>NC_137830.1:25283750-25298750 GCF_963921795.1 Nannobrachium achirus | reverse complement strand
ACTTTAGAAATGTGCAGATACCCTCTATAGTCTATACACTTAAACGTTCTGTTGGTTTGTTTACTGCTGAGTGAGAAAACAATGTTTCACATTAAGTTAATCATCTGGGGACCCTCCAAAATATTTTGGGGACCCCCCCTGGGGGTCCCGACCCACAAGTTGAGAACCACTGGTGTAAAGTAACTGAGTACAATACATTTACTCAAGTACTGTACTTATAAGCACAATTTTGAGGTACTGTTACTTTACTGGAATATTTCCATCTATTTTCTATCTTTCTACTTTTACTGGGGGGGCACGGTGGCACAGTCGGTAGCGCTGTCGCCTCACAGCTAGAAGGTCTTGGGTTCGATTCCCGCTGGGGACGCTGTGGGCGTGTTCTCTCCTCCGCGTCATCAGTGCACATACCCTAGGTGTGGTTGGCAAAAGGGCCTTTCTGTGTGGAGTTTACTTGTTCTCCCTGTGTCTCCTAGGGTAGGTACCCTCACAAAAACATGCAGTAATCCTGGTCTCTATACTGCCTCCCCCTGGTCGTCCGGGGCGCCTGATGGAGGGGAATGGAACTGGTTGGAATAACGTGTTCCTTCCACACGCTATGTCCACCCGGGGAAACTCCCCCGTCAGGTGAAAAGTAGTCTGGTTGGATTCACCTCGAAACATGGGCTGCAGATTGCTGTAGTGGTGCTGTTTGGTTTCTATTCTGAATGTTTTGCACAAGGCTCTACATCCGGTATTGTTCCAGCTCAGATTCTGAGCCTGGGACAACTTCCTGGCCAGGAATATCATAGTTTTTACCAAGACGTTCTTCTCGCCCCCCTAGTGGCGAGAGAAATAACTTCTGGGAACTCAGATTAAGTGAAAAGAAGCAACTTGGACTCCTCATGCATTGAAGGAAGCATGAGGTCAGTCCGTTGTCTCCCCAGGTTGGCAGAGGGAGTGTAGCGCCCAGGATTACCTTAGATAATTGACACCGGGTGAAAAATGGGTTACAAAATCGTGGGATTTATTTTTTAAACAACAAAAATCTTTTACTTTTACTCCACTACATCTGATCTCAGAGGTAAGTTTTTAGTTTTGTACTTTTACGCCACTACAATTATTTGAAAACCCTAGTTACTAGTTACTTTGTATTATTACATACAACATAGTAACCATTGAGCCCTATATTATATTATTATATATATTATTTCAGCGATTTGAAAATAGCGATCTACAAGCTCGCAATGCATCGCATCGTTGCCTGGCGTTGCCAGCCTCTATCACACACTTCGTTTTGGGAAGAGAGTCTGGGATTTCAGGAAGAGTTTTCATTTCTGGGGTTTGCCCCAAACCACTTGCCCCAAGCCTACAGAAACCATGTGCCCCAAGCATACAACCCTGATTGGCCAACCCTTGAAGCTGGTTGAGGAAATAGAATCTCAATGGATCGGTGCCTACAACACCACTACCGCCAGGGGGTGTTGTTGTGTTCGGTCTGGTTTATTAACCAGGCAAATCGCATCGTGACACATTTTACTCAAGTGCATTTTGAATTCCAGACTTTTACTTGTTAGGGTGCCCTCACAACAAAATACCTATGAGAGTGGAATCCGCGTTCCACCAATGCATTTCAATGAGAGTGAAGCGGTTTCATGCCAGCAGAGGATTTCTGCAAAAAACGCTCCCTTATCATTGAAATGCATTGGCGGAACGCGGATTCCACTCTCATAGGTATTTTGGTGTGAGGGCACCCTAACAGAGTACTTCTTTCTACATTGCAGTATTGATACTTTTTACACCACTGCTCAAAGGTATATCCCATGGTTACCTTGGTTCCTTTGTAAACAACAAGCTTGTTTACATTCATTCGCATTTGCTTCCCATAAGACATCATTTGTTGGCGTCCTTGAGGCCTTGTAAACACGTTGAATGCATTTCATAGAAAATAAAATGTTTGCAGTGTGTGTATGTATATATATATATATATATATATATATATATATATATATAAATAGAATCTCAATGGATCGGTGCCTACAACACCACTACCGCCAGGGGGTGTTGTTGTGTTCGGTCTGGTTTATTAACCAGGCAAATCGCATCGTGACACATTTTACTCAAGTGCATTTTGAATTCCAGACTTTTACTTGTTAGGGTGCCCTCACAACAAAATACCTATGAGAGTGGAATCCGCGTTCCACCAATGCATTTCAATGAGAGTGAAGCGGTTTCATGCCAGCAGAGGATTTCTGCAAAAAACGCTCCCTTATCATTGAAATGCATTGGCGGAACGCGGATTCCACTCTCATAGGTATTTTGGTGTGAGGGCACCCTAACAGAGTACTTCTTTCTACATTGCAGTATTGATACTTTTTACACCACTGCTCAAAGGTATCCCATGGTTACCTTGGTTCCTTTGTAAACAACAAGCTTGTTTACATTCATTCGCATTTGCTTCCCATAAGACATCATTTGTTGGCGTCCTTGAGGCCTTGTAAACACGTTGAATGCATTTCATAGAAAATAAAATGTTTGCAGTGTGTGTATATATATATATATATATATATATATATATATATATATACTGTATATGCTGATATACAAGCTGACAACATGTTTTTGAGCTTGTGGAGCTTGCTTGAGTCATTAACTTCAGCTTGGAAGCATACTCTCATGTTTCCTCACTCCTATACCTCCTCAGTGAAGCCTCCTAATCCTTGTTCCTGGATGAAGAGACTCAGACAGGTGAGGTTAGCCAACCAGGGACTTACACTGGCTTAGCGGCACAAGTGTGACGTGACGTGGCACGCCGCCCAGGGGCGTCACAAGGGGGGGAAAAGTGGGACTGAGTTACTAGGGCCCAAGGTGGAGGGGCCTTAATTATTTTATACTTTAGCTATTGAAAAATAGCAGATATACAAGTTCACAGCTGCAAGCAGGTTGAGAAAAGGATGAGAACAGGTTATTTAACTCTAGGTTACAGATAAAACAGTTGACACACATGCACAAGACAGTGTAACAGCTGCCATTCATTTTGTGCTGTTGATTACCTGTGGTCAAATCTGGGTCAAATGCGCATTTCAACGAGCGATCGTTAACCTAATGTTACATGAATCGTTGCCTGGCAGTGTTACCGGACTATTTTTAATAAAAAATTGCATGACCCTCCCTTGAATTCAAAGTGAAATCAGCAGACCCTCCCTAGGACTGAAATTAAAATAGCATGACCCTCCCCTATTTTCCTCCAGGGGGTGCTATTCATAAAAAACGATTGCTCCCTAACAGAAAACAGAGAAAACACTTGTACTGAGCCCTGAGGAACTCCAATTACCCATATGGGGTTTAAGTGGTTAACCAAAAAGTATCCGATAAAATAAATGCTAAGATAGACCTAGTTGGATGAGACTTTGTGCTTCACAGAGAAAGTATTCCAGTGTTATTCGTGTATCAAACATCTGCAAGATACTGTACAGCATCTGGGAATAACAAGAGACAGATGAGATGAGCCATTCTCTTTCTCTTCTCTCTCTCTCTCTCTCTCTCTCTCTCTCTCTTTCTCTCTCTCTCTCTCTCTCTCTCTCTCTCTCTCTCTCTCTCCCCTCTCATTTCTGTTATCTCTTTCCTCCCTTCACACTGGCCCTTATGTCTCACTTCTCTTCATCTTCCACTGCCTCCCTGTCTACCCTGGCCCTCGTCTTCCTCCTAATGAAAGGAAAGATGCGTCTCAGAGGTCTGAGACGGAACAGTGGGTAGGCTCAGTGGGCCGATGCATTTCAGTATAGCACAGCATTCCCTGCATATAAGACATTTGTGGAAATATGTCCCTGGGTGAGCCAGGCTGGGTCTGTCACACACACGCGTGTGCACGCACGCACGCACGCACACAAATGCATGGAGGAATGGAGGGCCACACCATTCATGCATAGCGTCACGGCTGTCGATGAAAGCCTCGTACAGTAATTAAATCCAAAACTGTCACTTTTCATGTGTTCCAATGAATCCTGTGTATACAGATGTGCCTTTTCAAAACGTCACACATCCTGCCATTGGCAAGACAGTAGATTCTCAGGGGATTTGCAGAACATTGAGCTTGTAGATCAGATATTTTTGCTATTTTTATGACCTTCTCTGACTCAAAAAATCTAGATTCTAGCTATGAAGGTGGATTCTGCCTTTCAGTGGGAATGGAGTGATCTTGCCGTTTGCGAGTTTCTGCAAAGATACGCTCCATTCTCCATAAAATGTTCATTTAGTTTTAGTCACATTTTAGTCATCTGAAAAGTTTTAGTTTTAGTCTAGTTTTAGTCGACAACTAAATATAAGATTTTAGTCGACTACATGACACTGCGTACATGCGCAGACTCACAAACAAACATTCGTGCAGCATGCGTACAAGACGCTAACATGAACGGTGCACTGTACAGCCAACATTACATGGTAATGCTGGCTGCTCTTTGGGTGGAACAACACATCAGGGCCCAACACCGTGAAAGTGACAGCCCCGGAGCTGAAGAGATCATCCTCAGTGTGCCGGTGTCACCTCACATTACACATCATGAGAAAAACCTTTTAGACACAAACGCTGTGTGCCAAGAGGTGACAGGAGGTGACAGGAGGTGAAATGGAGAGAAGAGAGAACGAGAGAAAGGGTTAGGAACTCTTTCTTTCTTTCACTTAGAAGCAGTGTGTCTCTCTTTGTAACCATTTCTCCCTCTCTCTCTCTCTCTCTCTCTCTCTCTCTCTCTCTCTCTCTCTCTCTAAAGCACTCCCCTGAGCGAGTCTCTCGTCTCCTCCGCCGGCTGCCATCAAACATTTAGCAGCGACATCATGTGCTATTTGCAGCAGCAGCAACCGGGAACGACGGACCCACAACAAGCTGCGCGGAGCCGCAAACACCTTCCCCTCCCTCACCTCACAGTTTGTGACTTCTCAGCCACGCCTTGACGAAACAAGAGAAAGCGAGAACGGCATTGTGTAACTCCTCTGCTGAAAACCCCTTAACGTTACTGTACCGGTAGCTAGCCAATGGTGTAAAGTAACTAAGTACATTTACTCAAAGAGGTGGTGCCATAGTTTTGTACGTTTTTCGGTTTTGTATGTGTCTATGGAGTTAACATTACTCTAATAGACCCCCAGGTGTGGTTATTATATGCAAATGTATTCCCTGTGTATTTTTGGAAAGCTGAAAGCCTCTGAGTCAAAAGGCCCAATTGAAATACACCGATTTATGTCATTTATGTCATCATAAAATCATCCCCTCCCCTTTTTATCAGTCAACAACACTGTGGGTGTTTACTGGAGTATTTCCAATTTTCAATACTTTTACTTCTATTCCACTTCATCTCAGGCAAATATTGCACTTTTACTTTTAGTAAAACTTTTAGTTACTAGTTATTTTGTAGATTTTGATTATTATTACAAATGATACTTACAAATGTACTTCCTCCATCTGGTCTTATAGGTCTGCCACAGGGTAGCCTGAACAAGCCCGGCCAGGGCGGGGATACTTGCCGGAGAATCTCTCCGGCCAATGGCATTTGTTCACTGATTTTTTTTTTTTTTTTTTTTTCAGGAGCTAGTGGCCAGAGCTCCCTTTGAACTTCAAAGGGGTTGTGAACTGCGGTAATTGATTGAGCCATACAAGTGTCAATAGCTCGTTAGTGATCTCTCTTATCAATGAAAGCATCAAAGACAACGACCTGTTTGATGCCTGTAATGGAGTGGAGGGGGGAATGTGTTACACACACTCGGCTGATTGGCTGAACGGTTCTGAACCACAGTTACTTGGGGCTTTACCCAGGCTTTTCTTTCTTGAAAAGTCTGGATCCTGAGGCTAGCCACAGGGTCTCCTCCCAGTGGGACGTGCATAGTCTGGATCCTGAGGCTAGCCACAGGGTCTCCTCCCAGTGGGACGTGCATAGTCTGGATCCTGAGCTAGCCACAGGGTCTCCTCCCAGTGGGACGTGCATAGTCTGGATCCTGAGGCTAGCCACAGGGTCTCCTCCCAGTGGGACGTGCATAGTCTGGATCCTGAGGCTAGCCACAGGGTCTCCTCCCAGTTGGACGTGCATAGTCTGGATCCTGAGGCTAGCCACAGGGTCTCCTCCCAGTGGGACGTGCATAGAGGACCTTCCTAGGGAGACGCTCGGGAGGCATCCGTACTAGATGCCCGAACCACCTGATGACTCCTTTCCAAGTGTAAAAACCGCGGTTCTACTCCAAGTCTCTCTCGGGTGGCTGAACTTTACACCCTATCTCTAAGAGAGATGCCAGCCACCCGAGGAAAATTCATTTTCTACGCTGGTACCCGTGACCTTATGCTTTCGGTCATGACCCACACTTCATGACCATAGGTGAGAGTAGGAACGAAGATTGCTCAGTAGACAGAGAGCTTTGCCTTCTGTCTCAACTCTATATGTTCAATAGAGTTTTATACGTTTTATGCAGTACATTTGAAAATGTAGGGCAATGGGACATTCTGCATCACATTGGCCGCCACCATTCACTTATGCTTTATTTTGAAGAGCCCCGGAAGGCCCGATTGGGTCCATGTTGTGGAAATTGACGATTTATAATGGCGGCCGAGTATGTTTACATTCAGACGAAAAAAAGAATAATAATCCTGACGCCGTGAAAAAAAGCGGTTCGCGGCCTTCAAACCGTTGTGGAACTAGATTCCGGGACAAAGCTGTTTGTTTGCTTCAGCAATGAACTGGATTCTATGGAGAATAGACGCTCCATGATGCTGGCGGCCGCGTTGCATCATGGGATATGTAGTGTTTTCGCTTACCAGCGGCCAGAGCGGCGCCTGTTTAGCTGGTAACCTTGGTAACCAGTTAACTCGTTCCTGGACGAGATAACGGGGCCCTGGTACAGGAAGTGTTGTTTAAGTACATTTTTATATCAATTCTTTAGTACTTTTACTCAAGTCAATTTTGAATCCTATACTTTTAGTTAAGGGTTAGGGTTAGGGTAATTAATTTAGAGCAGGCATGCTTTAGGCACCCTCTTGTTAGGACCCAATTTATATTTTAGTTAGGCTTCTGTGAGGGCACCTATAGAGCGACTAGGACCCAATCCTATGACCTACAGAAAGCAGCTACACACAGACATCTCCATATCCATATAAGAATGTGTTCTTGAGGAAATACCATTCATTCTGTGATTGTTTGTGTCTGCCTACTAAAAGTATACATAAAGAAATATAAACTGCCACCAAGTGTCATCATTAAACTCTCTGACCGGAGCCCTGTGGTGGGCATTGCCTCAAACCCTTCAAATATACAGTCCTCCTCCTTTTAAAGTATAATTTTCACATGGTCCATTCGAGCCGGAGGCTTCACTCACCACAGCAAGATGGCACAAGATGGTGACTCAAAAAGGATAAGACATATACCATCCCACCTACAACCGTACCAGGTCAACCTTCCCCATTCTCTACTGCCACCTCCAGTCCCAACCAGCATGCAGACAGTGCAAGGGACCAGACCAACACTCAGCGATGACAAGGTACTCAAGTGGGCAGTATGGACTAGACACTCTAAGTGATCTCAATCCAAATATAGCATATCCTAACTCCCTATCATACAATCAGTCACCTAGAAGCTCGCAAGATGAGGAAGAGATGCATGAGATCTCCACCTGTAGCAATGCTATGTCTCCCTTTCATCAGAGACAGCAGTATCTGCCCCCTATTCATACCCTCCACCACCTCTCACCGGTGGTCAGACCCGAGAATTTACACATTACTGCCCCACCAAACGCAGTACACCCTCAACAGCATGTCATGTCTGACCAGTTAGCTCAACTGTCCATTCACCAATGCCAGAGCTCAACCAATCAAACGTCAGCAGCCCCAGTGACAACGCCCATTACAGCATCGCTACATGCCAGTCAAACCTCCCTCTTATCAGTGGCCATGCATGGCCCACCTATTCCAGCTTCACAGCAGCACCAGGGGCCCACTTCACCGCAGTACCAGGGGCCCACTTCACCGCAGCACCATGGGCCCACTTTACTGCAGCACCAGGGGCCCACTTCACCGTAGCACCAGGGGCCCACTTCACCGCAGCACCAGGGGCCCACTTCACCGCAGCACCAGGGGCCCACTTCACCGCAGCACCAGGGGCCCACTTTACTGCAGCACCAGCACCAGGGGCCCACTTCACCGCAGCACCAGGGGCCCACTTCACCGCAGCAACAGGGGCCCACCTCACTGCAGCACCAGGGGCCCACTTCAACGCAGCACCAGGGGCCCACCTCACTGCAGCACCAGGGGCCCACTTCAACGCAACACCAGGGGCCCACCTCACTGCAGCACCAGGGGCCCACCTCACTGCAGCACCAGGGGCCCACTTCACCGCAGCACCCGGGGCCAACTTCACTGCAGCACCAGCACCAGGTTCCGGCTACACTGCAGTACCAACACCAGGTGCCCTCTCCACTACAGCATCAGATGTCTGCTTCACTGCAGCACCAGACACCTGCCCTCATGCCAGTGTACCAGCCGCATCCAACACCAGCCTCTCAGCCAGTGTACCAGCCGCATCCCATGCCAGCCTCTCAGCCAGCTTACCAGCCGCATCCCACGCCAGCCTCTCAGCCAGCGTACCAGCCGCATCCAACGCCAGCCTCGCAGCCAGCGTACCAGCCGCATCCAACGCTAGCCTCGCAGCCAGCGTACCAGACACCAGTCACTCATCCAGCGTACCAGACACCAGTCACTCAGCTAGCGTACCAGCCGCATCCAACACCAGCCTCGCAGCCAGCGTACCAGGCGCATCCAACGCCAGCCTCGCAGCCAGCGTACCAGCCACATCCAACGCTAGCCTCGCAGCCAGTGTACCAGACACCAGTCACTCATCCAGCTTACCAGACACCAGTCACTCATCCAGCTTACCAGACACCAGTCACTCATCCAGCGTACCAGACACCAGTCACTCATCCAGCGTACCAGACACCAGTCACTCAGCTAGCGTACCAGCCGCATCCAACGCCAGCCTCGCAGCCAGCGTACCAGCCGCATCCAACGCCAGCCTCGCAGCCAGCGTACCAGGCGCATCCAACGCCAGCCTCGCAGCCAGCGTACCAGCCACCAGTCACTCAGCCAGCGTACCAGCCACCAGTCACTCAGCCAGCGTACCAGTCGCATCCAATGCCAGCCTCCCTGCCAGCGTACCAGCCGCACCTGACGCCAGCCTTCCTGCCTGCGTACCAGATGCCAGCCTCCCTGTCAGTGTACCAGCCACACCAGACGCCAACCTTCCTGCCAGCATACCAGACGCCAGCCTTCCTGCCAGCGTACCAGACGCTAGCCTCTCAGCCAGCATACCAGACGCCAGCCTCCCTGCCAGCGTACCAGACGCCAGCCTCTCAGCCAGCGTACCAGACGCCAGCCTCTCAGCCAGCGTACCAGACGCCAGCCTCTCAGCCAGCGTACCAGCACCACCAGCCGACACCCTCTGCGCAGCCAGAATACCAATACCACCAGCTACCAGCCTCTGCGAAACTGTCCCACCAACACCAGCAGCCGGCAGCCTCCACGCGGCCTGCTCTCCAGTAGCACCAGATCTCAGCTGCAGCACCACCAGTTTACCAGCCACTATGGTCCATGGCATCCCCTTCACAATACCTTCCTGATCCAATGTCCAGTCAGCTTCCACCAACTGCACAGGTCATCCAGGCGTACCAGCCAGGCGGTGTACCACCAGTCCAGCCAGTTCCTGTCCCAGCACTCCCAAACTTGTCAACCGACAGTGAAAGAGAGTTTGCAGACCTCAAGATGGCATTAGATCACCTTCTGAACAATCGCACCGAGCTATCAGAACACTACAAGTACAGAGTACTGATGGAACACTTGTTGTTGGACGAAGCCCGGCTGATAGCACAGGCCTGTCGCCACCATTCGCAGCCATACACTGAAGCCATGAAAGCCTTGCAGTGTCAATATGGCCAACCGCATCAACTGGCCCAGAGTGAAATAGCCACAATCCTGAACCTGCCCGATGTTAAAGATGGCGACTCAAAGGCATTTCAGAGTTTTGCCCTCAGCATTAATCTGCTAGTTGGTATGCTGACATCACTTGAGGGCCCTCGGGGCACTGAACTGACTTGTACGGGCCACGTAGATCGGCTGCTTAGTAAACTCCCCAAACACTCCAGAGACAGCTTCATTGAGCATCTCCAGGTTAGAGGGAGACTGCAGACCAACCGTCTGAACCCCTACAATCTAAATGACTTGTCAGAGTGGCTAAGCGTAAAGGCTGCAGCACAGCGCCTGTCCGCCAAGATGGTGCAGCGTTACCATACAGCAAGGCAACAAGGCCTACAAAGGGAACAGCAGCCTATTAACAGGCAGAGGGTTCAGTCTACAATAGTCTACCATGGTGGTGAGCAGACAGACGTCCAGGAGGACCAGCCTAGTTTGACCACTCACGCATCAAAACACAAGGGGAAGTTCAAACCCCTTTGCATCTACTGCCGCAGTGAAGAACACTACTTGTCTCAGTGCCCTGAGATACGAGAGTGTCCACCAGAGGAGATTATTCAATGGATAAAAAAGGGTAAGAGATGCTGGAAATGTGGACGCACCAATCATAGGTACCAAGAATGCACACTTAAGAAGCCCTGCGGAGAATGCGATGAAGTGCATCTCAGGGTTCTTCACAGCATCTACACACAAGGCCCCTCTATCTTACATGCCACATCAGCACAGGACCAAGTCTACCTCACAAACTCCAATCCAACAGGAAGAGTATACCTGAAGATTGTGCCTGTACTGCTGAGGAACGGCAAAAGATCAGTTGAGACGTACGGCATCCTTGATGATGGTGCGGAGCGGACTATCCTCCTTTCGGCTGCAGCGAAGCACCTTAATCTCCAGGGGAAAAGGGAGTCATTGGCCCTGAGGACGATCCAGCCTGATGTTGCTCACATAACTGGCTCATCCGTTGACTTCCAGCTGTCTCCTATAGCCAGACCAGAAGAATGCTACAACATCACAGGGGCATTCACTGCCAACCGTTTAGCCCTGGCTAAGCAGTCGTACCCCGTAGAGGAACTACGGAAACGCTATCAACACTTGAAAAGGATTCCCCTACAGCCCTTTGAACGAGTTCAGACACTCATCTTGATTGGCGCAGATTACACCAGTCTAATCACGGCCAAAGAGCCAATCAGACTCTGCCCTAATGGGGGTCCGGCAGCTGTGCATACTCGGCTCGGGTGGGCCTTACAAGGACCAGACAGCTTGTTGCAGTGCCAAGTGCCGACTCAACAAGGTTTCCTGACAACCCTTAGCTCACCACCGGAGGACATCAACCAGTCCCCCTCACGGAAGGCTTTAGTGAAGACAACTCATCAGTCCCTTCACGGGGCGGTAGCTCCAGATTGGAAGCTGCCTGAGAGAAATTACGAGTCATCAGATGTCGCCAAACCAGACCCGGTGACACCCACTATGCTCATGGGGCGGCGAGCGGCTTCCTTTACTCAGGCGGTCGATGCTCCAAACCCACTATTGAAACGACATCGGCACTACAGCCCAGTGTCCTACCTCTCAAAGCTGCCAGCTACTCAAAGGACGAAGACGGCTAAAAGACTGAAACAGCTAGGGACATTTTGTTCTTCTCATATTAGTCCTACTAATCTGGGGGCGGCTGTACAAAATACCCATAGCCTTAATTAATTTAGAGCAGGCATGCTTTAGGCACCCTCTTGTTAGGCTTCTGTGAGGGCACCTATAGAGCGACTAGGACCCAATCCTATGACCTACAGAAAGCAGCTACACACAGACATCTCCATATAAGAATGTGTTCTTGAGGAAATACCATTCATTCTGTGATTGTTTGTGTCTGCCTACTAAAAGTCTACATAAAGAAATATAAACTGCCACCAAGTGTCATCATTAAACTCTCTGACCGGAGCCCTGTGGTGGGCATTGCCTCAAACCCTTCAAATATACAGTCCTCCTCCTTTTAAAGAATAATTTTCACAAGAGTGTTTCTACATTGTAGTATTGATCATTTTACTTAAATAAAAAAGATTTTTTCCACCACTGCCTAAAGGCTAAATCGTCTTTAGCCTTAATCCTAGCAACATCTGTAATGTAATGACATGCCAGGAAGTGACCAGAGTGTGATAACCATGTGACCCATTAGTCAGAGATCACAGTCACACATCTCTCTCTCTCTCTCTCTCTCTCTCTCTCTCTCTCTCTCTCTCTCTCTCTCTCTCTCTCTCTCTCCCATACACACACACACACACACACACACACACACACACACACACACACACACACACACACACACACACACACACACACACACACACACACACACACACACACACACACACACACACACACACACACACACACATCATAAGCATATATAACACACACACACATCATAAGCATATATAACACAGTGTTACGGAACATGCTGTCCAAATGCATGGAGAAATGGAGGGCCACAGCATGCATGCGCACATAATCGTCACTGTCGACGGAAGCCGTAAGTCCAAAAAAAGTTACTTTTCCAGGTAAAGGAAATAGAAAAAAAAAATAACCTGTGTTCCAATTAATATACTTATTATTTAGTCACCAGCTCTTGTTAATATTGGTTCAATACATTCAATATTAAAGCCCACAGACAGGTGTCCCTCTTTTGGCCATGTTTCAGAGTGAAAGTGATACAGTGGCAAAAAAAACAAAAAAAACAGGAAAAGGGATCAGGGACAGAGAGGGGGCGAGAACAGCTGTTGGGTCTTACCAGGAAGAGTGCAGTAAGCACCCGGGCCCTTGCAAGCAGTTCTAATGGATTCGGATGATTAAACCTCGTGGGGGCGAACACACACCGCCATTTTGTTCCGTTTCATTCTCAGCCAGAAATGCTCCTCATCCCGACTGGGAAGTAGGACACGGCATGCTGATAATAATAGCCTTGTACCATTTCACCACAGCAGTACAGTAGCCACTACATGAATTATTATTATTATCATTAAAAAAAACATCAAAGGACTGTGGTCCCAGAGGCCAGCATTACACAGCTAATGCATGCATGTTGTTGTTGTACGTTATGTTCTGTGGAAGGAACGTCCTGCCCTCCCCACCTCCCAAACCCACTCAGAGAGATGCAGACAAAGCAATATTTGTGTTGGGTCATGTAGATTAGGTTGTGCTGAAGAGAATGATACTGAACATTGGTAGGTAAACATTTATGTGGTAGGCCTATATAAAGGGAGAATCAAAAGTATTAAAAAAAGAAGAAATACGAAAAAAAAGCTGCCCAACAACGCCAAAGTGCAGTAACTATGTTTTTGGATACACCAACGTATGTGTATCCCAAAGGTCAAATTAGCCTAGGGGATACAAAACTACCTCAAGAAAAGATATACAATCAGTGTAATATCACTTATATGTTGATATCTCATTTGGGAGACCAGTTTTACCACTTTTAAATCCATTTTTTCATTACATGTTTTGTTACTGCACTCTGGCTCAACTGAGATGCACAGCTCGAAAAGATCAGAGATCACTTGCAAGGATGATCAAGTCTATATGAAGCAGGTACGAGCAGCCATCTGACAGTGACACACACCTCACACTCATGCAGAGAAACAGTGTGCTGTTTTCTTTCTTTCTTTTTTACCTCGTACAGTTTCAGTCCCAGCGCCAGTTCAGTTGAATCACATGTAACGCAGTAACGCACCCATATAACAGTAACTATGACAGCGTTACTGAACGGGAAAAGGACTGTTTTACGTTATTAGTTACAGAGAAAAGTAGTTGTGTTGCATACTGTAACACAGTTACTTTGTAACGCGTTATTCCCAAAATTGTTTTGTACTATGTGAATGTCATTTTTAACAATTATCTGCCAATTTCACACAGAAGATAGACGATCTACAAGCTCACAAAGCACACGCACGCACACGCACACGCACACACACACACACACACACACACACACACACACACACACACACACACACACACACACACACACACACACTTTGCCAGGTCCAGTACAGTTCTTAATTAACAACAGGCGGTGTATGGTGGTGTCGTAGACAGTGAGTAATCACCTGGCTGACGGCTGCCATTAGCCACGCTCTGTCACACATACACAGCACTGGCTGCTAATGGGCCTCCTGTTGAAACTAAAGCATGGAGTCATTTACACAGCAGCCCACAGGGCTTCATAATTACAATAGTCATTTACACCCTCGCCAGCTCAAGTTCAATACCACCACTTGAAGCCAGTGGAGCTTCTCATGGTCACTGCAAGGCATTTATGCAGCAATCAAGTTAGTTCAATACCGGCCAATGTTTTTTTTGTTTTGTTGTTGTTGTTTTTTTTTATTCAGCTGAAGCCATTTTACACACTAGCTCAAGGGTCTTCAATGTTTTCAGGCCAAGGACCCCTTAGTTGAGATATAGACAAAGCCCACAACCTTAGATTCCATATAGTTTTATCGTTTGACAGCACAATCATCAGTGCATTTCGGATTTATGTCATTTATGCTCTTTTTCCCCTCGATCTGTTGTTTTTGGTGAATGCCCCCCCCTCCCCCAATAGGGATGCTGGGTTTCAAGTGCTTAAACATCAAGTATTAAGTATTGTCACAAGTTTTCCTCCTGACATACAGCAATTGGAGCGACTCCCCCTGCACTCTTGTTGGTTGGGGAAATGAAAGGTTGAGAGGAAGCAGTGGCGCAACAGCAGCAGCAGGACCGCGTTTGTTTGAAAAGTTGGAAAAGTCGGATCATGTATGTTTTGGAAGTTACAAAAGTTGGAAAAGTTGTCTAAACCGCCGGCTAGAGAGTCAGTTAAGGCAGAGGAATCTGCCAACACGAACGCCATCACGGGGTAGCCCGTGAACGTGGCTACAGGGGTGCCCTGGCCCGTGCCAAAACAGTTTGAGAAACATTGCCCTAGAGTCATCAGAGTCTGCTTTGGTGCTAGGACGGTGGAGGAGTTGAGAGAGCAGCACACAGGGACCTTGTCACCCGCAAAAAGGGAG
>NC_137830.1:25053750-25268750 GCF_963921795.1 Nannobrachium achirus | reverse complement strand
ATACAAAGACAAGTATAAAGTATAAAATATTTTGTTCGCTGTAGTTCCATAATTCTTAGCCAAATGTTGACGCCGCAAAACAATGATGTCAAACATCTTGATGATGACGTAAAACAACGTGTAAACAAACATAAAAACACGTGTTTACAAGTTTAAAAGTGAGATCTTACTGCGGTTGAGATCTGGACACTGGGTGATGTAGCCTTGGGGCATCTGCAGTATCTCCACATCCTGCATTATACCCTGCAGAGAGGAGAGAGAGAGAGGGGGGGAGGAGAGAAGGAAGGAGAGGGGGGTAGAGGAGAGATAGAGGGGATGAGAAATGGGAGAAGGAGGAGGAGGAGGAGGAGGAAGAGGAGGGGAATGAGATTAGAAAGGTTGGAAAAAATTACACCCAGACGACCTAGTGTGAAGTGAGAGGTGCTATTTATGTATGTCATTAAGCGTCCCGCGAAGCTTGGCCAATGTGCCCCTGGCCGTGCAAACAGACACCAATTGACCAATCACTGTCCGGACAGACGTGGGACAAACCGACAAAGCCAGATGTAGGAGCGGTTAGCACCGCTCAAAAACAGAGTTATGGACGAAAGACAAACCAGAGAGAAAAAGACAAAGATGTGAGTGTAGCTGAGGAGGAAAATGTACAGAGTGGGAAAGACAGTGACAAAAATAATGATTGCAAATAGTTTGTGAGAGAGAGAGAGAGAGAGAGGTGACCTGTGCGTGTCCAAATTGAGCTGTTAATGAGCACGAAGCCTGATTAATACTTTGTCTACTGTGCGCCAAAATAATAGCTGATCTACAAACTCTGCGGGAAACATTCTAGCTTGCTCAATTAAGCTATAGCTGCTAGACTGGCTGGCTATAGCACAGCGGAGCTAATAGCAAGCTGACACGCTGTGGCAACATGATGACAACATGACATGGCAGCCAGGTAAATTTGACATTTGATTGGCTCGGGCAGCGGACTAGTGTCAGTCAACGCACATCACATACACATGCACGCACGTCGCACGCATGCACATGTGTGCAGGTGAATTGGTTCACCAACTTCACCTATACACAAAGTGAGCATATGTGTAAACGTTATTATGTACTGAATAATGGCTGTTTTGTACCTTGAAGTAGCCATGGGCCTTGTTCCTCTGTCCAACCCACACCGACGTCTCATTGGGCATGTCCATCCACAGGCTATCTATCACTCTCTCATAGATCCTACAGAGAGAGAGAGAGAGAGAGAGAGAGAGAGAGAGAGAGAGGGAGAGAGAGAGAGAGAGAGAGAGAGAGAGAGAGAGAGAGAGAGAGGGAGAGATAGAGAGAGAGGACTACTAGTACAAAGTACAAATTGGACATAATTTTACTTTAGTGGAATATATTATACTGTATATGGAATATCAGTACTTTTACTACAATTACTACAATTATTTGAACACTTTTGTTACTAGTTTACTTTGTAGATTTTGATTAATATTACAACACATGCATTAACCACTTCAGCCCTATTTAAACTAAAGGATATTTGAAAATGCCGATCTACAAGCTCACGACAAGAAAACGCTAATGTTACTGCCGCCGAATTAGCCCTATTCACGGCCCGCCCACTCAGCAACTTCCTGGTGCTGAAGTCACGTTTTGAAGGGTAAAACCCTGCTAAAAGCCCATAGTTAACACAGAAATCGCAAATTTAATGCAATCTCCGAATAGTAAAGTATAAAATACGGCTAGCATGATCAAGAACACAAGATAGTAAAAGGCACAAAGCATTATAATTTACTTTACCGTTCGAAATAATGATTTGTTGGCTTTAAGTCCAGCTATTTCTGTATTAATTTCCCCTTCAAAACTGACGTCAGCACCAGGAAGTTGCTGAGAAATTTGCTGAGTGGGCGGGCCGTGAATAGGGCTAATTAGTAACATTTTCACCAGAAACAGACTGTGTCAAATACGAGTGACTGACTATGGTAAACAAACCACGATTCTTATATGAGACGAGTTTAAGATCAGCCAACATCATTCTCCACTGAGAAATTACTTCCGGGAACCAGGGATGAACGTTTGTCTGGGACCCAAGCTAGTGAAAACAGCAGATCAAGCCCATAACGCGTTGATGAGCTTTTCACTCCTTCTTAAATATTTGTTTTCTAATTTATGGAATTTCTTACATTTCTCATTATTTATTAATGAAATTACTTACTAAAAATCATTGCATTGTACTGCATCATTTGCAAAATGCAGGAAACCAAAAAATGAAGGGACCCATAAAAATGTGTCTGTGACCCATCAAATGGGCCCCGACCCAGAGTTTGGGAACCAGTGCTCTACAGCAGTGTTTCCCAAACAATGGGTCCATTTATGGGTTGCAAGCAAATATTTATGCTTTTATGTTTTGTTTTTTTCTATATCCTACATTTTGTTTTTAATTATTTCAAAAGATTTTAAATTTTTCCCCAAAGTACAGTTTTCATGAATTAAAAACTGCATAAATAAATACATTTAAAACTAAGAAATCCCATATATGTGGAAACAAATAATTAAGAACTAGTGAAAAAAGACGATCTACAAGCTCCAGAGAGCTTGTAGCTCTGCTATTTTTCACAAGTTTGAGCCAAAACGTCTAATATCTCTTCTGGGTCTCGAGCTAAAACGTTTGGGATCCAGTGCTCTGTATAGGACAGTGTGCGGAGCAAGAGCTCACCTGTTGCAGTCCACGTGCAGCACCAGCTGCCGCGCGCTGACGGCCACGGACAGCTTGTGCCAGCGGTCGTCGGCCAGGCCGTAGGGGAACACCTCGGTGCGGGACCTCTGCTCGCCAGTGCGGTAGTGCAGGCGCAGCTCATTACGCTGCCCGCTGCTCTCCAGCTCCAGGAACCTAGCGCGCACACACACACACACACACACGCACACACAGGCACACACGCACGCACACATGCACACGCACGCACACACGCATGCACACAGAAGGAGATTGCAGTGTCAATTCTGACTGCACATTTTTACTTACCGTTATCCCACGGTTTTTGTAACCCGATTTTTTCACCCGGCGTCAATTATCTAATGTTATTCTGGGAGCTACTCTCCCTCTGCCAACCTGGAGAAACCAACGGACTGACCTCATGCTTCCTTCTATGCATGAGGAGTTCAAGCTGCTTTTTTTTTCACCTGACAGAGGGGAGTTTCCCCGATTGGACGTAGTGCGTGGAAGGAACACGTTATTCCAACCAGTTCCTTTCCCCTCCATCAGGTGCCTCGGCTGGCCAGGGGGAGGCAGTATAGAGACCAGGATTACTGCATGTTTTTATGTGAGGGTAACTACCCTAGGAGACACGGGGAGAACATGCAAAGTCCACACAGAAAGGCCCTTTTGAGTCCAATGCAATCCTGATTTTGGACAGTAAGTATGTAAGCCAGGGGTCTTTAACAGGGGGCCCGGGACCCCTAGGGGCTCCTCAGAGTTGCTACAGGGGGTCCTCAAAATCTTTGAGTGATAGAAAGCTTTTTTTTCTCTTTTTTATATTAACCACTTGAACCTTAGTGTCCATATTCTGAGAACTTTAGCCCAAAATAGCAGATCTACAAGCTCACAACGCCATTTCAGCAAAGAGGTTTGGTGTAGAGGAGAAAAAGAGCAGACAAAGTACATAGTGAAAGGTCAAGTTTTTTAAGTATTGACAGTTCAAGTGGTTAAATATCTGGAAACACAAATTTACATGAACCCAAAATACACTGATGATTGTGCTGTCAAATGATGAAACTATATGGTACCTATATGGGTTGTGGGGGGTCCCTGCTTCATCTCTCTCTCGACTAAGGGGTCCTTGGCCTGAAAACCTTGAAGACCCCTGATGTAAGCCTTGCCGAGCCATTAGGCCTAGAGCACTCCCCTAGTACAACCCCTTCCTTGACATGACGGTAATATGTCAACTTAACCCCAATCCAACCCTTGATGCCGAGTGCCAAGCAGGGAGACATTGGGTTCCCCCTTTGACTCCGGAGTCCACGTATGGTATCGCGACACCCTAAAACCAAGGCTCCAAACGGCCCAAAACAAACTAATTAGGGTCCTGCTTAACCTTCATTTTCAGACTCACCTCACCGCTACTCACCAGGCAAGCGTGGGGTGGCTCAGAGTAGATGACAGAGTACAGCATCTTGCAATGGGCATGGTGTACAAGATACACTACACCACTAAGATACCCATGTACCAGACAAAATACTTTAAAAACGTTAAGGATGTCTACAATTACAACACCAGAGGCAGCACCACAGATCACGCGTCCAACCCAGAGTCAACTCAAACAAAGGGTCAAACTCGTTCTCCTGCTATACCACCAAAATGTGGAAGGCCTTACCGAAGGCCTAGGGTGTAAATCCCTAACATCCTTTAAAATCGCCCTGAAAAACCACTTACCCTTCTATTGTAAATATCTATATATATTTTTTGCACTGTTTGTTTTTTCCAGACAATATCTACTGCATAGTACTGTGTTCTATCCGTCTGTCATTCAATGTTATATGAGATACATAAAGGTTTCCTGTGCAAATAAGCTGAAAAGCTTACTAGGATCTCCTTTTAGTTGATCTTGTACCAGTGAACTGTACTGTCATGAAACTGTACCTTTTCCTATGCAAACTGCTAATAAAGTCTTCAATCAATCAATCAATGTTTACAACACAATATCACTGACAGCACCTTTAATTTGTTTAAACCGTTTATGGTCTATCACTTCCTTCACTCAGGCATCATTCTCTCGAGACAGAGTCTAATAGCTTACGCTTCTGAGGGACAAACCGAGTGGGCGTTCCCTTTTCTTTGACGATGGCTAGCCAGATTGCTCAGGCATAGACTTCCTGTCGGTTTCAATTCAATTTCAATGTTGCTACATTTCCTAGTTCCGCCTGTCCTGGCATGAGCTGTATTTTGATCGATGTGTAGATGAGAACGGCAGCTGTGTGTGTGTGTGTGTGTGTGTGTGTGTGTGTGTGTGTGTGTGTGTGTGTGTGTGTGTGTGTGTGTGTGCGTGTGCGTGTGTGTGTGTGTGCTTATATCACTGGCTCCTCATGGCTTGGTGCATCAATCTAATCCTTGAAGCCTCATACTGTAGCTTTCCGTTAGGGTGTCTGTCTATCAGTAGGCCTGTCACAATTATTACATAATCGTCTAATCGCAATTATTTGACATAATCACAATTATTCTGTCATAATCGTTATAATAGTCTCCGTTTTGAAAAATGCATTTAAAAAATAGTGGAAATAGCAGTGCTACAAGCTCACAACGCGGCACGATGCAACGCGTTGTGAGCTTTTATGTAGATCCACTATCAATGTTCTTTTTTAAGTTTAAAGTTGTCAAATATGTCAGTAATTTCTTTGTATATTTAGGTTATGTGTCATATCTGCCATGTGCAACTTCAAAGCCTAAAAGCCAAACAAAAATGTAATTGTCAACGACAAAAACACAATTAAATAGTTCATTGTTCATAGTTCAATTAATTGTCACGTAAAATTTCATAATCGTGACGGCCAATACAATGTGCACAAAAATGCACTTGCTGGTGCATTTGTGCTCAAAAGAAAACAAACAAACACAAAACGTGCAACAATAAACTAAATACACCTGTGCCCACACATACTGTACAGTACAGCACTGGTTCTCAATGTCGGGTCCGGGGGCCCCCAGGGGTCCAAATTGACTCTTTATACAGGTCTGTATCTGTAACTCAGAGAGCGTACATTTGTACATTCTCAGTTAAATTGAAGCTGGGGATTTTACAGTGTGGACCGGGGTCCCAGAGATAGCACATGGCAGGGACATGTAAAGCCATGTAAACAAACACATCGTCATTTACAACTAAACGTTGCTCTCGAGAATGTTTTTTAAAACATTTGAGGCGAGAAATAGACAACGCAGTATCAGAAAATGGATTCTATTTCATCAGCACGTCCTTGTTTTCCATGCGACGTGTTGCGCTGGGAGGGACGCCCAGCGCAACTTGCCCTTCAGGTTGATTGCGACCGAAGGTCGCATTTACCCTGGAAAACCTTGTCGCTTGAGTGACCTTCTGTAATCTTTCCGTACAGACATCACTTCCTGTACGGTACAGGAAGTGATGTCAGTGTGATGTCAGCGAGTTCTGACATCACTTCCTGTACGGGGCGGCTACACAAGACTAAGAAAGACAAAAAAAAGGGAAGGATACACAAGACTAAGAAAGATAAAAAAGAGAAGAATAAAAAAGAAAAAAAGGAGGAGGAGGATAAAGATACCAAAAGGAGAAAGAAGAAAGGGTGGATGAGGTACAATGTGCAGTCAGCAGTCTCAGAAAAGAAAATGTAACAAGGAGGTGGCAACGGGGCGGCCAGATAAAGTTATTAGGCCTGGATCCGACTTTAAGTCGACGCACAGGATTCCAGAAGTGTAGCGCTTATTCGCTCTTGTATCAAACCGGTACTCGAAATGTTCTTAGAATTTAACATATTTTCTAAAGTAAATATGGGGGCGGCTGTGTTAAGAACGTTTCGTTGTCAAGCTCAACGTTGGGCATTTGGACCTATACATGGAGAAATGGAGAAAACCTGTTTGGCCTAAACATGGAGATGTGGAGAACACTATATATGGAGATAGTCCAGTCCATCATGTCATATGGGACTACCGTCATAGACAGTAGCCATTGTTAGGCCGGAGTCAATGGCTGTCTGTCTGACTGTCTGTACAGGAAGTGATGTCACATGACATACTTTTTATGCCCATATATGAGTCATTCTGTACCACATCTCCATGTTTAGGCAAACTCCACACAGAAAGGCCCTATCGCCAACCCCAACTAGGGTGTGGGCGATAGGGCCTTTCTGTGTGGAGTTTGCATGTTCTCCCTGTGTCTCCCAGGGTTGATACCCTCACAAAAACATGAACAAACTCCCCCCAGAATGACAACAACTAGAATCGTCAGAGAAACGCTGTGGTTGGCCAGATGGTCAAGAATTGGCGCGACCTCGCCCTTTAGGGCGAGGTCGCATGTCACCCTGAGGTCGCATGTCACCCTCAGGTGTCTTACTAGTATGCCACCTCTGCTATCGCGTCGGTGGCATATCAACCTGTCGCTCTCCTATCACTCGATAATCACCGCTGAGCGAGACGATATCCTTTACCTAACATACTCTACCATACAGATTGGGCAAAATACATTTGTATTCACAAAAATAAAGTTACATACTGTACAGCTTGAATCTGTTCAACCGTTAATAATTTGATTTACAGTTTATGGTCCTGTCCTGTCCTTCAGTAAATCATACTGTGCACACAGCATATGCACACTCACATAAGGGAATTATGAGTTACTGTAAAAACTGTCGGCATGGGTGTCAGTCACAACCCAGAGAAATCAATATCCAGACAGACAGAGCGAGCTAGCGCCGCGCCAAGAGAGACACACCGCGCTATAATGGACGGTTGGAAAAAAAGTGGATGCATCGGTGTTTCCTTGGGAAAGCGAGCGGCACCGGCACACGCCAGACTGACAGGGGGAGGATTGAACGGAACGACGGAGGGAAGCAGTGACAGGAGAGTGATGGAAGAGAGGAGGAATGTGGGTCGACCAAGAGGAACGTGTGCAGTGGCGTCAGTTCAGCAAAAGCTAGGGTATGGTAAAGATGGGAGTCCTCATGGATAAGAGGCATTACATTTTGTATAACACGGTTATATTGTGAAAATAGCAGATCTACATGCTCACAAGCTGCGAGGCGTTGTGAGCATGTAGATCGGCTATTTTCACAATGTCTGAAGATTTGGGCCATTTTTTACACGGGTTTCTATGGTTTCTTGGTCTGGATATGGCAGCCTGGAACGGTTGTTCAAGTGCACCTAATCTTGGCATGTTAGTAAATGTGCCACAATTAACAATAATGCATTGCACCTGTGCAGCTGACCTGCGGAACCTGGGAATATACCATGTTGTCGAAATGGGGAGAAGTGTGGAGAATAGTTAAAGTGACCATTTTGTTACATTTTGCATTTGTAGTTATTTTACTGTAATTTAACAACATAATAACCAGCGCAGATAGACAAAGAGACATTCATGGATTTATATTTAAAAGTAACTTTTATTTTCCCCCCTGGCCCCAGGGTATGGCAGCTGCATACCCCTGCCATACCCAATTGACGCCCCTGATGTGGAACAGACGGTGTGATATAGGCAGTGGTGGAAAGTAACTTTTACTCAATACTGTACTTGGGTACAATTCTGAGGTATTTTTTGTACTCGTACTGGAGTATTTCCAATTTCCAATTATTTTACTACTACTCATCTACTACATCTCGGATGCAAATATTGTACTTTTACTTCACCACATTTATTTGAAAACTTTAGTTACTAGTTACTTTGTAGATTTTGTATCATTATTACAACACTCTAACCACTTCAGCCCTATATATACTGTAGATTTCTGGCATTTGAAAATAGCCGATCTACAAGCTCACAATGCGTTGCATCGCAACTCATTGTGAGTCGTATGTGAGTCTTATATGGGTCTTTGTGAGTCTTATATTAGCTCTTATAAGTCTGAACTCTGAAGTACTGACACTCTGTGCACAGTGCATGGAATTTTGTTTGGATGAAAAGAGCGAACCAATACCTAGTTTCTATATAAATGTACCATTTAGCAATTAAACTCTGTTTTGTAATTCGGCTATTTGAAAATAGCCGACCCGCAAGCTCACTCGTAGATCATAGAGCTTGTAGATCTCCTGTTTTTCAAAGAAATCCGACAGATGATGTAAGAATTTGTGAAACGGTTCTTTCTGAACAATGAGTACTTTAAGTACATTTTGATGCCAATACGTTGGAACTTTTAAAGTTATGAATCCAGGACTTTTACTTATATAAAAAAAAAGAAAAGAAGATTTTCAGCACAGGGAACAGACAGAGTGAAGGAAGGAAATAGAGAGGCTTCCTCTTGGGACCGCCGCTGCTATTGTTTAGCTTGCTGCTGGCATACACTGTACTGTACGCACTGGGGTTGACCGACATAACTGGAGAGCTAAAATAGCACACCACACATTCCTGTCACAGTCACCCTGATGATATTCAAATCTAGGAGAGAGGTGTTTCTGGTCTTCAAGAATGGGGGCATCACCTACTGTAGCAGTGGTTCCCAACCTCTTTCATGTTCACCCATTAAACCAGGGGTGGGCAACTTTGATGATGGAGAGGCCAACTATATTTTCACATTCACTCCGGCGCGTTTTGAGCTTGTAGATCTGTTATTTTTTAATTGGAATCCGAAATTGTTTTTAGCAAATTTTGTATTGGAATCCTGAAAAGTAACATTCTTATTTAATTTCAAAATGCATTTATATATTCATTACTTTACGTTAACTTTATGAACTTAAATACAAATACATTGGACATAAAAAAGTAATTATGCTACTAATATAGACTGAAGTAAGCGGGTCATGTTTGCGCTTGGAATTGTAACAGCTGAAATCAATAATATATCAGTATTCCGATTACCCTGCGGGCCGCATTAGGTGAAGGTGGGGGCTGCATGTGGCCCCCGGGCCGCCAGTTGCCCATCTATGCATTAAACCCATTTAGACCTGAGGCCGATTCTAAAAAACCCTTCTAAATCCTGACCTAAGTTTTCTGAAAAAACTAACGCAAAAGTCCAAAATGACCGGTTTTAATGGATTCATTTAACACACACACGGCTCTTACCTCTGCTCTGCATAGTGAATGGAGAGCAGGACCCCCGAGTTGAGGCGCTCCTGCTTGAGGGTCACCAGCACTGTGAACTCTGACCTTTGCCTCAGCTTGGCCGTGATTCGCTCAGCCACCTCGTCCCGAGCACGCACGTTCCTCCACGAGTCTGGAGAGGGAGATACACACACGCACACACGTTAGTATATACTTATTAGGATATCAATATTTTAGGATGGCGATTTAACCCATTCATCATGGACAACCACTCAAACCCCCTTCACCCAGAGATTGTGGGCCGGATCAATCGAAAGAGTAATTGATAGAACAGCGCTTCTCAAACTATGTGGGGTCACGGGAAGGTGCCATTTGGATCGCACATTGGCAACCAAAAAAGGATTGAGGTTGAGAACCCCTGTGATCGGGCAGCAGTGGCTCAAGGGTAGAGTGGCCTTGCCCAGAGTTATTGTCGAAGTGTCCTTGAGCAAGACTCTGAACCCCTAATTTCACCCAATGAGCAGGTTGGTGCCTTGCATGGTTTCCTCCGCCATCGATCGGTGAATGTGTGTGTGAATTAAGGGTGGGGTGAATGTAATGCACAATCTCTGTAAAGCGCCTTGGATAAAGGCGCTATATAAATGCACCATTAACCATTTTATTTATAGAATAATAAGAAAACAATCAAACACCCAGGCAGGGAATTCAACGTCTTATATTAGCCCTTATACTGTCTGAATTACTGATACACTGAATGGAATTTTGTCTGCATAAGAAGAGTGAACCAATTCGCTGGTTTCCAACACAGCAGAACTCAGAGTGAGGTTTTACCAATGCACATGGAGGCTACACCTTGTCGTGTCATTTCACATGGGGGAGGGGAAGGAACGGAGGACATCAAAGGGACAAGATGAAACGAGAGTAGTTTGTGAGTGACATATGCTCCTCTAATCATTCAGCCTCCTTGGTTTGCCCTCCTGTCTCGCCAGGGACGTGCAGAGAATGTTAGAGAGCCAGAGGCTGACATTTCTAAAAGGGCATTTTGGTGAAAATATCGAAAATAGCAGACCTCCAAGTTCACAACGCGTCGCAGTGCGACGCGGTGTGGGCTTGGAGGTCGGCTATTTTCGGTGCTTTTCACACTGAACTAAGCATATTCAAGTCAATATTGGAGATGTGGCAGAACAGCGTGAATTTCTACGCAGAGAGGGCAACTCTTTCAACCTGAGATGCTGCATTAAGTTCAGGAGAGTTTGGACAAGGCAATTCTCTTGAATGCTTCAGATATGGCATGGAGAGAGGGCATTTCTTTCACCATGGCAAAAACTGCATTCATGGTATGGAGAGGGCACTTTTTAGAGGCGGATAAAAGCCCCCTTTGATGTCTATGTGTGCACGTGCCTGCGTCTCACCTCGCTCTCCTCTCATTCCCTTCTTCCCTCTCTCTCTCTTACCTTCCTCCATCCATCCATCTTTCCCACTCCCTCTCTCTCTCTCTCTCCCTCTCTCCCTCTCTCTCTCTTTCTCTCTCTCTCTCTCTCTCTCTCTGTACCACAGCACAGACCTACGAGGTCCCTCTAATGGAAGCATCAATAAGTGATGCAGTTATTCAGAAGCCATCATCATCAAAGGGTTCATTTTTACCCCACGGTGTGGAGCAGTGGTGTAAAGTAACTTAAGTACTGTACTTAAGTACAATTTTGAGGTATTTGTACTTTAATTGAGTATATTCTCATTTCCAATACTTTTACTTTTACTCCACTACATCTCAGATTTGTACTCTTAAGGGGAACACACACCGGACGCGGAAGCGGCGCATCAAAACAAACAGCCCCATTATTTTCAATGATCTAACCCACACCGGTGGCGTCAGAGTGCGTGTGCGTGCGCGAATGAGAGTAGTGAACAAATCACGTCGCTCTCAGGCAGAAACCTTGTATCTTGAGAAATGCGGGTAGTAAGGCGTTGGTTGCATTTTCACCTACTGTATAATGACAAGCCCATAAAAGGGAGGCAAGGTTAGTGGTCATGTCTGTCTGTGGGTTTTATGATTTTTTATTTTCCCCATTTCCTGAAAAGTAAGGGTTTTGGGCATGCAAGGTTTCCACCAGACAGCGACGATAAATAAAAACGATAAGAGAGAGAGAGAGAGAGAGAGAGAGAGAGAGAGAGAGAGAGAGAGAGGCAGACAGAGAGGCAGAGAGGCAGACAGACAGACAGACAGACGTGGTCCCTGCAGGGATGGAGGTGGACTGTGTGAGGGTGGAATGAGCTGACCCAGGAAAGGAGCCTCCTCTGTCAGGCCTAAGTGTTTGTGTCCTGCCCTGTCACAACAGCTTCTCCATCAGTCTGGACCCAAACCGCTGGAGAGCTGACCACAGGAGCACGCACGCACGCACGCACACACGCACACACACACACACACACACACACACACACACACACACACACACACACACACACACACACACACAGGCACAGCCACTTGTCTATAAGGCTTGTCTCCAATGCATTGAGCCATGCTGGACAAATGTACTCTATAGGCACAAATGTTATCGCGTTATCCGAAAAGACTCAATTAAATTAGAGATTCATTCAACATTTTTCTGTCAGTGATTTTTGCAGGAGGTCTGTACTTTTTCAAGTCAGCTCCGAGGTTGACTTAACAGGGATTTAAGCTTGCATACGTCATTATGCTTTATTCGTCATGCAAAATCAATTATAATAGTGCCAAACCTCAAATAAAAGATGTACTGTATGTGCCGAGTCATGGTCAAGGCGATCTGCTGCAGTTCAAACAGAGCATCCGCATGGGAGACGAAAGCTGATTGGAGGTCGGATGGATCCATTCTTTCACGTCGTAGACGTCAAATTATGACCCTGCCATCCGAATGTCTCCCAATTTTGGTGTCTAGTTTCCGAACGTCTCCCAATTTTGGTGTCTAGTTTCCGAATGTCTCCCAATTTTGGTGTCTAGTTTCCGAATGTCTCCCAATTTTGGTGTCTAGTTTCGGTGAGCCCGTGCAAACTCTGGCCTCGGTTTCTTGTTCTCCGCTGACAGCTCTGGCGGTGGTGGTGTTCTGCTGCAGTAGCCGGCCCGTCTGCCTCAAGGTTTGACGTGTTGTGCTTTCAGAGATGCTCTTCTGCATGCACCTCCATTGATTGTAACGAGTGGTTACAGTACTTGAGTAGATGCACTTAGTTACTTTCCAACCACTGCTGTCATGTCCGATTTCATCACTACAGCGCCAGTTGACATCAAAAACACGCCACGCTCCATAACAAACCTGATGCAACAAGATGTAACCCTCTCTACTAGGCTGCACGCTGCTCAATACGGCACAATGCAACACCAAAGACCTGTTCGCATCTAAAGATTCTACACTTCACACACAGCGAAATCCCGAGTATGCATTTATAACTTTCAGACACACCCCAGACCCTTTTACGTCTCCATATTTACACGTTAAAGTTGTACCATGTAACTTTTTTTATAAAACAAATCTTAAAATTGTCCTAACTCTTAAATCGCTAAAGTTTTAGAACACCCACTCCGTTATTTTCAGCTTCTGAAGCCTTCTCTTTATATGTTTTCTATGATCCTGACCGGGGTCCGGTTTTCGCGCAAAAATTACGTCATCATACACTACCGGCCAATCACAGCGAGGGTTATACACTGCCGGCCAATCACAGCGCATCTTGAAGTGGGGTCGCTAGCTATCACAATAGGGCGGCCATATTTGTAGGCGCCCGTGTGTCTCTATCTATACTCGGGTGAAACACTCCGTTTCTCCGGAATGCCTGAACGCACAGGAACCAGGGACCCCTCTAAAGATAGATCTCGGCGAGGTGGAGGCAGACGCGGGGGGTGACGCGGGGGTGTGAGGCCCGGTCCGCGGCGAAAAACGGCCGAAAGACGCGGACGCTACTGACCACTAGTTGAGCAACTTACACAGTATAGCTTTAAATTCACACCAGGCATTTTACTCTCGTGTAAAACGTCGTTCAAGCAGAGCTTCCAGACAAGCTGACTGTTTTGTTGTCTCATGAGATTAACCTCCATTTTCAAATGTCAACAGCGTAGACATTATTATTATTTTTTTTAATATTTACTTTTGGGCATTTATTTTTTACTAGGCTGCACACTGCACACACGACACAATGCAACAACACAATACATTTTATATGCCCCCCCCCCCCCCCCCCCCCCCCCCATCACAGACCTTTTTTAAACCACAAGCTGCGGTACACTGTAAAATAAAATCCTCTGTTCATTTCACTCAGAGTTCCTGGAACAGATTGAAAAACAGTGGTCTAGGGGCGCCCGCTGGCCTACTGGTCCAGGCGCATACCACTTAGGCATTGCCACATAGGCATTGATGCCTGACGGTGTTGCCGGTTCGATTAGGATGACCTTTGCTGCATGTCACTCCCCATCTCTCCCCCCATTTCCTGTCAGTCTACTGTTCTATCCAATAAAGGCAAAAAGAAGACCCAAAAAAACAAATCTTTAAGAAAAACAGTGGTCTAGACCAGAGGTTCTCCACCTTTTCAGGCCGCCACCTCCAAAATAATCATGTTTCAACTGGGAAAATATAATGTATAAATAATATTTTATTTCACAGTTTAGCTTCTGTGTGTGTAGTTTATAGCAAATGTGAACATAACATGTTAATGTTACAGTGTTATCATTGTGCGGAAATGAAAAACACACTGCCCACACACCCGCACTGACATCTCATGAATCATAATACCCAGAGAAAGAGAGAGAGAGAGAGAGAGAGAGAGAGAGAGAGAGAGAGAGAGAGAGAGAGAGAGAGAGAGAGAGAGAGAGGGAGAAAGATTTGTTCACAAGCCATCTGTCTTGACTTAACTGACAAATGTCCATATGGATTGATTGAAGGGGACACTAACCACCAGCGGCTTGGACACACACACACACACACTCACGCACACGCACATGCACACACACACACACACACACACACACACAGCTTGTGAGCTGAGCTGCAGGGGTTTCACAGCCAGTGACACAAGCCAATGCCAGACAGACTAACTGGTGTCAAGTGCCTCACCACGGCCACGTCGGCTCTTATCTGCCCCCGTGCTCCTGTTGAAAGATCACACACACACACACACACACACACACACACACACACACACACACACACACACACACACACACACACACACACACACACACACACACACACACACACACACACACACACACACACACACACACACACACCACACTTACTAGTGAATAAATATATATTTATATTTTGGAAAAGTCAGTCCCTGCGTTTAGCACCCCGATACTGTAGGGAACGAAGTAACGGGGCGTTTGAGTTCGTGACCTTCTACTGTTAACCCTGTATTTATAAAATAAACCACAAGGCTCAAATAATAGACCACAGACCTATTTTAAATAAATGAACAGACCACACTTTAAGGGTAATCAAAATTTACTGAAAGTGTTTTACCCTTTTTTAACTCATTCTGTGCCTGTTTTGGATTGAACATATCCCGAACATGTTCGGGATATGTTCAATCCAAAACAATTTTTTTTTAATTAATTGACTTTCCCTGAGCTGCTTGTAGAGCCGTGGGTGGTCCTGGCTCGTCCTACGCTAGCCAGCTAGCCATTTTACATGGTCCGACGATATATTCCATTAAAAATGGTTTAAAATACATTTTTGAGACCCCCAATGTTCACCGAATGTTCAGCGCCGCTTCCGGAACGTAGTCCAGTGTGCCTATCCCGAACATGTTCGGGATTTTTAATGAAATGAATAAAATGATCCGAGGCCTTCTGAAGCCTGAGCCTAAATTTAAAATCCAGTGGTCCAAATCCTGGGGAAGCCATGCCGGCCGTGAGCCGCGAACGTAGCCGCGAATCGCCGCCGAATCCAATGAAAAACCACATCTTTGGAGGCCCATATCTCTGGATTGTGTTTTTAGGGATGTGGCGCGAGGTTTATTTACGGCGAAATCGCCGAAAAATGATCTTTAAAATGACAAAATGGGAATAGCTATTCTGTTAGCATTATCATCCGGGACCTTTCCATGACGTGCACGAACGTGAGCACGCGCGTCACTGCAACGTGAGCCCCCGGATGCTAATGCAGTCCCCTATGGGAGAAAGTCTGGCATTCTTTGGTGCCCTCTAGGGGCTGGCACTGGAAGCGTTAAATGTCAAAAATGATAAAAACATGAAATAGACAATACCCATGAAATTGAACAGGTAACCCTTTTTAAATGAACCTCTAGGCTCAATGCCCTTTATGAAATCCAAAAATAAGAGATAACATGAAAACCTAATTGACTTGGGTTTAGCCAATAACCAAACTCAGATCCCCAAAACCTTCTCAAAACCTCTTCACAAAAATCCCTTTGATCTTATTTAAATTCTAATTAGGCTATCAATAATTCCCAGCAAAACAAAATGTTCACAGAATACCTTCAAACAATATATTCAGTGGGCCCACACTCGCACGAACACAATCACACACAACAAAAAAGGTGCAGGCCTGATCGATGGGATCCTCCAGATGAGCAGATGAGAAACCGCTACACAAAGTCTCTGTTCGCTCTGGGGAACAGTTGGTGGTGAATGGGGATACTGTAAACTATAATCCTCTCTTCGGTGAAAAGTTCCAGAAAGCCCTACTCACAGTTCCTGTTCGCTCTGGGGAACAGTTGGTGAAGGGATGACAAGGTGTGGGAGGTGAACAGACAGCGGGCAGGTATAATCCTTCTCTAGGCAATATACTCCCAAACAATCTGCAAAGTCAGTCTCGATGTCCTCTCGTAGATTAAATCACTGACTTTTCCCCTCAGCTCAAACACACACTTATACAAACTTACTGAGACTTCACACACTCAAGTGAAAACAACAAAGAAAAAGAGTAGCTACTTTGCAAACATTTCTTCTGGTAACTCAGCCTTTGTCAGATCAGAACAGGTGATTCTCCTAAGCAATCATCCCTCCCCCTTTATATAACCTCTCTACCAATTGAGAAGTCCCCAATCAGCACAAGTCACCAATATTCAGAAGGACTCAGTTGCCTAGGTAACTAACTAGTTTACCATTTGATCAGTAAACTCTTTGATCAGGACTAGGTCACTGTGACTCGTTAAGGTTTTCTCTTCCACAGTCTCCCATGAAATTAACCCTTTAACAGCCATGAAATATACTGTATGCCTTTTTAACAAGTCTTTTTACAAAACCTATTTATTCAGCAGTTCTATTTATTACAGACAACTATTTATTATAGGCATACATTTTTAACTTGGTCAACTGCGTTAGTATGACATGAACTCTGTGTTTTAGAATAAGGCTAAGGGCATGAAATAAGCACTGGGCTACATGCGTATGACAACGATTAATACCCATGTGCAATTTCCGATCGACAGACCGCAGCTTAAATTTGTAATGGGAAAAGTGAAACATCTACTTCATCTTTTATTATATCATCTGCATGTGCTCTTTGGTACGATTAGAATGTACTTGTGTTTTGAAATGCATGTTTGGGAAGGTGGTATAACACTGACATGGCTTCTGCTTGGAATTGCCCTATTAATCTTTGTGCAGAATCAATAGAGGTGTGTGGTGACGGTGGCTCAGGTGGAGTGGCCGCTTGGGAATTAGAATGTTCCCAGTTCCATCCATGGCTCCCACTGGGCTAGTGTCGAACAAAATACAAACCCTTAAAGGATGACTTCACCCATTTTCGACCTATCTTCATATAATTGGTCCTCACTAATGCTTATGAGAATATCGTCATTGTCGGGTGGAAACCCTGTATGTCCAAAACCGTTTGTCTTGTATTTATCATTTTTAAAATGATTTAAACTATAGTGAAAACAGCCGATCTAGGTGCGAGGCGTATAGTGCTTGTAGATCAGCTATTTTCACAACTTTTGTGCAACGGCCTTGTGTGATGAAGCAGTACATTTTTGCAAAAATGTTCGAATTTGAAACTTGGAGATACAAGGTTTCTGCCCGACAGTGACGATATGGTAAAAGCATTCAGAAACCGGCCTACCAGTGACATCATCCTTAGTTTCCTTAGTTTCTTTCATTTTTTTTAAACAAGATTTCAAAAACGTCGATTATGATTTTTATTAGAGTGAGAACGATGGCTCCTATAATAGCGTATATAAAATCCTGCCATTCGTCACTGGTAGGCGGGTTTCACACACACGCAGAGGGACTGGCCTGATTTCAAAACTAGCCAGGTTGCTTCCTGATTCATCCCACAGAGTGGTGACACGGTATCTTGCCAGTTTTCTTTTTTTTACCTGCATGTCTGTGCTCGCACGCACGCACGCACGCACGCACGCACGCACGCACGCACGCACACACGCACGCACACACGCACACACACACACACACACACAGACACACGCACACACACACACCCCAGCCCTAAGTAGATGCTGTGCTGTCTGCACAGTATTGACCCAGAGACTGGCCGGTGCCAGGGCTCTCTCAGTATTGACCTATAGAGTCTGGCCAGCAGTGGTGGAAAGAGTACTCACAGCAGTTAAAGTATCAATACTGCAATGTAGAAATACTCTGCTACAAGTAAAAGTCTGGAATTCATAATGTACTTGAGTAAAAGCACAAAAGTATTGGCGTCAAAATATACTTAAAGTATCAAAAGTAAAAGTACAAACGTGTTTGAAAATGCATCGTTGTGAGCTTGTAGATCTGCTATTTTCAAATAGCGTAGAAAATAGGGCTAAAGTGGTTAATGTAGGTTTTATAATATTACTAGTAAGACGCCTCAGGGCGACATGCGGCGGTCGCATCAATTCTTGGCCATCTGGCCAGTGATGTATATCGGACCAGTTACCCATATATGGAGACCCCAGCCACACAGATAAAGCTGTCTTGGCCATCTGTCTTGGCCATATATGGATTATGTTTGTGTGGTATGTGGCCGATGTGGCCTCTTGTGATGTCACATTAACAAGACATCAGGGAACTCCATATATGGGCATAAAAGGGATTCTGTTAGTGTGACATCACAGTGATGTCAGAGCAGCAAACCCATGAGTGCTTCCCCTGGTCGCAATAATCTATATCTACAAAGTAAGGAGTAACTAAAGTTTTCAAATAAACATAGTGGAGTACTACAACGTTTGGATCCAAGATGTAGCGGAGCAGAAGTAAAAGTATAGAAAATCGGAAATACTTCTGTAAGTGCAAAGTGCAAATGCCTCAAAAGTGTACTTAAGTAGTACAGTACTTAAATAAATGTACTTAGTTACTTTACACCACTGCTGGCCAATGCCAGGTATCTGGGTATTGACCCAGAGACATGCAGGCCTCTCAGTCTCAGACGCTCTGTGTTAGCTTCTCTCTGCATGCGGCACGCTATAAATAAACCCTGGATCACCCACTGCCAGAAGGTCAGGACAGCAGGAAGCGAAAAGACACGAAGGCCGCCAGCCGCTTTTCGGAATAACCAGCGAGGCTGGAATTACGCCAAACGTTTGAAGCAAAAGAGAGCGTGATAAATTGCACGGTGTGTGTACAGTATGTACGTATCTACAATGCGTCGTTCTGTTTAGTTACATCTCTGACACTGTTACACTGTGTGTTATTGTGATTATGAAATTGCTACAGAGTCAAAGACCTTCGCTATGTGCAAGTATGTCTAACAGGCGTCGGGAGCCAAAATGTTACAGGACAAAGGGCTGTTGTGAATGTCCCTGTGCAGCGTGGGGCAAATAGCACTTTGTGTGGCGCCATTAGTCTGCAAGGAGCTCTCCATCACCGCGACACCCTGGGTCCCCACATATACACAGCACACATAATCACGTTTCTGGGCGCAGCGCGTGATGCTGGTGTACAGGAACAGACCAGAGCATCATGTGGGATAATGTTACAGGTGATTTATGCTTAGCTCCGTGCTGGTGTCGCGGCACCAAAAATAGACGATCTACAAGCTTTTTGAGCAGTACATCGGCTATATTCAGTTCAGTTATAAATTGGGCATTCGTTCCCGCTGGTCTGGTTTATCAACCTAAATACCTGTGTTGTACAATAAACTTGCCATATCATATACAGTATAGATCTGCTGCTTTGCTCACATGCCTTGTCTCACTTACCGCACCTTTACGTCTTACCTCAGGTATATGTAATATGTAGATTCTTTGTTTCTTATTGATTGAGCCTCCTTGCCCCCACCCTTTTTTGTTATGGAAATAACAACAAACGATGGAGCTTACACAAAACAAATTTCACCCACTGTTTGAGATCTATAAACCTGTAATGTGACAATCAGGGCAGGAATTTCAGGGAGGCCATGAAGGCCATGAGGCCGTTGTTGCCCCTCAGTTTGGCCTTGTGCCCCTCAAACCTGAGGTTTGAGGGGCACCCGCATGACCTGAGGCCACAGTGGCCTTAATGCCCCAACTGACTGTACCACTTTCTCCTCTGTCTCTGTCTTGCCAACATGTAGACACCAGTGTCTCTTTCTTGTCATGTAGACCAGTGTCCAGTGTCTTTTGCTGAGTACACATTTTTAAACCAAGCCAATATCTTTCATTAGTGCAGGGCTGAGCATGGATCAGATTGTAAATACCATTATTTATGTATTTATTTCACAGCAGATAGTCTACATAATACAATTGTAAATCTAAACCTTATTCAATTCATCTATCTATAAATGCGAGAAGTCTCTGCGTGTGTGTGTGTCTGTAATCCGCGTATCTCGAGAACCGTTCGTCCCACCGGCTTCAGATTCGGCACGCGCGTTCCCCGCCGCAGCACGGAGTGCAGTGCCGGGTCTCGACCCGACCCGACGCGCGGTTTTCCCGAACCGGCGCGAAACGTTCGGAATCTCCTTATGCGGGGTTGATTGTTGACATCAGGCTGTTTCTGAGGAAATCGGCGAAAGCTCTGACTCATTGTGACATCACTTCATAAAAGGCTCTGACATCACGTACGCCACATGAGTCAACAAAAAATCTCTGTGAGTGTGTATGTATGTAGGTAATCCGCGTATCTCGAGAACCGTTCGTCCCACGGGCACGCGCGTTCTCCATATATGGGCATAAAATGAATGCCCCCATATGAGAACCGTTCGTCCCACGGGCACGCGCGTTCTCCATATATGGGCATAAAATGAATGCCCCCATATATGGGCATAAAATGGATAAAGGGACACAGACAGACAGATTCAGAGATCTCCATATATGGGCGTGAAATGGACGCAAATAGACAGATATCTCCATATATGGGCATATATGGGCATAAAATGGACCCAGAACTATATGGACGCAAATGGCATATATGGGCATAAAATTTACGCAGAATCACAAAGATCTCCATATACGGGCATAAAGGGACACAGACAGACACACAGACAGACGGATACAGAGATCTCCATAAATGGGCATAAAATGGACGCAAATGGCATATATGGGCATAAAATTTACGCAGAATCACAAAGATCTCCATATACGGGCATAAAGGGACACAGACAGACAGATTCAGAGATCTCCATATATGGGCGTGAAATGGACGCAAATAGACAGATATCTCCATATATGGGCATATATGGGTATAAAATGGACCCAGAACTATATCTGCAGTGATCTCCATATATGGACATAAAATGGACGCTGACAGACAGACAGATAACAGATATCTCCATATATGGGCATAAATGGACACAGGCAAACAGATGGTCAAAACGGGTCCTATGACAACAGGTATAATGGGGTTTGCATTAAAGGGCGGGGCATTCATTCCCTATTTACATTGTTCCGAGTTGGCCAGGTCGCCAATGGACCAAAATCTTGTTTTATTGTATGACCTTCCTGCCCTGGCATTTGGCCTAGTGCCCTCAAACAATGGACAACAACAAAGGCCAAGTGGCACACACTGAGTGTACTGTATGGGCTGAACGTTCGCAATATCCTGTAGGAGAAAATGTAATATGCAAAATACCAAATACGGGTTTTGCATAAAGTACATCAGTGTGTTGTTGCTGCTCTGTAAGAATAATTCAAATGTTGCATGTATGTAAGATTCATTAAAGAGGAAAGGTTAGTTATGTTTTGAATTTGCGTGTGAGTTTTGACACAATGAGTTCCAAAACAGATGTATACCTACATTTATAAGCAAAAATAACTAGAAGGGAACTAGAAGTATGGTTGCACTGACGCGAGCCACGAGGAATCCGCAAGGAACTGAATTCTGTCTTACCATTTATATTATATATTGTGATGTCATGTGAAGCATGACAACAGTGACAACAGTTTGTGAAGCATGGCCAAAAGCTTCACTTTTACGTGAACATTTTACAAAAAGCAGGTTCACTTTGCTGGCAAAAGATTCTCTGACCGAGAACAATAGTGTGTTGCCTGTAGCAACCACACTAATAATAAAAATCAAACCTTGGTTCGAAGTGAAGCGGTGAACTTTTATTCTATGTGTTCTAGAGTTATGAACTATGTAATCTATACATTCTTTATATATTCTGAATTCTACATTCTTTATTTCATTTCTATGAATGAATGAATGATTTTATCTGGAGGGCCGAATTATCATGTGAAGCTTGACCAATCCTCAAAGTATCCAATCATCAGACCGGGAGGGACACTACACACATATTCTGGACGTACAGGACAGATAAAACCTGTTCATTCTGAACTGAAATGGCCATATATGGACATGGGACACACATTTTGCTTTTTGAAAAAGCCTATTCATTCTGGACTGATATTCTGGACGTACGGGACAGATAAAACCTGTTCATTCTGGACTGAAATGACCATATATGGACATGAGGTGACAGACATTTTGTTTTCGAAAAAGCCTGCACATTCTGGACTGAAATGACCATATATGGGCGTGGGACACACAAAGCCACTCATTGGAAGCGGTTTTCACCGCTTCAAAAAACGGAGCCAGGCAGTACGTGTCCCTCTGTGCCAAGGCAAACCGGCCCTCATTTCAGCCAACGTCTATTTAAATCAGCGTGTGAGTCATTCATTTGTACAGGTTACACTCAACTGTCGCACAGTTAAATTACACCATTAACACAGCATGTGTTGAAGTACTAGGCAGAGATGACGGCCCTCTCTGTGAAGGGACAAAAGAAAAAGAAAAGCAATGGAAATTTCAAGCCATACACAGCATGTGCAAGTCAACTGAATCTAAGGCACAGGTAAGGTGTTTAATGCCTCCCATACACTACAAGACTTGGACAAGATTTTGAAAAGACTTCTAAAAGACTAAAGGCTGACACCCTCTCACATTAGAAGAGCTTTTCAAATACTTTTCAAAGCTTTTTCAAATAATGTAGGCCTCACATCTAAAGGCAATTTGTAAAAGATATTGCAAAGACCAGGACAATATTCCTTTTGAAATTATTCCAACACAAACCTTGACATGTTATGTGTTACTGTTATGTGTGTTGTACAGTATAACTATCATATGGAATACATGCATGAATATATCTCTCCCTCTCTGACAAATTGTAAAACAAAAATGAATACAAAACTATTCCCACTAAGAAGAGAGTGCCACTTAAATACACCAGTAAGACTCCCTAATCGGGAGATAAGCAACCGTCACGTTGCATACACAAACGTTAGATGGCAATCGTAGCCAATCAGGAGGGAATACGGGAAATGGGACAGATCCATGTTGATGACATGACTTTAGAGATACTGATAAGATTAAAATGTTTAATATGGTATAGATATCATTTTCAGTGTTAAAAGTCAATGCCATGATGTTTTGAACAAATATCTAACGGCCGTGACGAGTTGTTGTTACTACAGGAGAATGACGCTGAGAGATGCCAATCAGGTCATAATGGTCAGGACACTGGATAACAAAATGATATTACCAAGCCATGATATCTGGCCTTGCTACTGGGACCAACAACACGAAAACATCTGATGCCCACTGTTATGCTTAATTGTCCAATCATAATGTGACTAATGTATTTTATGCTGTACACATTCAACTATATAAGTGAAATGATTATGCCTTGTACTCAGAGAGCTACGATGGGTGATTTTGCTCTACTGTACTTGCTGTACAGTACTTTGAACTCTGACTATATTAGCAATACAACTTAACAGAAAACGCATATTCCCCGGTGTGGTCTCCCTTTATTGTGTCTTCAAATCAATATGGGATATTCATTGACTCTGACAAACTGTGGTTTTACTCTGTGGGTGGAAACGTCTTCTGGAGAAGGAATATACAAATATGGGAATTAAACGAAAATCCCATCAGATACTGTGTACCGCTTTGTGTGATTTTAGGAAGAAAATCTGTGGGAGCAGTGTCCAAAAATGTGTTTTGCAAAAATCAGCCTGATGGTGGCACTAGATGAGGGCCATGTGAGAAATCAGGGGCGGAAGTTGTGATTTGCCTTCCAACGCTGAGCGTGATTTTTAGGCAACATCTGTAGGAGTAGTGTGCATTAATGTTGTCTGCAAAAAGCAACCTCATGGTGGCGCTAGAAGAGGGGCATTGTGGTTGTGGAGGTTGTGGTTTACCAGGCAAGGAGTGTGCGTGCAAAGTTTGGCATGGATAGGGGCAACGGTGGCGGAGATAAGAGTAGGGCAAAAGTGTGACATTACATTACGTGACAATTATGATGGATTATCAAGTCAGGATACTTGTAAATGTGGACAAATTGGCAGAGTTGTGAGGTAATCAGACAAGAAAATGTGATGTTGATTGACCTAGCACACACAGCCGAATGCAATAATCTTCTAGCAGAGATTAATAGGCTCTATGCACAGCAGCCATATTGGACAGAAATTGGGCCACTTCCTAACTTCCTTCACAGGTCTTACCATTATACTGACCAGTAAGACTCCCTAATCGGGAGATAAGCGACCGTAGGTCACTTATCTCCACAAATAGGGCAAACATTTTTTATTCCATAAACTTCCTGATCCATGTTGATGACATGAGTGTAGACATACTGTGTAGTGATTTTCGGGCCAAAACTGTAGGAGCAGTGGCCAAAAATGTGTTTTAAAAATCGGCCTGTAGGTGGCGCTAGAAGAGGGCCATGTGAGAAATGAGGGGTGGGCTGTCCGCGTTGCCTTGGCGGACGAATAGGTACTGGCCCCGGCTCTCCCGGACGCTCCTAGCCTGAGTTACAGCATTTTATGTGAGCTGCAGTGGCAGGGGGTCCTCCACTGGGGGCGCCACCACTTTTGCATCCGTTCTGGAGCACCAGGAGTGGGTGGTCCCCAGGAATTCCCCGTGAGCAGCTCCGTTGGGGTGGTCATTTGGTCATTTTTGCACATTTGGTATTTTTTTTACACCTGGGGGTCCCCCAGGGACCTGGGGGTCCCTGGAACTCCGGGGGTCCTTGGAGGTTGTAGTTTGGCAGGCAAGGAGTTTGTGTGGAAATTTTGGCATGGATCGGGCCAACGGTGGCCGAGATATGAGCAGGCCAAAAGTGTGACGTGTGAGGTGTGACTGACTGACGGACGCACGGACACCTCGAGCAGCTTTCTGTAGTAAGATGCGACCTACGGTCGCAATTAAGGTACCAGTAGGTCTCAAAGTGTGTTCCAGGGAACCTCATGGTTCCTGAAGGGGTTCCAAATGGCCCCTTACGGGTATGTAACTCTGAGAGTGTATGGATATATACATTCTCAGAGTTAAGAACCACTGTGCTACACTAAATGGAACAGAGCCTTAGTTAGTATCATTAGTAAGACCGGAGAAAGAAGCAAGGAAGAGGCCCAATTTCTTTCCATTTCTTTGTCTATGCTGTGCACAGAGCTGTTGATATAAGAGCGAGGATTCCTTCAGTGACTCAGGAGATAGGGTGGGCTGAAAGGTTTGATCCCCGGCTACTCTTGGCATCATGTCATAGAGTCATTAGTGGGTTAATGGAGATATTGAACCTCAGGTTAAAGCCTTGCACAGCCGCCTCCGCCATCAGCGTGGTTGCTATTATTCACTTGTCAGGCAGTTGTTCATCAAACCTTTTCAAATGTCACGGAAGGAATGAACTACGACTTGAAGGCAACTAGGCTGATGCACATGAACGAGAACTTCACCATAGGAATCAGAATACCCATCCGCAAGAAAACGGGATCACTGGGGAAGATTACACCCAAAAAATCGACCATTACAAGTACCTTCCAAGTTCAAATTAACACTCGGAAATCTGCCTCTCTCTATTTTTTTCTGTACTTTTTGTACACAAAAGTCATTAAAGATCTCGACTCCCTGCCCAAACTAAAAACTAAAAGACCGCAAAATATGATTGGCCTTAATAGAACATCCTAGTAACGCCTTGGTAATGCATCCTCTGTCTCCTGCGCCCTTTTTCTATAAATAGACCTTTTAATGCTACTGAGCTTTTACCGATATGTACTGTATCGCATTATATTGTATGCATTGTATGTGTTACTGATTAATTGAGTACAATGGAGTGCAATGGACCACAATGGAAACACGCCCCTGAGGCTTTTTGTGTTATCCTTTTGTGTTAAACTTGTTAATAAAGTATTCAATCAATCAATCAAAAACAATACTTCTCCTTCTCCACTACAGCGCTGTATTTGTATGCTCTCCTTGTGCAATGGCTTAGAAACTTGACTCAATTAAGATTATATGTACAGTATTTTCTGGACTATAAGGCGCACCTGACTATAAGGCGCACTGTCAATGAATGGTCTATTTTCAAACTGTTTTCATATATAAGGCGCACCTGACTATAAGGCACACATAATAGACGCTACCGTTGCGTTATGCATCCAACAGATGGAGCTGTGCTAAAGGGAATGTCAATGTCAATGAATGATCCATATATAAGGCGCACTGGACTATAAGGCGCACTGTAGTTTTTTGAGAAAATTAAAGGCTTTTAAGTGCGCCTTATAGTCCGGAAAATACGGTACATAAAACGCATTGTCAGCTTGTAGATCTGCTATTTGTAGATCTGCTATTTTCAAATGGCCAAAATGTACATACGTAGGGCTGAAGTGGTTAAGGTATGTTTTGTAATAACAATCAAGATCTACAAAGTAACTAGTAACTAAAGTTTTCAAAAAATTGTAGTGGAGCAAAATATAATACAATCTTTGCCTCCGAGTTGAAGTGGAGAGGTAAATATACTGCAAATTGGAAATACTCAAACTGTACTTAAGTACAGTACTTGAGTAAATGTACAGCACTTTACACGACTGGAACACAGAACACAGAGCCCACCAGAGCCCGCCGTATCCACCTCCGAAATAGAGCCGCGGTCATAGCAGCAGCAACAGCAGCGGGGTCTCTGGTGCTTTGTTATGTAAGGCGTTCATGGCCATGGTTCTCTTCTCCATGATGAGTAATGCCTCTAGCCCGCTACCCACCTTGTCCGCCCATCTGTCTCCCTGGCACACTTAACACGGTGATACTGACGCTTTCCCACCGAGGCCCTGGTGGCACCACTAGCACAAAGGATGGGGGGGGCATGGGAAAGCAGAGGGAGAAGGGTGGAGGAAGACGGTACGGGGGGAGGACGGACCAAGAGCGAAAAGGAGAAGAAAAGAGGGGGAAAGGAGAGAAAGGGGAGAGGATGGAAAGAGCTCACATGTACGTTCAGTGGGTGTGAGTGTGTGTGCACGCATGAGGGCATGCATATACAGTAAGTAGCACTGCAATGTATAGTTATAGTTATGGAGCGTGTGTGTGTGTGTGTGTGTGTGTGTGTGTGTGTGTGTGTGCGCGCGCGCGCGCAGCAGTAACCTGATCAGTCGGCCCCGTTAGCATCAAGGGCACAAGAGAGGAGAGGATATGCATATGCACATGTGCGAGTGGAAGACACTTTTGAGGATGACAGAGAAAGAGAAATGGAAAGAGAGAGAGAGAGAGATAGTTATGTTGACCTTCATTCAGGAACAGTACAGTGGTTTAACAACAGTAGGTGCTTCTCTATGCTGATGACGGAATGCTCACAGTTGCATAACGAATACAACCTCTTCTTTGAAGGTTGTGCAGAGTGTAGCTTGTTAGTGTACGCTACAGTATATATGGAGGAGGAATGTGTGCGTGTGTGAGTGTGCAGGGCTGCATTATATAATCATATTTTCAGCAAGGCTTTGTAAAACAATGCTCATTTCACTGTTGATCCTAGTCTGTGACTTTCACTTCTCCCTTCCGAGGTACAGCGGAGCAGATGGGCAGGTCTCAGATGCAGGCAGAGCTCCGGTGAGACATGCATGTCTTGGCTGCATTCTGAGGCGTGCGTTCTGCTTTGTCAACATGTGACGTGATGGGGGGAGACCTTTTGGGGAATATATGATTATTTTACGATCTTGTGTCTAGCGGGATATAACTCGGGCGGCGCCGAGTCGGCTCAAAGCGGACTTTGCAACGTTCGGAACGGAGACTGAACACGGCGGTGCCCTCTGTGGCTCAAGTCCGCTTGAGACGTTGTAACCATTTTTTTTGTTCGGACCGCCGAAAACGCTGAAAACTCGACCCGTCCATCCCAAAAAGTCAACAGGCCTACTGTAGTGTACAGTAATACTATATAGGCCAATTGTTTCAATTATTAAATGTAGTGTGTTTATTTATCTGACTTAAAAGATTAAACAAATTCCATCTTGTAGAAAATGTACTATTTCTTAATATTTTGGACAAAAGAGCACATTTTACATCAAGCTGCCCAGATGTCCAGTATCCCTATACATTGACACCCAGTTGCTATACACAACGAAAATGATCGGATTTATCAGATTTGACAATAATTCCATATCAGGAGATGCTTTGTGTGACACTGCTGCATGCTGCTGGGGTGTTCTGTGTTTCTGACGTTACTTTATGGGAGTGATAGCTCTTGTTTTGGGCATGTTTTATCTGACAGCCCGTGCGTCGGAGAAAACATCCACCAACACAGCGCTACAGTTCATGGGTGGGAGATATAAACCAGGCATTTGATAGTTCTCAGTAATGCATACATTTTAGCGTGTGTTTTCTCTTCAGTTGTTGAAATGTTGTGGAATTTAGTAGCTAGAGAGAGCGAGAGAGAGAGAGAGAGAGAGAGAGAGAGAGAGAGAGAGAAACACAAAGACAAATGGAGATGCTGCAGGGGCACTCTTCTAACTGCCAGTGATGTTTACACATTGACATTGTCTGATGTATTTACTGCTAAATGATGTCTCACCTGCACATGTTCTGTTCTATTGCTTCACCTCATTTATTTCTGCTATTTCATGTCACGTATATCAGTTACCACTGTATACCCAGGGGGCAAAGGAAGGTGTGCTGCATTTGCCCCGACATACAAAGTTGTCCACCAGAAATATTATCTATGACCCAGTAGGATCACAACCTATATGGACAACCCGGTCAATTTGTACAACAAAGTCCAATATGGCCGCCTTTAGTTTTAATGGGGGGTGAATAGGGCAACATTTTAAACTGAAGGATATTTCCACGAAACTTCACAGGTTGATCAATGGTATACATATGAACATTTTTTGTATTGCAAGTTTCCATGAAATCCAATATGGCCGCCACAATATGGCCGCCATAATGTAAGGACCACGAAAATAGGTAACTAACTTCTGAACCAGATGAGCTAGAAACGCAAACTTGGTGTCTATTTCATGGTGTCTGACCATGGGAGACTCAATGGAATAGCTAATTTTATTATTGGGTGTGTCTGGACCTTTATTGTGCATATTTGCAAGATGGTGGACTCCCAAAATAGAGCTTTAACATAATTTCTACCATGATTGTTGACTGCTTTTGCAAATACAAGCAATATGAATCCATTTGCTAAGATTTATGGCACAGAAGGGACTTATACCTGTATTATTCTTAAGTTTGCATGTTGTCAAAATGGCTGTAAACGAAAATTATATTTCCTGTCCGATTCTACTGTATGTACTTCAGATAAAATCAGAGACCAAAACAATGTATCTTAGAAATTATATTTTAATTTAAAAAAAAGAAAAAAAGAGAGAGATTATCTCAATGAAATGAATGCAACTGCCTTTTTGGGTCTTTCACACATAGACATGCACATGCTTTCCAATAACTTCAGCTTCAGGGAAATTATAATGAACACATGATTAAAACAGGCTGCATTATAATGCAAATAATTGCTAGTCACTATCACTGTCATGTGTACCTATCCTGCTGCATCTTGTCTCCAGTCCTTGGCAACGACACCCCAAGTAGCATGCAATTCCCTTCTTCGCACATGAACAGTTTTTCTGGCAGCCTTTGATACAGCTACATGATATTGCCTTGTCCATTGAGATAGGCCAGGCTGGCTCTGTAGATGGACAGGGGACTGCCTTCCCATCACTGAGAGACCATCCATATTCAGTGAAGCAAGGGATGTCTGGCTTCGCGATGTGTGCAGTTTTATCTATTATGGCTGCTAGAGCAGCTCTTTTCAGGTGCAGACCAAAGGCATTTTCTGTAGGTGGCAGCAGCTTCAACAGGGTTGATCGGTTATTTAGGAACTTGTACACTCTCAGCTTTGCCAGGTCAAAGTCCTCCGAATGGTCAGCTTTTGATGCATATACAGCTATTGTGAGGTCTCTAGCCTGATTCTTGACATCCTCTGAGAGGGAATAAGAGGAATTTTCACCAAACTCCTGAAGTGCAGGGAGATCTAGACCCATGCTGGTCTTGAACCATGCCTTCTTTCCAGTGAAAAAGGGATAGCTGGTGGTATCTCTGCCACTCAGGCTGTGAATAAAGGGCAGGGCATGACACTGTGCGAGTCCAAGGGCTGAGACCATGTGATGGATAGGAAGATATGCATCCTGCTCTGTTCTCACCCACAGCTCTGGAAGGTCTAGGAGGTGGGTGGCAGCATGATATAGGCACATGATGATGATGTCTGTGTCATTAGCATGGATGACGACTTTGTGAGCCTGGACACTGTAGATGGTGTGTAGAATTATTACCCTTGTGTCGGCCTCCTGTTGTGTTGACTCTAGTGCAGGGACATCAACAACACACCCCTCCTTGATCACCACACTCCTTGTCTCTTCTTTAAATCCTCCACTCAGGTAAAGATGGGTTGTACCAAGAGCAGACTTAAGTGTCTCATTTTGACACCATTCTTCACAGAGGAATCTTAGAAGGTTTGCTTTGTTTTCAGAGACAGCAAAAAACTCTTGAGGACCAGGAGCTGTATATTGTGCAGAGACTTCATATTCTTTTGCAGGTTTTGAATGGACATACCTGTGTTCCTGCTCAGCTGTCTTAAGACTGGGTCCACTCTACCGGTCACAGCAAAAGTGTATGATGTCTGTGTTGGCCGGCACATCCTTTAACAGCAGATGTTGGTACCGTTCAGCGATTGCTCCAAAGGCTTCACCTTTCTGAAAGGACCAATGTCGTATGGCATACATGGCATCCTCAAGAGTTTTTTGCTGTCTCTGACCCTAACCCTAGGCCGACACAAGGGTAATTCTACACACCATCTACAGTGTCCAGGCTCACAAAGTTGACAGAGTTGTCATCCATGCTGATGATACAGACATCATCATCATGCCTATATCATGCTGCCACCCACCTCCTAGACCTTCCAGAGCTGTGGGTGAGAACAGAGCAGGATGCATATCTTCCTATCCATCACATGGTCTAAGCCCTTGGACTCGCAAAGTGTCGTGCCCTGCCCTTTATTCACAGCCTGAGTGGCAGAGATACCACCAGCTATCCCTTTTTCACTGGAAAGAAGGCATGGTTCAAGACCAGCATGGGTCTAGATCTCCCTGCACTTCAGGAGTTTGGTGAAAATTCCTCTTATTCCCTCTCAGAGGATGTCAAGAATCAGGCTAGAGACCTCACAATAGCTGTATATGCATCAAAAGCTGACCATTCAGAGGACTTTGACCTGGCAAAGCTGAGAGTGTACAAGTTCCTAAATAACAGATCAACCCTGTTGAAGCTGCTGCCACCTAGAGAAAATGCCTTTGGCCTGCACCTGAAAAGAGCTGCTCTAGCAGCCATAATAGATAAAACTGCACACATCGCGAAGCCAGACATCTCTTGCTTCACTGAATATGAATGGTCTCTCAGTGATGGGAAGGCAGTCCCCTGTCCATCTACAGAGCCAGCCTGGCCTATCTCAATGGACAAGGCAATATCATGTAGCTGTATCAAAGGCTGCCAGAAAAACTGTTCATGTGCGAAGAAGGGAATTGCATGCTACTTGGGGTGTCGTTGCCAAGGACTGGAGACAAGATGCAGCAGGATAGGTACACATGACAGATAGTGACTAGCAATTATTTGCATTATTTATAATGCAGCCTGTTTTAATCATGTGTTCATTATAATTTCCCTGAAGCTGAAGTTGTTGGAAAGCATGTGCATGTCTATGTGTGAAAGACCCAAAAAGGCAGTTGCATTCATTTCATTGAGATAATCTCTCTCTTTTTTTCTTTTTTTTTAATTAAAAAGTAATTTCTAAGATACATTGTTTTGGTCTCTGATTTTATCTGAAGTCATTGCTACAACTAGTACATACAGTAGAATCGGACAGGAAATATAATATCTCGTTTACAGCCATTTTGACAACATGCAAACTCAAGAATAATACAGGTATAAGTCCCTTCTGTGCCATAAATCTTAGCAAATGGATTCATATTGCTTGTATTTGCAAAAGCAGTCAACAATCATGGTAGAAATTATGTTAAAGCTCTATTTTGGGAGTCCACCATCTTGCAAATATGCACAATAAAGGTCCAGACACACCCAATAATAAAATTAGCTATTCCATTGAGTCTCCCATGGTCAGACACCATGAAATAGACACCAAGTTTGCGTTTCTAGCTCATCTGGTTAGAGGCAAAACCTATTTTCTGGGTCCTTACATTATGGCGGCCATATTGTGGCGGCCATATTGGATTTCATGGAAACTTGCAATACAAAAAATGTTCATATGTATACCATTGATCAACCTGTGAAGTTTCGTGGAAATATCCCTCAGTTTAAAATTTTGCCCTATTCACCCCCCATTAAAACTAAAGGCGGCCATATTGGACTTTGTTGTACAAATTGACCGGGTTGTCCATATAGGTTGTGATCCTACTGGGTCATAGATAATATTTCTGGTGGACAACTTTGTATGTCGGGGCAAATGCAGGTTTCCTAAAAAAAGGCTGGTTTGCCCCCTGGGTAGTATATCTGCTGCTATTTTAAAGACATTAAGACTGAAACCCCTATGTTTATTATGTCAGTGGTGCTCAAACGTTTTAGTGCCAAGGTAAGGACGCTCATAATTGTGTGTTTCTGTATAATTATTGAAACGCTACCCATCATCTCAAAATATTTTGTGCGTGTGAAAAACTGAAAACCTTTCTTCACAGACAACTCCCAATTTCTGTGTGCACTGCTACTGTATCAATCTGTCAAAAAAGAAATGTACCCTCTGTATTGACGCTTCAGATTGTACACTGCACAGCCCAGGGCTTCAGGTTCATTTAATTCAAACTCAAGTGAAAAGCTCTTTCCCGACAGCCGTAACCGTAACGATCCACGTCCACATGCTGTATATACTGTATATACGGGAAGAGGCCCGATTCAGGCTCACGAGGTAATGACTGATGCACAGACGACCGGCCAACCAAAAAACTGCCCCGATCAGCTCCCTGTTGCCTCCCGCCTAATGCCTTTGTTATCTAATTGGAGTGAGCCAGCTGGCTATAGGGAGGAGGGATAGAGAGAGAGAGAGAGAGAGAGAGAGAGAGAGAGAGAGAGAGAGAGAGAGAGAGAGGTGTATACTCTATGTGTGATAAGATATAGTCCTCTCTGTCTGTCTGTGTGTGTGTGTGTGTGTGTGTGTGTGTGTGTGTGTGTGTGTGTGTGTGTGTGTGTGTGTGTGTGTGTGTGTGTGTGTGTGTGTGTGTGTGTGTGTGTGTGTGCTTAAGTGCGTGTGAATGTGTGTGTGTGTGTGTGTGTGTGCTTGTGTGTGCGTGCATGTGACACACACACACACACACACACACACACACACACACACACACACACACACACACACACACACACACACACACACACACACACACACACACACAGAGAGGACCATATCGCTGAGTAAGACAGTCAGAGTGTGATCGACACGTCTTCTTGTCCCGTAATGAGGGGATGGGGCGGAGGACGAGGTGCATCTAGAAAGCCCTTCTGCTGCACAGCACTGAACACGCTGCATGTGGCTTCTATCACCCAACTGTTTCTCTTACACATCATATTATGACAGATGTGTGGAAGAAGGCGATGGTGGAGGGGTGGATATGGAGGATGGGAGGGGAGGGGAGGGGATGGAGAGCCGGGATGAAACCGATACAAATAGAGAAAAGGGGGAGGGATGGAGGGAGGGAGGGAGGGAGAGAGAGCAAGTGAACAGGAGAGGCCAGGATAATAATGAAAAACCAAAACAAGTGCAAGAGAGAGAGGGAATAAACCCCCAAAAAGTGTTTTAAAAGGCAAGAGGAAAAATAGGAAGGAAAGATAAGGAGAGGAGAGGAGAGGAGAGGAGAGGAGAGGAGAGGAGAGGAGAGGAGAGGAGAGGAGAGGAGGAATGACAAGCAAGATGAATGAAGTCTCCGCCCTCCAGCGGTGCTGATTAGGCGGGGAGGCTCAGCATACTGAGACCTCACAGCCTTTGTTCTGCTTCTCCTGAGACACACAGAGAGGAGTATGAATGAATGCTAATGGCTACACACACACACACACACACACACACACACACACACACACACACACACACACACACACACACACACACACACACACACACACATATGAGAGAGAGAGAGAGAGAGAGAGAGAGAGAGAGAGAGAGAGAGAGAGAGAGAGAGAGAGCCATAGATGAGAGCAAGAGAGAAGATGAGAGAGAGGGGGGAGAGGTGAGAAGATATAGGGACGCCAGAAATGGCAGGGGGGCAGTGCTGGAAAGAGAAAGTGAACGGGCGAGACGCGGATGAGGGTGGGATGGAGAAAAAGCACATGGCATGAGAGAGAGAGAGAGAGAGAGAGAGAGAGAGAGATTGGAATCTGATAAAGTCTGTCGAGAGAAAGAAGACAGGGCGGAGTCAGGGGGGGAGAGAGCGAGAGAGAGAGAGAGAGGAGAGAGAGAGAGATGGGGGTTGAGAATATTGAAGTATTGGTATTCCAGCATAGAGAGAGGGCAGAGGGTCGAGAGGAGGGATAATGTGGGGTGAAGTCAAAATAAAGACGAGGACTGAAAAGCACAATAAATGTACCTCTGAGTGTATAAATATGTAGCCTACCAAAAAAAAAAGAGTAACATTTATGTAACAAATGTTACATTTATACACTCTAGGAGTTACAAACTGATAAATGAAGACTTCCATTTACTGTGTACAATGTAAAAGCATCCCAGGGTATAAACTCCCAGTTTAATCCTCTCAGGGTTTAGCTGTGTGTGGTGGAGTTATAGTGTCTGGAGAGAATTGAATGAATCAGTGAATCATTAAATCAATTAATGAGTCATATCATCAATGAACCAATCAATGACTACTATGGATATTGTTGATGTCATGCAGAAACCTCATATCTCCATATTTATACTATTTTTAATGTTTATTTTCATTTTTGGGTAAATGAATGCCTGATACTTCGCCATACTTTGTCACACTAATGTAGCAAACATAGATGATATGCAAGCTCACACCGCGACACGGTGCGAGATTACGGTATTGATTATTTCTGCTATTTCATTAAAAAAAAACATATGAGGTCCAACACACAGCATGGAGACAGGTATAGGACTATGGTAGAGATAGGCGAGCCTGCCTGCACACACATTGGCCGGGTCCAAAAGCGATTTTAGCCCTTCGTAGCTCACGTATGGTCGTAGAGACCAAGCCCTGACCGTCATGGTCCCGGGTTTACATGGGTTCAGGCAGACTCAGAGCGACTTATTTAGCCCCCTACAACTACACCGACATTCAGATTTCACAAACAAAGTGCTTAATAAAGTCTCACACCTGTCTAAGTACGGTACGGCATTCTATAATTACCAGTATCCTCTGTGTTTTTTAATAAGAAGCCTTTTTATCCAATCGCTTTTTTCAGTGTTTCCTTGTATTTCCTGGTGTTCCCCGAGGCTTCTTATTAAAGAAAATGGAGGATACGGGTAATTATAGAATGCCGTACCGTATTTGGGTGTGAGACTTTATTAAGCACTTTGTTTGTGAAATCTGAATGTTGGTGTAGTTGTAGGGGGCTAAATAAGTAGCTCTGCCCGAACCCCTGTAAACCTGGGAACATGGCGGTCAGGGCTTGGTCTCTACGACCATGCGTGAGCTACGAAGGGCTAAAATCGCTTTGGGAAACCCGGCCATTATCTGTTCCTAGCTACAGTTTTGATTAACGAATTTTGTCCTATATCTGATCTTGCCTTATCTTACCTTACGGCACATTATGCACTTAACGCACCTCATCTCACACTTCCCGTTTGTGTGATTGTGGATTATAAACTGTATAAAGTCATATTCCAACTGCCAGCAATAATCAAACTTATCTCACTCCAAGTGTTTGCATAACATACACCATATACTGTATTCCTAGTGATATTTCAGAGAAGTTGCTTGTGTTTGCCAAATGCAAAATGGTGTGACATGGTTTCATATATATTCTTGTGTGCAATGTTAAATCACCAGAGCCGAAGCATATGGCAGGGGATGCAGCTTGTGAGATAAATGACTCCAGGCCCGCCTTACCTTGGAAGAGGAAGGCTTTGGTCTCGTTGTGGATGCCCGGAACTTGATAGACTCCCGCATAGGAGTCCCCGAGGTTGAGCTCATCAAACAGGTTGACATGAAGGGCAGGGTCTACCCCAAAGCCAAGAACTGCAGGGGAGGGAGGGGAGAGAAGAGGGGAGAGAGAGAGAGAGAGAGAGAGAGAGAGAGAGAGAGAGAGAGGGAGAGAGAGAGAGAGAGAGAGATTCAGTACCACGGCCAGCAACAGAATCAGCACCATGGCCAGCGACTTACATTTCATAGAAATATGTACTAACGCTGCATGGCTTTAGCTTAGGTTAGGATTGTATTTTATTTTATTTCATGCTACTGCTGAGGTTAGTTGTCATCTTCTTTTGATGACCTAGTGTGCGTTCCAAGTCACTTTAATAGGTCCATCCAGACAGAGCCATCGTTAAAGTACAATATTTGGATCCAAGATGTAGTGGAGTAGAATTAAAGTAGCTATTGGAAATTGGAATTGATTGAAAACTTTATTAGAAGTTTGCATAGGAAAAGGTGCAGTTTCATGACGGTACAGTTCACTGGTACAAGGTCTACTAAAAGGAGATCCTAGAAAAGACTACGCTTATTTCCATAGAAAACCATTGAAGTATCTCATATACTCAAGTACTCAAGTAAAAAATTGTACTCGATTAGCTACATTACTTAAATTAAATTTACTTAGTTACTTTGGGTCCATCTAGTTGTAGATAGATGCATATCTGTCAACAACACAACAAGACAAATAGCAGCAGGAGAAAAAAAACTGAGAAAAAAAAGAAAGAGAGAGAGAGAGAGAGAGAGAGAGAGAGAGAGGACGTGAGTTCATAAGCAATAAAGACTTACCAGGTAAGGTTTGCAAAACGCAGTACAAAAACGAAAGTTTGAATAGTCCCATTTCGAATGGAAAAATACAAAAACAGCCACTACTCCATCCTCGGCTGCCCACCTCCTAATGCCTGGTGGTGGTTAAATACAGTCGCCTGGCAGCTCCTTGGAAACTATCCCACCACACACGCACACATCCACACGCACGCACGCACGCACACGTGCACACAACCCACTTCAATTGACGATCCAAGAAGTGTGCGTAAAATTACGCATCATCAAACAGCCGCAGCCAACGAGGCACAGGTCGGAACTCCAGAAAAAAAGGAAATGGATCAAGGCTTTACTGGAGCTGTCCAAAAAAAACGTAAGGTTTCCCCTAAATTCCCTTTTGTGACTGTCGGACCAAACGGACCGAGAGCGAGCGGAGAGTCCGACTGCAATGGAACGGAGGAGCGGCCGGTGTGAGGAGGAGACTACCTAGCCTGACACTTCAGTCCGCACATCACCCCCCCCTGCTGGTGGGTGGTGTGGTGTTGAGATGTCGGACGCTAGCAGTCAGGCAAGAGACTACCAGCCAGCAGTGGTGGAGGCATAGGGGTGGAGGCTGCGCTGCACGGAGAGCTGCAGGTGGAATAGCTCTACCGCAGCAGACATGTTCTCCTGACCTCTTGTGGAGGGATTTAGTATGACACTAAATAGTGTTGCTTACAAAATAGAAGTAGCCTATTAATGTAAAAAAAAAAAACATGGTGAAATACCAAAAATAATTAAGGATACCAGAAGATGGAAAATAGAACAGTAGGCCTACACTATAAAATGAGGTGAGAAATCAGAGATAAATAGTATTAGTAGCCTACTGAAAAAAGAAGAAGCCTACTGTTAAAAATAGAGGGTAGTAAAAAAATATCTGAAAAAAATAAATGCTGATCTAAAAAATGCTATGTCTCTTAGTGCCCAGTTGTCCAGGCAGGTGCCCACACGTGCCCAGTTGATTTTTGTCGGCTTGTAGATCGGCTATGTTTGAATTAGAATCCCGAAAAGTGACAGTTTTGGACATATGCGGTTTCCACCTGACAAACAATGAATTGCACTACCCCCCATAATCCACACAAAAGTAAACCTATAACTCGCCACTGTGTCTAATGAGTGGGGGAATGCACACTCTGCATTCTCAGCCACCGTGGCAACCTCTGTCATTGTCATTAATTAAAGGTGTGGTGGGAAATTGCCAGTCAGGGATTTGCTGGGCTATCACATAACAACCCCAGGGGAAATGGAGCCAGGCAGTGTCTGGTACCATCCTGTGGATTTGTACTCTACGATAAATCTTTTCCGCTTGTGTGTGTGCACGGCTGACTGGGCTTGCATGGATTTCCTGCGTTGTTGTGATCCCGATTTTGATGAAAAACATTCCTGGCCCACGATGCAAAAACCCAAGCATTTATACATCTGCTGCCAGCCTGCCTGCGGTCTGACATTGGTTGATTTAAAGAAACCAATATTGCAAAAGGCGAGATGTTTGACACCTGGATTTCCCCCAATGGGATCAATGAAGGGTTGCTGGCAGGCGTGCAAATGCCTGTGCACCTGTAGCTTGTGCGTGTGTGTGTGTGTGTGTGTGTGTGTGACTGTGTGTGTGTGTGTGTGTGTGTGTGTGTGTGTGTGTGTGTGTGTGTGTGTGTGTGTGTGTGTGTGTGTGTGTGTGTGTGTGTGCGTGCATGCGTGCGTGTGCATTATTTGCCTGCAGTCACATGTCACCAGATGTCCTTGAGAGTCTGTGAAGACAGGAGGAGACTGGTTGCCATGGCAGCAACTCAAACTCATTTGCATGTGTCTTGGGGTCATCTGGTGGTGTGACATCATGAGGGGCCGATGGCCTTGGGAGCTCTGGAGGGATTCCACCTCTCACCTCCGGTCCAGCTGAAGCAGCTGGCCATTTGTTACTGTCCCCGAAGCAAATGGCCGACGTCAAGTCCTCAGGCAAAGATGGCGAGGACCAGGCACGTGCACACACAGACATCAAAGGGGGCTTGACTGAGCCCCTGCCTTTTTATCTGTCTGTTAAAAACTGCCCTTTCAAGGCCATAAATGCAGTTTTTACTATGGTGAAAGAAATGCAAATGCCCTCTTTCCATGGCATACCTGAAGACAGCATTCAATAGAATTGCCTTGCCCAAACTCTCCTGAACTTGAATGCAGCATCTTATGTTGAAAGAATTGCCCTCTCTGTGCCGAAAATAGCAGACCCAAGCTCACAGCGCTTGTGAGCTTGGAGGTCGGCTATTTTCGGTGTGTGAAACCACACTGAACTAAGCAAAATCAAGTCAATACTGGAGATGTGGCTTAATGCTTCCACCAAAAGGCCCTTTTGGAAATTTCAGCCCCTGCCTCTCTAACATTCTCTGCACATCCCTGGCGAGGCCATTTTATTGATACAGGGAAGGTTGTCTGAACTCAGCTAATCTTTGACAGCAACAAGTAGGTCGGGAGTGGCTTATTGTCGGTATCAGCCGGTAACAGGCGGGAGTCTGTCCCCGTTACAATGCGCTAGACCCCTGGGAGATGGACTGCTGAGGTGGAGCGCCACACCTACCATCAGCTCCCAGTACTTGCCGCACAGCTTGCCAAGCCGTGCTACTCATACACTGAGTTGGCGGTGCCCGGACCTTGTGGTGCAAAGGCGAGAGCTCTACCGACTGAGCTACCCGGGCACCAAGGACAGCAACCCGCAGCTTAACAAATATACAGTACAGTTCCACTCGTATTCTTTTTACTGACAGTGATGGAAGAAAATACCCTGATTGTTCTTCTTTCTCTCTTTTCTTTTTTTGTAAACGTGGCAATACCATGATATCGAATGGTTGCAAGTGAAAGTACCAAAGTAAAACTACTCTTGTTGCGAGTATAAAATAGGGTTTAATTGTATGTTTTATGTAGGTTTTGTAATTATAATCGACAAAGTAACTTTTAGCAATATTTGTCTCTGAGATGTAGTGCAATACAAATATATACATAAGTATTGAAAAATGGAAATACTCAAGCAAAGTAAAAAGCCTCAGAATTGTACTAAAGTAAAGTATACCGTACTCGAGTAAATGTACTTAGTTACTTTCCACCACAACATTTAACACTCTCTCTGGACATCTGTATAGACAAGCGTTGTGTGGCATCAAAAGGAAATGGAATGTGTTAATTTATACTGAACTAGTAGTGAACAACATCATTTTAATAACATGGGAACCAGTGTGTTGAATCCGTCATGCTGTATTCATGGCTCTCATTAGAGAGTTGAGCGTGCGTGTATGATTGCACGTGTGTTGTGGGAAGTGTGTTTCTGCATGTTTGTTTGTTTTCTTTGTCTATGCATGTGTGTGTGTGTGTGTGTGTGTGTGTGTGTGTGTGTGTGTGTGTGTGTGTGTGTGTGTGTGTGTGTGTGTGTGTGTGTGGCACGCGCGCACGCAAACTCGAGTATGACTTGATGCATATACCTGTTACTATATACAGTATGTATATTTCATGGGTCTTCAACATTCTTCAGGCCAAGGACCCCTTAGCTGAGAGAGAGAGATGAAGCAGGGACCCCCATTGTATTAAATTGTGTTGACATTATTGTAAATTAATATTTTTTTACTGGATTCATGTTCAAGTGTATTTTCAGATATTTAATCACTGTCTTAAACCTTCAATACTTTGACTCTATACTTGGTCTGCTCTTTTCTACACAGCAAACCGAATATAGAGCATCTACAAGCTCTAACTGTGTGCTGTAGATCTTCTATTTTTGGCAAAAGTTCTCCTCACAATATGCTAGGGTTCAAGTGGTTAAGGCAAAAAAGCTAAAGAAAAAAAACGTATTACCCCCTGTGACTGGTCATAGATTATTGAACATGCACATTGTACTGGACAGCTTCAGACTCTGTTATTTAAAATACTAGAAGCTGGGCCGCCCTTCGGGCGGCCCAGCGTCTAGTCGGCGACCTGGCCAACTCGGAACAATGTAAATAGGGAATGAATGCCCCGCCCTTTAATGCAAACCCCATTATACCTGTTTTCATAGGACCCGTTTTGACCATTTGTCTGCCTGTGTCCATTTTTGCCCATATATGGAGATATCTGTATCTGTCTGTCGGTGTCCATTTTATGTCCATATATGGAGATCACTGCAGTTATAGTTCTGGGTCCATTTTATGCCCATATATGCCCATATATGGAGATATCTGTCTATCTGCATCCATTTTATGCCCATATATGGAGATCTCTGTATCTGTCTGTCTGTGTCCCTTTTATGCCCGTATATGGAGATCTTTGTGATTCTGCATCCATTGTATGCCCATATATGCCATATATGGAGATATCTGTTTATCTGCGTCCATTTTATGCCCATATATGAGATTTCTGTCGCTTTTTCAAACAATCGTGGGTCGGGTCGGGTTGAGGCCGAGCACTGCACTACCTGCTGCGGTGGGGAACGCACGTGCCGAATTTGAAATAGGGAATGAATGCCCCACCCTTTAATGCAAACCCCATGAATGCCCCACCCTTTAATGCAAACCCCAATATACCTGTTGTCATAGGACCCGTTTTGACCATCTGTTTGTCTTTGTCCACTTATGCCCATATATGAAGATCTCTGCACACACAGTACCGGTTGCGGAAAACTCTGATGTCAGACTTTATGCCCATATCTGGAGAACGCGCGTGCCGGTGGGAAGAAGGGTTCTCGAGATACGCGGATTACATACATACATACACATTCACAGAGATTTTGTGTTGACTCATGTGGCGTACGTGATGTCAGAGCCTTTTATGAAGTGATGTCACAATGACTCAGCGCTTGCGCCGATTTCCTCCGGAACAGCCTGATGTCAACAATCAGCTCCGCATAAGGAGATATGCCCATATATGGAGATATCTGTCTATCTGCATCCATTTTATGCCCATATATGGAGATCTCTTTATCTGTCTGTCTGTGTCCCTTTTATGCCCGTATATGGAGATCTTTGTGATTCTGCATCCATTGTATGCCCATATATGCCATATATGGAGATATCTGTTTATCTGCGTCCATTTTATGCCCATATATGAGATTTCTGTCGCTTTTTCAAACAATCGTGGGTCGGGTCGGGTTGAGGCCGAGCACTGCACTACCTGCTGCGGTGGGGAACGCACGTGCCGAATGCAAACCCCATGAATGCCCCACCCTTTAATGCAAACCCCAATATACCTGTTGTCATAGGACCCGTTTTGACCATCTGTTTGTCTTTGTCCACTTATGCCCATATATGAAGATCTCTGCACACACAGTACCGGTTGCGGAAAACTCTGATGTCAGACTTTATGCCCATATCTGGAGAACGCGCGTGCCGGTGGGAAGAAGGGTTCTCGTATATGAGATTTCTGTCGCTTTTTCAAACAATCGTGGGTCGGGTCGGGTTGAGGCCGAGCACTGCACTACCTGCTGCGGTGGGGAACGCACGTGCCGAATGCAAACCCCATGAATGCCCCACCCTTTAATGCAAACCCCAATATACCTGTTGTCATAGGACCCGTTTTGACCATCTGTTTGTCTTTGTCCACTTATGCCCATATATGAAGATCTCTGCACACACAGTACCGGTTGCGGAAAACTCTGATGTCAGACTTTATGCCCATATCTGGAGAACGCGCGTGCCGGTGGGAAGAAGGGTTCTCGAGATACGCGGATTACATACATACATACACATTCACAGAGATTTTGTGTTGACTCATGTGGCGTACGTGATGTCAGAGCCTTTTATGAAGTGATGTCACAATGACTCAGCGCTTGCGCCGATTTCCTCCGGAACAGCCTGATGTCAACAATCAGCTCCGCATAAGGAGATTCCGAACGTTTCGCGCCGGTTTCGGAAAACCGCGAGTCGGGTCGGGTCGAGGCCCGGCACTGCACTCCGCGCGGCGGCGGGGAACGCGCGTGCCGAATCTGAAGCCGGTGGGACGAACGGTTCTCGAGATACGCGGATTACAAACAAACAAACAAACAAACAAACAGACAGAGATTTGTCGCATTTATAGATAGATAATTACACACACACACACACACACACACACACACACACACACACACACACACACACACACACACACACACACACACACACACACACACACACACACACACTACTTATTAACGGCAAGCCTCAGCCAGCGGCAAAGCAACATTTGTTCAGATGCTCAGTGATCGTTGTGAAACATGTGTGAGTTGAATGTACCAGTGGCCCCGAGGTACTGGCGATAAGAGCATTGAACATGGAATTCAGTTGAGTTACTGATACTTTGGGATGTAAAGAGCTACACCACTTGGGAAATGGGAATGAAATATGGAGAGGCAAAGCCTGATGTGGACATGTTGTAACCATAGGTGCACAAGGGAAAGAGAAGTGAGAATGGGCCACGGGGAGCAAGAAGGAAAGCAAATAAAGCGAAATACCAGAGAACAAATAAGATAAGATGATTGTGTGTGCTAGTCCTCCTAGGGGTATTTTGGGGTACTCCAATAAGAACAGGTTGCCAGCAAGCATGCTGCTTTCTTTTTTTACGTAGCCAATATAAGGGGTTGAAACATACATCTGAAAACAAGAATGGCCAAAAATATCAGACCTACGTGCTCGAAACACGTAAGCGTCCGCAACACTTTGTGAGCTTGTAGGTCAGCTAATTGTCAAAGCGAGACATCACCGCGTGACTAAGTATGAATGGGGCTTTCCAGTTATGGAGAAGAGAGACTCAGACATGGTTCCTGAAGCAGAGGACTGACCTCCAGCTGAAGGTCACCTGCAGGGCCTGCTGGGTAATGTGGTCGCTCCATCAGTGGAGGACAAAGTACTCAACCTCACTTCAATCATACTCCTGGTCAAATATTACAACAAGTGAAAGTTGCTCTGTCAAATTTGTACTTGAGTTAAAGTATTGTAGTATTCCAAATTGCAAATTCCAATGTTGAAAATAGCAGATCTACAAGCTCACAACACGTCATTATACAACGTGTTGAGAACTTATAGATCTGCTATTTTCACTAGTGGTTAATGCATAATGTACCTTTTCCCTTCACAGAAATGTAGTTGAAGTCAAGTATCCATTCTTCTCCAAAGACAAGCAGACACAGAGAACCAGGCCCATTGATTGATGGATGAAATGTACGCTCCTCCACTACTCTCCCCTGCCGTGCCAACCAACCACCCACCCATTCACTCCCCGCAACCCTTATTTCCTTTCGAAAAAAAAAAAAAAAAAAAAGATAACGAGCCGGGAGCCCAAACAAGACTTATATTACACGCTTCAGCCCAATTTGAACTGATACTGCCGGTCGCCGCCGGAGGTTGCTGGCAAGGGCAAACCTCCCAGAACAGCACCTCTGTGTTTAACAAACACGTCGCACACAAGGGGGGGATCGGGATCAGGACAGTCAGGGTAATAAAGGCCAGGACTCAGTTTGATAGATGAAATTAAATTCTGCAGAGGTTGAGGTCATCTGGCAGATCATCACATTCATAAACTCGCACTGGTTTATCAGGCATTTTGTATACGCCGTCGCTGTTTTTCCAGAGATAATCTTGCAAACAGCCCGACCGATCAGCTCTATTTCTTCTACATGCTGCCAGAAGGCCAACTTAGAACGTTCCACACACACACATTGGTTTCTCTTTTTTTTATGTTTAATACTTTTTGGTAAATAATATTTATAGTCAGAGTCAATTGGGCTCTTTGCCGAAAATAGCTGATCTACAGGCTGATCTACAAGCTCACAACGCCTCGCGCTGCGAGGCGTTGTGAGCTTGTAGATCTGCTATTTTTTTATCAGTGATTCTATACCAAGGGGCAAGTTTCGTTTGGTGGAAATTAAGCCAGTTCTCATTGAAGCTGCTATGTTCTCAACACCCATTTTCTCCCATCTTTAATATAATTATATTCAACTCTGAGAGTAGGCCTTCACATGGAGGGGTCGATTTGGACCCCTGGGGTCAATTTGAACCTGATGTTCGGGGTAGATTTGGACCCTGGGCCGGGCCTGGTGTTGCATTATATATTTTCTCTTTCCTGTTAAACAGGACATGTGACAGAGGTACAGTACTGAGTGGTATTCAAACCAATGACATTCTGGCCAACCCATTGGTCATTTTGACCACTTGAATGTGATTCAAACCCAGGACATCACCACCAGTTGAATTGGATTCAAACACAGGATATTACTACAAAAGATTTCTACTCAAAATTCTAGTGAGCTAAAGACATATTTGTCCTTATCTATATTCAAGGCATCGCAGGGTACTTTGTTTGCCTGAAAGTGGGACGACAACTTGGAGCAGAGAGAGACAGTTCATCGCTTGAAGCTGTAATGTCTGTGTATTAATTCAGAGAGTAAATTATATGCAGACAAGCGGTCAGTGAGAGCATGTCTTTGTGAGGCAGGCAGACATACTGTCCTGTCCCTGCTGTCCTTTTTTTTGTTGCTTTTTTGCGTGTGCTCGACGCGACATCAGCCAATGTCACAAGTAGAAGGGTAATTGTCTTGAGCCGACTAAGTATGAAGGGGAAAAAAAGAAGGAAAAAAAAGGTAGAGTGTCTTTCAGTTGAGGACCAGGCAGACATTGGGCTGTTTTTAGACAGCATGAGGTCAGCAGCCCAATTGCTGCCTCAGAGTGTTCACATTTAACCTCCAACTCAGTTGTTTTATGCATAATGTAGGGCATAGCAGTGGGCGTGGTTTACGGGTGCAACAAAAATCGGACGTTCATTTGTCCCATAGACTTTTACAATACAATGTAAATACAATGTATACCAAAAGACTCCCTGATCGGAGATAAATAAGGGACCGCCACGTCGCATACACAAACTTTAGAAGGCAATCATATAGCCAATCAGGAGGGAATATGGGAAATGGGACAGATCCATGTTGATGACATGACTTTAGAGATACTGTGTACCGCTTTGTGTGATTTTAGGCCAAAATCTGTAGGAGCAGTGTTCAAAAATGTGTTTTGCAAAAATCGGCCTGATGGTGGTGCTATAAGAGGGGCAAATGAGAAATGAGGGGCGGAGGTTGTGATTTGACAATTGCCATCCAAGGAGTGTGTGTGCAGAGTTTGGCATCGATAGGTCCAAGGGTGGTGGAGATATGAGTAGGGACAAAAGTGTGACGTGACGTGGCGTGACGGACAGACGGAGAGACAGCCGGTGGAGCTTTTCATAGTAACTTGCGACCTAGCGGTAGCAACAAATTATTTTCAGCCTAGTATCAAGCCATCCAGAACCATCGATTCTGCTATTTTTAAATCTGCTATTTTTGGTATGGGACACACAACTTGAACTAAGTGTGCTATGTGTGCGCAACTAAGTATACATCATTATTCTAACTGACCCTAAACCCTACATTTAACCCCAACTGTAAATGTCTACTGTAATCCTATTCCTAACCTGCATCTTTTCCTAATTGTAAGCTCTAAAACTATAAACTCCCCAAATCATTTTTAACTATGAAACAACCATTCCCATTTGTGAGGACCAGGATTTCTCATAATTCTGCTATACTTGTGGGGACATTGGGCCCCCTATCCAGTTAATGATCAGTGATTATATTGTTCCCAATTTGGAGTGCGCTGGGTCAATATTTAACCTCCCTGTTCACTTCAGCCTGCTAGGTTAGGATAAAGCCAGCTGAGGCTATGGGATCAATAACAGGGCCACTAATCACAGTATTGATTGATCTGCAGGACAAGGGGAGCTTTTCATTTACTGGGCGAGAGGAGGATATCTTCTAGATGCGGGTCACAGAGCAAGCAGAAAATACACCCTTGTTAATTAAGCCTCAAGACAGTTTTATGCTTTGTTGTACCTCGGTGTCGCTTGCTGAAAATATCTGATCTATATAATAATAATAGTAATAATAACAATAATAATAATAATAACTAGTAAGACGCCTCAGGGCGACATGCAACCTTGCCCTAAAGGGCGAGGTCGCGCCATGTCTTGGCCATCTGGCCAGTGATGTATATCGGACCACCCATATATGGAGACCCCTGGTAGTACCATATATGGAGATCCATGTAGGGTATATGGAGATATGCTGTCTAATATTGATGACATCAGGGAACTCCATATATGGGCATAAAAGGGATTATGTTAGTGACGGGTGTTTTTGATTAATCTATCTTGGTTAAAATGGAGTTTGAAAATACAATGGGTTTGTATAGGAAGGGGGCGAGTGTGAAAAAATGACTATCAAATATCTAAATACTGAATCAAGCAATTTAAAATCTCTCCAGGGTGCTCACAAAAGCCTGATTAGATGATAAAATGAGTTTGAGTCTGAACTCCTCGAAGGACTTGACTGAGTACAGAGGGTAATATGGATCCCTTCAAGGACCTCTACTTCGCTGGTGGTGTTGACAAGGTTACTGTGGATCAACTTGTTCAACACCGACTGAGTCTCTTTATCATTGCTGTGGACTTATATTCCACTTGTAGTTAGGTAAAGTTAGCCGAAAGTTAAACCAATCTGGGAACTAAATCAAAATCAATATCTTTCTTCACAAATGTGTTCATAAAGGTGTCTACTATCACCTCTGAACTTTCTTAATCACAACTCCCTTCGGAAACTTTGTGGGAGCCAATCAAAGTCGGGGGTATCCCGAGGGCCTGGGATTAAAAGGGAAAAAAATAGAAAATGGCCAATATGAGCATATGAGATGTGTAATTAGGGTATTTTGGGGCTGCTGAATCCATTCCAACCATTAGTAAAAATTACTCCTTGGTCATAAAATAGGCCACGAGACATATAATATTGGCAATAAAAAAATGGTTGGAGTAGGGTTTGAATTCATGAAAACTATTCAAGATCAGGCGGGTAAGCGCACATCATGACACACAGGATAACATGATACAATTTGACAAGGAACACTCAAAAGGGTTTAAAACATATTAGGGACTAACAGGACACAGGTGAACTCGAATGACATGATTGGCTAAGCCTTAGCCAATTAGGCCTATTTTATGGCCAAGGAGTCATTTTAACTGAAAACTAATGGTTGGAATGGATTCAGCAGCCCAAACATACCCTAATTACACACCTCATACGCTCATATTGGCCTTTTTTTATTTTATCCCTTTAATCCCAGGCCCAGGTATCCCGATACCCCCAACTTTGATTGGCTCCCACAAAGTTTCCGAAGGGAGTTGTGATTGAGAAAGTTCAGAGGTGATAGTTGACACCTTTATGAACACATTTGTGAAGAAAGATATTGATTTTGATTTAGTTCCCAGATTGGTTTAACTTTCGGCTAACTTTACCTAACTAATGCTGCCACTTGTACTGGTACGGCAGGCAGGGAATTGATGGTGGGACATGATCTGCACTGCAGGTACTGCGATAAAGTTCTGATTTTATAGCTCTACTTAAATATGAAAAATAATTAAGAAAGGGTGGTGACTGTGGCATTTACTGTGTATGTCTGTGTCCACGGCTACTCACATACCGTGATTTCTTGTGCACGCTACCAGTAGGACAAGAAAGTAAATCCCTCAACATTTTCTTCGTGTACACAGGGTGCTCTGATAGCTATTCTCTATAGCTGTAGCTATTCTTCCTGATAGCTATGCACCCATATGACCTCAAATGCTTTTGAGAATTTCAAGTGGCCTCTATTCCAGGAAAGGTTGAGAACCAAATCAAATTGCCAATTGTAACCCCCTGTTTCAGTTTGACACGGCCTTTATAATCACCTCAATCACTTCTAAAAAAACACATTTTTAACTGTTAGTTCAACTATTTGCAGTTACATACATTTCAAACTTGTCAAGCTGATGTACAAGCTTGCACGAAGTTTGATTTTGATTGTTTGTTTGTTTGATTGATTGATTGATTGATTGATTGATTGATTGATTGAAGACTTTATTAGAAGTTTGCAAGTGACCCGCAGTGAGCTTGTATTATCTAATATTTTTGAATAGCCATGATGATTGTGATCCCCTGGAACCTCCCCAAGGACCCCTGGGTGTGTGTGTCTGTGTGTGTGTGTGTGTGTGTGTGTGTGTGCGCGTGTGTGTGTGCGTGCGTGCGTGAGTTTTAAATGTATGGATGGATGTATTTATTTATTTATTTAGTGTCATCTATGTCAAGTATGTAACCTATACAACCCACGAATAAATCATTTAAAAAAAATTACTGAACTGACCTTTATCGATCCAGGTTTTATTGCCACACTACAGTAGCATGTGTCCGAAATAGCATACTACAGTACGTCCTACCAAATCAGTAGGCTGCTATGGTATTTTTCTGAATACTTATGTTCAGTGGTTTTCAACCTTTTGCAAATCAAGGTCCACTATTCGGCATTTGAACAACGGATCACCATTTGAGATTTGGCCTCTCTCAGAGTCAGGCCTCAACTTTGAATATTTTGTTATCTTGGATAAGATTTTGGTGGTGCCGTAGAGAGATAACAGGCAACCGTTAATCAAAATAACAATTCTTCTAGCCTATATTGTGTAGACTTCTTGTAAATTAAGTTATGCAGATGTTAAACAATAATTGAACTCTTGGGAGTGTAAAATTAAGACAGCCCGCGGACCAATGGTTGAAAACGACTGCTTTTGATGAATGTTGTGAAGTGCCCCATCTTGTGGCAAAGCAGAGGAACTATACATACAACTCGGCAGGGGCCTGAGAACTCTGTATGCATTCTCTAGCTATCTAAATACACAACTACGTTTCAATATTCTGTTTTAATGTGTATTCTGCACTGTTTTATATGACCCAGTAGTCAAAGATGGCATACAGAGATAACAGTCACGGATGTCGTTGGTTGTTGTAGTGGAGTGAAGCAAGGAAATCTGCATTCAAACGAAGAGCTCAAAACACAGCCCCCATTGGCTACTGGACCCGGAAGTGTCCAGTGCGAGCACATGACGTCACGCGAATTACGATCACAGTCTGCTCACATGATGCGAGAAACAAACAACACCATCTTTTAAACGTGACATATTGACCGTTCTTGCACGTTTATCGTGAAATGATATATCAGTATAGAGATCTAACATGGATGAGGACGGCTTACCCATTGTGGGCTCTGGAGTTGATCTGACCAAGGTTAGTGGTTCGCTCAGCTGGTTCTATTATGCTCCTTTCAGTCTCAGAACCTGAGATGAGGTTCATCGGCATCAGCTGCCCGAATGTTCGCCACGCGTACACATGATTCTTACGTTTACTGCACATTGTATCCAAAAAGTAATGGTCGTTTTAGTGTCTCTCAGATGTTTACGTTTTGAGCGGTGGATACAATCTAAGCGATGGGTTGAAACAAGCGTTTAAATCGCTGTTCTAGTCAGCCTGTGGCCAGTTTTTTCGCCCGACCGCTTGGTGGCGAAACATTTCTGTGAGCATATTAGTGGCCAGTCACGCATGCGCATTACTGCTTCCGGGGAAAACCTATGGGGGTAAAAACTGGCCACATGTTGACTAAAACAGTGATTTAAACGCTTGTTTCAACCCCTCGATTAGATTTTCTTCCACGCTAAAACATTAAACACCTAGGAGAAGGAAAGCCGACTATTAATTTTTGGATACGGTGTGCACAAAAGGCAACAAGTGTTCATGACGGCGAACCTTCGCCGGATATTACCGATTTGGGTAGCTAGCCCCGAGGAACCTCTCATCTCGGAGTTATATAGCGGAAAGGAGCTAGGTTCCATTGAAATGTACTCATGAGAAAGATAATTTATATTTAAAAGTCTGTAGTAGGCCTGGTTACAGTCATTCGGGTCTCCAGTTGATCTGGTCTCGTTATTAGCCCTGAATACATGAGAGTCATGTATTCAGGGCTAGTCTCGTTATAAACCTGCATTAGCCTACGTTACATTATTACTTTCATGACGTTCGTTGCATGATCGTTTTGTTATACATTCAAAACTGATCTCTCAGGTCAGACTCAAATTCTCAAACGTTTTGTCATGTTGCAGGAAACCATGGCTGGATTACCATGGCACTGTGTGATGCACAGTGATTGGAAAAAGTGCTCTCATTTTACTAAGTATCAATACTGCAATCTAGAAATACTTTGTAGTAGTAATAGTCGAGAATTCAAAATTTACTTGATTAAAAGTACAAAAAGTATTGGTACCAAAATGTACTTTAAATACATAAGTAAAATAAATCATTATGCAGAAATATTCACTAGGTTTCAAATGTATAAATTGTATAAAGATCTTTTGAAAATAGCATATGCGCCGTATTTACGGACGAAATGCTGAAGTGGTTTAGTGTATGTTTGTAGAGTACTTGAGTAAATGTACTTAGTTACTTTACTGACATCACAATATAATCCTCACTTTTTTGTGAATGTATCCATGTGTAAATCTCTGCGGGTGTCAAAATGTAAGCAAGTGGACCCACACTGTTGGCTATTTTCTGTTGTTAAACTGTTAAAAATGTTAAATAGCTCTTAGAAATTATGACAATAGCCTTGGATCAAGAATAGATATATTTTATCTAGTCTGACTTTTACTTTCGTATCATATGCAAATGTAAAATCGATAAGATACATCTACGACAGTGTTGATCAAAACCCATGATGCTGACACAAAGAAATGGTCTGACAAAATTGGAACTGTAACGCTATATAAATGGGTGCTCTGCACTGCTCTCCCGATTGGATGAAATTGGAACCCACCTGGAAATATGTCTGTTCTGTAACAGGGGTCTCCTTGTCACCCTGTCTCTCCAGCACTGACACTGGCACGGACACTGATTGATATCAGAATATAGAGCTTTAACTTCTTTAACCAGCAACAACTTTTTGTTTTAACCAAAAAAGATCACTTACACTCCTAAATTACCACTCACTTCATTTTCACTTCACAGATTTACACAACATCTATTATTGATCATGTCTATTATTGATGACCATGTTGTCTCTGTTATTGAACATCTTGTAGCCAGTCAATTATTGACCATCATGATAATGTGTGTTATTGATGATCATGTCTGTGTTCCTATCAGGTCCCAGCCATACAACAGAGGAGGATTGTAGCATATCTCAATCAGTTCATTGTTCACACAGTCAGGTTTCTCAACCGCTTTTCAACAGTCTGTGAAGAGGTAATGCATCAGTCTCTACTTCACCCTCTTGGCTGGGTCACAAGTTACTTCTAAATCAATGTAGCCGTTAATTAACACTGTGCTGTTCTATCTCTCACAGAAACTTGCAAGTATATCCCTCAGAATACAGCAGATTGATACCACACTAAGCATTTTGGAAGCAAAGGTCAGCTATTCAACTTGTCTCCATGTGTGTACATTACATCAGTGATTCCCAACCTCTGTTTTTCAAAACCCCAATCTAAGAACTTTTTTAATGCTAGACTTTATTTGTTCTGATATGGTCTTTCATTTGGTCCAGAATTCCATTACTGTCTATGTACTGTAGGTATAGAGAGATAACAGTGAAACTCTGATCAAAATGTACATTATTTTATGTTCTCATGGTGAATATTAGCTACTGTATGAATCATTGAGCTGGGGATCCTCTGGAGGACCCCTGGGGGTATCTGGGCCCCATGTTGAAAACTGCTGCATCATGTTATCTTAAACACTGAACACTTCTTAATGGCATCCATTGTGTGCACATGATATTCATATAGAGTAGAATCTGTGTTTGTATAATATGTATGGTAAATAGTCTCTCAATCTCTCCACAGCTGTCCTCTATTCCTGGGTTGGAGGATGTCAAAGTTGAGAGTATCAGTCAGAACCAAGCAGGAGAGACCAATGGACCGGCAGTCAATCAAAGCCAAGAAAATGGTTCTGTTCCTGCAGTGGTGACAGTGCCACCTCCAGAGGTAGATAAATGGCCTATATGCCATTTGTTTTGGGTCCGATACCAAACCCAATTTTGGAGAGTTCTAGACCATCGATTAGCAATGTTACCCATATTTTTAAAACATTTAAAACAAGTATATAATAAACGAGTATATAATAAACGTCGATGCTTGAGCGTGTCCTTGCAGTGCCGACTCATGAGCTGTCAGCCGGCCTTCATTTTCAAAAGTCATGAGGGCGTTGAGTGAACCAAATTCGGCACTCCATGAAGAAATTGGCTTCGGAACACCCTAATTACAGTTCTAAAACTGAGGCCCTTTTCTGCGGAGTGCTGCATGCATGCATACAAATCCTTTATCAATTAAAAATGTATATCTGAATATTCTTCTTCTCCTTCACCAGATATCTCACAACGTACCAGAACCTACTCGGGAGCCAACAGAGCCTGTAGCAGAAAACATCATGACAGTGGCCAAGGATCCACGATATGCCCGATATCTAAAAATGGTCCAAGTGGTGAGTTTACCATCAATTTATTTATTTTATTTATTTATTTATTTGTCAGGGACAGAGCACATTAATCAACATATCAGTTTTCACATCAATGTAAATGAGCCAGATTTAGCCATGAGCTAATTTTCATCTGTAGTCCCTGGGAAGGCTGTACAAAAGTGAAGGTATGGCTAACCATACAATACAATCAATACATACAATACAGTACAGTACAAAACAGTACAATAAAACATAAAGGGGACAACTTCCTTATAGCAAGTTGAGTGACTCCAGTGACAGATGGAGCAGATAGTTACCCATGAATGTAGGTTTGACTTGCTTTAAGCCACCTCTAACGGTTTAAGCCGATAATAGTAAAATAGTAGTAAATAGTAATAGTAATAGTAAATAGTAAGTAAAATAGTAAATTGTAAAGGGGACTAACACTAGCCAATTATGCGTAACTCCAGTGACCGATGGAGCAGATAATTACTCATGATTACAAATTTGATTTGATTTAAGCCACCTCTTAAGGTTAGACTCAGATAGTTGGAGGACTGTCTTACTTCAGTCGGGAGACTGTTCCATAGTAATGGGCTTTAGGCACAGCAGCCATTTTGGAGAGAAGTTAGGTCTCATCTCACTTCCTTCACCAATAATACTAATGAAGGCTCTGTTCCACTGGGCATGCAGACAGTCAGCGGCAAGCGGCATCATCCACTACCATGTTAAGGGGGGAAAAACAGAATGGCTCTATCAAAGCGTCAGTGGGCTGATGCATGTGCAGCAAGCGTGAATTCAGCGCTTGTGGTTCAGCACTACTGAACTGTCACCCGGTAGTGATAGGGACTAACCAATGCGACAGACCTAAACGCCCAGAAGACTGTCACTTTGTTGACACTCCCATCAGCCGCTCAAAGTTCAAAGGAACGGCAGGAAATGCAGCTATGATCTGCATTATTCTGAGCCAAATGCAAATCACAGGTGTGTGACTGTGCCCATTCTGGACTGGTCAAATAGAGTCAGGCCCTCAGGGTGCTGATATTGTGCATGTTGGCTCACTGGAAAGTTGGAAACACTTTGCTACACCAGTGGGTCTCAAAGTGTGGTCCATCGACCCTCATGGTTCCTTCAAATGGACCAGTAAGGGTTCAATTGGTTCCATGTGTACACTCTCAGAGTTATGTATGAGGGTCCTTGAAATAAAAGGTTTGAGAACCACGGTGCTACATGAAATGAAACAGAGCCTCCATTAGTATCATCAAGTTAGTGAGAAGAAATCCAACTTCTCTCCAATATGGTTGCTGTGCATATAGCCTATTAATTTAACTCTGAGAGTGTATTAATGGAACCAAATGGACCCTTATGAGTCTAACTCACAGAGTTAAAAGAACACTGTGCAGTTAGAGATCCCGGGAAAAACGAAAGTGTGTTGTGTTTAACTTTATCCCAACATGCCTCCTCTTTCACAGGGGGTCCCAGTCATGGCGATAAAGAACAAAATGGTGCTGGAAGGTTTGGACCCCAACCTGCTTGAGTGAGTGCTTTAATTGCATTCAGTGCTGTTAAGCATTCAGTCACATTTCACTGCAGCTGTAGCTGTGTCTGTCTGAAAGAACCAACCCAGTCTCTATGGTGTTAATGAACATGACAGGTAGATTCATTCTTTTATTTAGAGCGTCCTCAACATAACTGTGAAAATCGATAATCATACAAAACACAAGACAGTATAAAAGATGATAAAAACTCAAAATAAGAAGAAATAAGAAAATGGCTAAATATGACATACATCAACAATGGTGTACCAATAGCATAGAGCTTTTTATAGCACAAATACTGATGAAAAAGCTATCTATAGATAATAGTTATAAATAGTTTAGTGCCATCTGTACAAGATGGCAGTAGAAATGTGTTTGCATATGTCACCTCTGTGGCTTTGCTGGGTTTTCCTCTGCCATTCAGAGCCACAGTCGGGTAGATGTATATATACATGTGTGTGTGTGTGTGTGTGTGTGTGTGTGTCTGTGTGCCTGTGCACGCGTAAATCAGCCATCACCCACATACATAATTTGTTATGCTGTATATACATAAATGATATACAGTATACAGTTCATAATCTGTAACCCTGGCTACTTTTCACAGCTCACCAGATGCACCTGTGCCTGACGAAGGTCAGAGGAACACAGAGGGACAGGATGATGATGATGATAACAGCTCTGGTTCTGAATCATCTTTCAGTGACTGACATGCTTCCTCCATCCTCACCACCAGCACCATAACACTGTCTGTTTGGCACTGGCACTAAACTAGACGTGCCTTACTTGCAGCCTAATCTCTCAAGCCCCGATTGCTTGCAGCCTTACTTGAATCCATCAGTGTGCGTGTTGATAGAACCTCTGATTTCTACATCGTACGGCATGTCGCACAGCGGATATAGGCAGCCCATCTTAGCTTTTAGTTTGCCTAAGATCAATTCGGAATTGAGGCATGTGTAGGATGTGAGCTGTCTATGTGGATGTCACGATTATTTCAAACTTTTGTCTCAAATACGATTATTAGAACAAAATTTGTAATAATGAAAATTGCAGTTCTACAAGCACGTCAAGCATGTAGAGCTGCTATTTTTCCATGCCACCATTAGACGATGACGCTTAATCAGGCTAATCTATTTAGTCGGTTGTAAAAATCCCATTAGAACTTTCCCATGTTGCTTTGTTAATAATAAGAAATGTAAAAATGTTGTATGAAAATGTATGTATGAATTTTATACAAATAACGCGCCTGGATTTCAGCTAGATCAAATTGGTGATTGGCTATAAATGTCAGTGTCAATATATCTTTGGGTAATTGCCCAGCCCTAGTCAAGACAGTCTCTGGTAATGTCAATTGCCTTTAGTATGAAAGTAATTTCAATGAGAGAGAAATTCTTGTCAACCAGTAGGTGTCCTACCTGACCACAGGATCTAAATGTCTCAATGGAAGAGGAGGGAGCATTTTGAGCTTGTGGATCTGCTATTTTCTCTACTTTGGAATAAGTGAAAATGGATAAATATCTTTTTAGAGATTTTGACAAATCCCCAATAAGGGTAAGACATGAATTAAACTATTAAATTATAATATTTTCAAACGTAACTGTCAAACATGGCAGACAAAGTCTACATTTCCCAAAATGATGCAAGTTTGACTGCACAGATATATTTTTCAGTCTGGTGCCATGATGGAAACCATTTACCATACAAATGAATTTCAACCACTGATTTACAGCTGTGAACCTGTGATTTGACAATAAAACAGATTCTAAAATTGGTTCATCCATGGATAATCATCTCCTTTCATCACTGTCAAGTGGAAGCCAATGAATGAATTTTACACTTTGTGTAAAAAAAAATAATCTGCAACAACATGCCCAAAATAGGGACGCCAGGTTGAAACTGTTAAGTGTGTTTGGGTATGAATATTGAACCAATGAATCAAAATGAAAAAAAGTAATGTGCATAACAATTCCCTGGACTGTAAAATTGTGGATCTTAAATTAATTCGAGTATACAAATATAACCAAATTGACTCAATTTAGTTGTTCATTGTTGTTGATAAGTTGGGTTGGGGGTAAAATTGCTGAAAGTATGTTGTGTAACATCTGTGTGTGGAGTGTATAGGTACAACACTAAAACCACCACAGCTATGTTGAGTGTTTTCTTATGCTGTGTACGCTTTGCCTGAAATAAACATTCAATACAGATTGCTTCAAAATGTAAAAAAAGCTCCTTTATTTTCCAGCTCGGCAGTATTCATAGCATTGTGTAAAATCTAAAGCAAAACAGTGCTAATAAAATAAAGTGACTAAATACAGTACACAAAGTAAACACGTCTTTGGCTTTTTTCTGTCTCGTCAGTTTGGTATATTCCCTTATATAGATGATTGTATTTCTCAAATTGTTTTTTGTTAGTCATTTAGAACTGGGAAACTTGGGGTAGAACCGGGCGCAAATGTTCCCTGTTTAATTATTTTCATCTATTCACTCATGAAGGTGCATTGTTAATTCAGTGTATAACATTTACATTTACAGCAGGTCTATTTTGATCACAATAGGCAACATAATACTTAATGAAATAATTAAACACAAAGGTGCATACAGATTTGCACAGCGCCCAGTTCTCCTGTATTCGTCACATTATATTGTGTAACCAAATGGACCAGTAAGGGTCCATTTGGTTACATTTGTACAAATTAACACTGAGGATTCTACAGCGTAGAATGGAGTCCCAGAGATGAAAATCTGTATCAAATGGGGGTCCTTGAAATTAAAAAGGTTGAGAATTGCTATATTGTTACAATGAGACGTGTATTGCCACATGTTGTGACATGAGTTTAACCTTCAGCGTGTGAAGTAATCATGTGCCTGTAGAACTTCCCAAATGTAGTCATAGGTCACAGGACAACAACTATAACGAAAGTGCAAGAAGATAATTGCCGGAAACTGACAAGCTGAGGACGGCCGAGAGAGAGACAATGTCATTCAAGGTTAATGTTGCAATTGTAGCCCTGCCTGAAGATCAGAAGCATATATCTTCCCTGCCAAGAAAGGATTCCCTTTTGCAGTAGACGTCTGTTTTCCCATCTGGGAGACTAGCATTTGAATCCAGGTGGTTACATTAATACAAATCATTAAAAAAACGTATAAAATATATAAATCTTTTAAAAAATAGATACAGGTCAGTTTTGTGTGTGTGCGAGCACACGCTGTACAGCACTTAGACTAGTTCAATAACAATTACAGTTATAATACAGCATTCCATGTATAGTGGTGATATCATGCAAAATCTACAGTATAGCATGTATAATGATCATGTGATAACAAAATGATTCAGCTTTACATTATTAGGTAGATGTAGCATTTGAATCGTCAATACTGATGTAAAATGATTAGCTGAAATCTGATGTAGGGTCTATGGTCCAGAAAGAACACTCTCATAGGTTAGGTCTGTTTTCACCTTCAGGGTAAAAAGCTGTAAGAAATGAACAGAAATCATGAGAATCCATCAGATGAAAGCAAATCAATCAATCGTCTACTACAGAGGTTCCCAAACCTTTTTGTCTCAGGGTAGGCCTACCCCATAAATATTTGTTTTAATCCGAGGCACCCCTACATTATAATTTTCACTCCCAGCACCTTATATTTTTAGCATATCGTCGTTGTCGGGTGGAAACCTTGTATGTCCAAAACCGTTCGTTTTGTATGTATCATCTATAAATGTACTAAACTAGTGAAAACAGCAGATCTACAAGCACACAACGCCTCGCATCGCGAGGAGAATACGAGGTTTCTGCCCGACAGTGACGATATTTTAGTGATTATGTTGCGAGGAAAACGTTGAGATAATAGCTATTTTGGTTAGAACTGACTGAAAATAACTTTGTACTTCAAGTTTAAAATGATACTAAATATTTTTCAAGTGTCCAAATGAATTCCAAATATTATCAAATTATCTCGCGGCACCCCTGGACTGCCGTCACGGCACCCCAGGGTGCCCCGTCACCCACTTTGAAAACCCCTGGTCTACTGACTGGTGTAGTTGTTCTGTTGTTGTGATACTCACTTTGAATTCATGGATGTAGGTGAAGAAGAAACAGACGAAGCTGAAGGCAACAGTCCATTCACTGACCGTGCTGACTAGATGAGGGGCATAGTACTACAAAGAAAGATGAACGCTTTATGTTAATGTCTAGATGGAAGACATAGTCCTGCAATGGCCGATATATTATATAGGTTCATGTCTAGATGGAAGACATACAGTGCAGTAGTCCTACAATGACAGTTTCATTCTATAAGTTACCGTCTAGATGGAAGACATAGTCCTACAATGACAAACAGATATAGTCCTCCTCTGCTAATAACACAGCTAATAACAAATATACTAAGCTAATAACAAATACTCAATATTGATCATGTTTTTTTATTGAGAAGCCTTAAATCCTCATACAGTACCTTATTACCAGGTTTTACATGAATGGTTCCATTGGTGACATGGGTGACATAGGAACCAGCGATGATAGCTGAATTGACAGTTGAGGAAAAACAACACTTAACATGGCAATGCTGAACATTACCATAAAAGCAACCTGCTGCTCAGCTTTACACGTGCAATAATTACTATGTACAGTATGTGTATACCTCAACACAGGGCAGTCAAGGACCCCTAAATTCTTGACTGTATATTTGGCTGCGGACCCCCATCTGAAAATATTTGGTGCCAAGGACCCCATACAAGTTTGTGTTAAAAAAAAAAGAAAAAAAAAGAAAACAGACCCTACTTTGAGAACCCCTGCATTAGGGCCGATGCATACTACATTTTTAGAGCCAAATTTATTTCGGTTTGGTTCGGGGAGTCACAAACTCTCGGCAGCACCGAACAGTCGAATTAATGGGAACAGGGGTCCTCAAATACAAATCTTGAAGGTCCACAAATATATATATTTTTTAAACGGGCAAAGGTCTGCTTATTTTTATTATGTCGGTCAATTATATACCGTAGTAGGCAGTAGGTACCGTAGTAGGAAAATAATACAAAAAAATACCAACCAGGGGTTGACACTAAGGTCTCAGAGGCACTTGCCCGTCGGGCAAGTACATGTCATGTTCTACTTGCCCTCAGGTCATGGCCACTTGCCCTCATAATCGTAAAATTGTACATCTTACATAATTAGGGATCCCTTTCTTAAATTATTTTACATTGTGTCTAATGTTTGTTTTTATAGTAGTTTGTTGCTAACACACACACACACACACACACACACACACACACACACACACACACACAGTCCGTCCACACATTGTGAGTGCATGATAACACAGACTCACGGAGAAGAGAGTTTTTTTTAGAACTATAATTTCTCCAGGGTTCGGACCAGGGGCATAGTTCCGCCGATTTAAAACGAATCCAATATGGAACTAAAACGTCCTATGTTTGGCCGCTAGTTGCGCTGTTTTCCCCCCGCGAGGTACCAAAAATAATTTGTCTACATTGGACCCTATTCGTTTTCCCCTTTGACTTTCTAACCTTAATAAACGTTGTCATAAATACTTTATGGTTCCTGTCGCTAGTGAAAGACTCCCTTTCAATCACCATGATATGCGTTTTGAGCAAATATGGTCCCATTTATGTTTGATGATAAATTTGCGGGTGGAGTGGCCAACTAAGCTGATACCAGCCGGCTGTGTTCTTCTTCGTGTACTGTATTTCCGATCACATTCTCCCATGTATCCTTGCGGTTCCACGTGACTGTTGGCAGCCAATAGCATTCCTTATGATTCCTGGGGTACCTTTCAAACAATGATGGCGACACCCATACAAGGGACAAAAAAACGTAATTTTCGCAGCATAGAAAGCAATGGCTTCGCTTCGTCCATATTTTTTTTACAGTCTATGGTTCGGACAGAGGGGCTCCAGCCTATTGAGGACCCATGACCTAGAAGAACAATGTTAAATCCCTGTCCATTCACTTCAAGGCTGCTCAACATCACTACTTGATGGTAGGTCACCCAGTGGTATCGCAGCTGTTGAGGCCGTGCTCATACGTACACAATGGACAAACCCACTCGGTCACTTGTTGGAGCGGCTGGCAACGCTCAGGAACACCGACTGTGAGGAAGTGCACGGTATGGTATATGGTTAACTTGGTACACTATGGAAAATACCAGCTCAGATAACTCATACCACTGAGTAGCATAAAGTAACTGAGTCATATGGGATGACTCAGTTCCTTTATGCAACTCTGTGGTATAAGGCCTTCTATATCCTTCACTCGCACTTGTCAAGGTGACAGATGGACAGTCATTATTATTGTAGTTTTATCTATTTAAAAAAACTAAGGTCGTCAACTTCTGCAGGGCAGAGCTGTGATCAAAGAAAGAGAGAGAGAGTCCCTAAAACACAAACAGTACACGGTTGGTTCTAAAGACTCCAACCTTTGCACACGGATAGCTCAGATTTTTGCCTATGTTCTTAGCTGCTTCCCCTGCCGTTACTGTACTTGCACAATGTACAGTTGTATGAAACATAAGCCCATATCTCCATATACATGGATCTCCATATATCTGTATCAGGGATCTCCATATATGGGTAACTGGTCCGATATATATTAATAAGAAATTCCTCGCGGTGCGAGGCGTTGTGTGCTTGTAGATCTGCTATCTTCACTAGTTTTGTCCGACAGTTTTTTTGATGAAGGAGGGCTTTACTTTATGAAAAAGAAAAACATACAAATTTGAAACTTGGAGATACAAGGTTTCTGCCCGACAGTGACGATATACTGTATACGTTTACTGTCACATATTACTGTCCAACATCGGGTATGAAAGGATACTGGGGAAAAGTGCCAGGAAGGCGAGGGAGGCCACTGCAGTGCGCACATAACACACTGCGCGGGACGATCCATAGGGATACGCACAATAGGAAATGACAGCCTGGAGAATGGCGTACAGCACACCACAGAAGAAGAAGGTGATCGCACCTGCATCATGAACTGTGAACTTACACAGTCCATGATTCTCGCAGGCATAGAAGTTTTCCTGAAATGATACAGAAGAAAAACATGTTTTTTTTTCTTTCTTTTTGTTTTTAAACAGAGAAAATGTAGATTTTGAAACCTTCTGTTCTATTGTGAAGAGGAGGACATGAAACAGTGTTCATTTCGTTGACTAAAACCTTTTTTCAATGACGAAAACGAAATAAAAACTAAGCTATGATGACTAAAACTATGACTCAATATATTATATACATTTCAAAAAGAATTGTGACTAAAAATAAGTTACATTTTATTCAAAAGACTATGACTAAAACTAAATCAAATCTACAGGCTTGTTGCATTGAACAATATGGAGGTTTTTGTCCAACAGCAAGGATTTACAGTGTGTGTGATTGATTGATTGAACAGTTTATTGAAAATAAATTAGGCTTGTTTCCATTGTGTTCCTTTTGTGTATTTCTTCTGTTTTCTACTTTGTTTTCTACTCTGTGAAACACTATGTAATAATTATAATGTGTGAGAACTGAGAACATACCGGAAACGTAGCAACGAAACACATTCCCACACAGGAGACCATTCCGACCCACAAAGCAGCCTTATTGAGTGAAGGACGCACCACAGCTGTTTGCTCGCTGAGTCTCTCAACAAACTTGTATCTGCAATACATCGTCATCAGTGCTGCAGGAAAGAAGATAACAATAACATAGACCTTTATTACTGTGGGGAAATGCAAGTGTTGTAACAGATGGGTTGGTAAGAGTAGATATAGGATTGAGATATACAAAAATACAATAGCATTATTAGATTTTGAGACATTGCATATGGTCTGACGAGTTAACATATGAATATTCTATCAATAAATATAAATATAAATATAAATGTACAATCTATCAACAGTGAATGCATTAACAAACATCCATCTGCTTCGCATATGAATGGATATACAGTACGTACAGACTATTGACAGTGGATGTGAGACTGACATACAGTGTCAGCCAGCTTACAACAGTGGGTATCTGCCTCTGGATAAGATTATGTATAGTTTATCAACCCTGAATACAGTATATACACTGAAATATGATTTAATAATATGCATATAGTTTAGATTTGTCAATCTTTTTTCCATTTCCTGCTTCTAAGTTTTAGGATTGCTTAAAAACAATTGTATCCCCTTTAGTTGTTCTAGGGGTATTGTGGACAGTACATTTGCACATATGTTGAATTTAAGCATTTAACCCATCTATCAGGAGCAGTGGATTCCATCAATACAGCAACCAGGTAGCAGTTAGGCCCAGGGGTCATCATTGTGTTCGAGGTAAAATATATTTTTACATTTAACATTATAATGTTGTCATTTTGATCATAAGACCCAGTTATTGAATGCCAGTCTCCAGGTTTTATTCAGAATATGTATGACACTGACACTGATTTACTATGATAACATGCACGGCAGGGTCCATTTGGTTCCATGTGTTCACTCTCAGAGTTATGGGGGTCCTTGAAAATAAAAAAAAGTTAGAGAACCACTGTCCTAGTGGACTCCTGATGTGCCGTACATGTTATCATAGTTAATCAGTGTCAGTGTCATACTGTACATATTCTGAATAAAACCTGGAGACTGACATTCAATAACTGGGTCTTATGATCAAAATGACAACATTATAATGTTAAATGTAAAAATATATTTTAGCTCAAACAAGGCCAAGTCTTGCCAAGGACACATTGATGACCTCTGGGCCTAACTGCTCCCTGGTTGCTGTATTGATGGAATCCACTGCTCCTGATAGATGGGTTAAATGCTTAATTTGGTTCCATTTGTGCACTCTCAGAGTTACACACCTGTAAAGGTAATTAAAGATTATAGCTCTTTATGTGTTTTTCTGGTAATATTATTGTCCGCTCATTTGTATATCGATGGCAAAAATTAACTTTTGATAAAAATGTCCACCACAAGCCAGCATCGCCCTATTCTAGTTTTGTGTGGCCAGACCTTTGTCTCTCACAATTTGCTAATGCTTTCGTCATACAGTCTGGGGAATGGAAGCTCTGATCATGAGTAATAAAGTGGATGTGAACACTTCTGTTTAGTTTTTACAGTCACGCACATTCATCCCAATATAAATTAAAATCATCCAAGCATATTTAGCTTGCTGCTTAGCAAAAAATGCAAATTTTAAATACATTTTCGTGAACGTAAATGCCAGCTTCTGTTACTCGGATTTCAGGAGGACTCGCATTCGGAGATTGTGGAATAGTTGTCTGGCTACGCGAGACTAGCCCTATTCATACAGGTAATATCCAGCCTAAATATGATGTCCAATCCAGATTGGAGTTGGATTGGTTTTATGCGGTCAGAACAAGCGAATGATTCACATGGCTTTTTGCTGTTCAGACTGCATAAAACCAATGGGACTCCAATGAGCTAACCTCGCCCACCAGGCTTTCTGAGGGAAAGGCTGGTGATCGTTAACAACGAGCGGTTTGATCCGGTCTACGCGGAAACCACAAGCCGAAGAATCGGCGTCGCTTTGTTTTGGCTCCCTCCGTTTGTTTCCCCAATCCCTATTAAAATTCTTGAGTAGCCTAGTGTAGTCTTGCCAGTCGCTACGAGTTGGACTAAAAGATGCATATCCCAAACAAATTTTTCAAAAGCAAAACCACGCCACATCAAGGAGTTTATTAGGTAGGCCCTAAAAATAGGTCCTTGAGCGCAGGGGAATTATTTTGGGTTAAAACTGAATCCGGTTTGATAATTCCGGCAAATTGTAGTCCTTTGAGTACTACAACATGACGTAAAGTGGTTTCCTCTCCCGTCCGGATCAAACCTCGAAAAGTGAAGTGATCCCAGACTACCAATGAGCATACTGAGTGTAGGCCAAAGATCTGATTTGGGCTGGATTTAGGCTGACACTTCAACTAGGCTGGGAAGACCAGCGTGGGAACTGGTGACCTCAACCCAAATGCAGAAGGAAAATAAAGGAGACGGCAACAAACGAAAACCCCATCACAGGCTGGGTACTGATGTTCTGCTTTCATTTTCTATCATAAAAGGGAAGCATGTTTTAAAAATATGTGGAAGTTTACTTATTCCAAATTTCCAACATTGAGAAAGCTACAGTACACGTGGTTGTTGAGTCAGAGCAACATAATTTAGCTCACAGTGTGACGCGTTGAGATCAGGCATTCAATGCCACCACGGCCGTCCAAAATACCTTTTAGTCGACTAAATCAACTGTAGACTAAAATCTTCTGATATTTAGTCAACTAAAATATAACTAAAACTAAATCAAAACTTGTTTTCAAAAAGTCAACACTGGAGTGAAACATACCTGAAAATGCAGTGATGACTGTCATCAAACCAAAAATGCAGCTCTCTGGGGGTTGGACACCTGAATCACTTCAGAGAACAAATTAAAATCAGGGTGATAATATAAATATAGTTACACCAAATCACAAGTGGTTCATTTTCGCTTTTGAGGATTTTTTTTTGAGGATCTGAACTAATTCCTATTATAGGTTTTATATATACAGGTCCATCTAAAAATCTAGATGGAATGTGCATGCAGTGGAATATCCAAACGTTTTTTTGTTTTGTTTTTTTTGTTTTTTTTTGGCACACAGCTCATGACAATAAAATAAAAATCCATATCTCAAAATATTACAATATTACACAAGACAAGACCACTCAAAAGAAAGATTTATAATACAGATATGTCAACCTTTTGAAAAGTATGTTTATACATGTTCTCAATAGAGGGTATGCACGTCCACTGGGACCCGCCCCCCTAATCTAGACTGAGTGGCAAAACATTGAGCAGCATGAAGCCATCTGTTTCTAATTTGCACATAATGCAGGAGGCAGCAGGATGTTGTGTTGTTGAAAACGAGTGCTTCCAAACTCTGACACTTGGAAAAATAAAAACCTGCACAGAATGCCTTGACAGAAAGTAGCTCATAACATGCCTATGGTGGATTTTTATGAAACAAAAACTTTGCAGATAGAAAGAGGATAATTCAAGCTTTCACTACAGCTGCAATGTTGGTGAGTTAACTTTGTTTAATACAATCAGAAAGGACTTTTCTGGATGTATGGGCTGTCAATGGCAGAAATGAGTTTTTTGCCACTCAGTAGGCGTGTTCCCACATAACTTCCAGCAACAGTGATGTCACGCGCATACCCTCTATACTTGGTATAGAATACTTTTGAACAAATTACTTCATCAATGGGGCATGGCATGGAGGTGATCAGCCTGTGGCACTGTTAAGGAGTTATGAAAGCCCAGGTTTGCTTTGATAGAGGCCTTAAGTTCATCTGTGTGGTTGGGTCTGGTGTCTCATCTTCCTCTTGACAATACAACACAGATCATCCATGGGGTTCAGGTCAGGCCAGTTGGCTGGTCAGTCAAACACAGTCAGTACACCAGTTAGTTACTAGTAGTGTTGGCTCTGTGGGCAGATGCTTCTGGAAAAGGAAAATCAGCATCTCCATAAAGCATAAAGTGCTCTAAAATCTCCTGGTAGATGGTTGTGTTGACTCAGGACTTGATAAAACTTGGATTCTGCATTTCATCAAGATCCCAGAGTATCTGGAGGAAGACTGAGAGGCAGTCAGAGTTGCTTGAAGTCCACTGTGAAGTTTCTGCAGTCAGTGATGATTTGGACTGCTATTGCATCTGTTGCTTTTGGTCCACTGTGTATCAAATCCAGAGTCAACACAGCTATATCTACCAGGAGACACTTTGTGCTTCCGTATGTCAACAAGCTTCATGGAGATGCTGATTTCCTTTTCCAGAAGCACTTGGCATCTACCCATGGTATTATTGTGCTGGTCTATCCTGAACCCCACAGAGAATCTATGTTTTTTCAAAAGGAAGATGAGAGACACCAGACTCAACCACACTGATGAGCTTAAAGGAGTAGTTCACCCACAAAATGAAAATTGTCATATTGATTACTCATGCCATGAAGACTTGAGTTAAATGAAAAAAATAGTTTTTTGTCGCATTCCTAAGACAATAATTTGATTACAATAAATGTACCCCCATTGATGCATTTGTGTACCGGAATCAATGGGGGTAAATTTACTATATCCACATTTTTGTCTTAGGAATGCCACAACAAAAAAAATATTATTGAACTTGAGTCTCCATGGCGTGAGTAATCAATTGGAAAAAAGTCATTTTGGGGGTGAACTACTCCTTTAAGGCCTCTATCAAAGCTTCCATAACACCTCAGCAGTACCACAGGCTGATCACCTTCATGCCAGGCCCCACTGATGAAGTAATTTGTTCAAAAGTATTCTTTTTTTTCATGAGCTGTATGCCATAAAAATCCAAATTAAAAGAAAGCTTTTGAATATTTCAATGTATATGTGCAATGAATCTCGAAAATATGAAAGTTAAATCTTTTTGAATTATGTTAGAGAAAATGAACCTTTACACAATAAAATTCAACACACACACACACACACACACACACACACACACACACACACACACTGCAGTATAGGCCTACAAATTCATGTAAATCTCTACAGTAAGAAGAAATGTGACACAGAAAAAGTCATTTAAGGACAATGTCTGACAGTTGGATGTCAGCCAAAAGGGACACCTGGTTAAACGAAACTTAACTTATTCTTGTTTAGCCTGTTGATCTGCACTGATTTATGGGAATTCGAGATATAAACAATTGTCTTACCTTATATATGGAAACAGCACCTCAATATCATGGCGACTAACAATTCCAACGATGTATGGAATTATGAATGTGCTTCCTGACCAGACGACCAGGAAGGCAGGTAGAAAACACGTTCCTTGTCTGAACCACCACATCTCACAAGAACACTGTCAGCAACGCACTGTCACTGACAACTGACACGTTAACCAAGAGTTTGATTTTATAGTCCAGACCAGGTCAAAGTGATGTTCCATAAATCCGCATCAATGTGACAGCTACTAGTGAAAGTGTGTGGTGAACTCTGTGTGTAAAGTTTTAACATTGGATCACGTGGCTTTGTTGCTGCCTCTTCCTCTTGTAAAACTTCCCATATAAGACAATCTATGCAAATTAAAATGACGTAGGTTTAACTCTGTCATTTCTTTCTTTCTTTCTTTCTTTCTTTCTTTCTTTCTTTCTTTCTTTCTTTCTTTCTTTCTTTCTTTGTCATTTCTTTCTTTGCCATTTCTTTCTTTCTTTCTTTCTTTCTTTCTTTCTTTTCTTTCTTTCTTTCTTCCCTCTGTCCACCTGCTGCTACGGTACGTATAGGCTACCTATATGACTCGCCAACTGTGCATGTGTGTGCATAGAGGACAATAAGCACATTTTGTATAGTCTATTAAAACACTATACAGTAATTGTTATAAGGGTAATAATAATAATATAATAATAATAACAACAACAACAACAACAAACAACATTGTTGTTGTTATTATTATGATTATTAATAATAATTGTTATGCGTATTATTACTTGCATTTTAATATTTTAATATGAATTAATCATAATATTGTTTTAATTACAATAATAATATGATTATACCGTGTTTTTTCTGTCACTTTTTCTTTCTTTTGTGTTTGACATGAGATGAGATACTTGTAGCACTGACTAGCATACTTGTACATTGTTAAACCTTACTGTGACAATGAATTCTCCTCGCCTGCAGAGGGCGGTGAAGATCTCCTCTGCAGACTGGAGGAGGAGGAGGAGGAGGAGCGGAAGGGAGGAAGGAGGAAGTGTGTGTGTCTGGTGGTTGTTTTTGTGTCATGTGTGATGTGTGTGTCACAACAGTCAGATAGGGTAGTGTGACTGGTTGCTGTGTCGGGTCAGCTGACATCATTGAACAACACAACGAGAGACATGGTGGCCAGTACTGCAGCATATGTCCCTCGCTGAACCAACCAACTCACTGGCACTCCGTTTCGGGGACTATAACTGTCATTTCTGGACATTTTCTGAATGAATGCGTTGTTATGTGGCGGGACGGAGGAGCGGCATCATGGTGATCGTCAACTCCGTGCTGAAGCTGCTGCAGAGGCAGACCTACACCTGCCTGTCCCACCGCTATGGACTCTACCTCTGCTTCGGTGGACTGGTGCTCATGATAGTGTCAGCCTTCCAGTTTGGAGAGGTAAATGAAACGTCTATATGGCTGTGGTTCTCCAACTTTGACATTTGATGGTCTCCCCCTTAACTTTGACAGTGTACAAATGGCCATTTGGTTCCATTTGTACACTGTCAAAATTCCAGACTTGTATGGGTCAATTTAGACACCCATAAAGGATCCTACAGAGTCCCTGAAATCCACTTTGAGAACCATTGGTCTATAATGGGTGGCATTTCTGCTCGTTCTGAAAATGTACGTTCCATTTGTACCCTCCCAGTGTTTACAAAGGGTCTACAACACAGTGGTGGAAATAGTACTCACATGTTTTACTTGAGTAAAAGTATCAATACTGCAATGTAGGAATACTCTTGTTACAAGAAGTCCTGTATTATAAATGTACTTGAGCAGAAGTACAAAAGTATTGGCATCAAAATGTACTGAAAGTACCAAAAGTTATAACTACTCATTGTGCAGAATGTCCCATTTCAAGTGTGGCCAAAATGTATGTTAATGTTAATGTATGTTTTGTAATAATAATCAAAATCTGCAAACTAACTAATAACTAAAGTTTTAAAATAATTGTAGTGGAGTAAAAGTAAAAATGTTGAATCCCAGATGTAGTGGAGTAGAAGTAAAAGTATTGAAAATTGGGAATTCTCAAGTAAAGTACAAATAACAAAAAGAACTTAAGAAAATGTACTTTACACCACTGCTCTGGTGGCAATTCTGCTCATTCTGAAAATGCACATGTTCCATTTGTACTCTCCAGTGTTACGAAGGGTCTACAGTATGGTCCATTTGGGCCCCTAATGTGGGTTGTGTAGCGTCAGCCCGCCAGTTTAAAGAGATAAACTTCTGACTGGATTTCTGGTAACTCTTGAGAGTGTACACAATTGAACCAAATGGACCCACAACTGCTCAAGGCTCCTATTGGTTCCAATACACTGTAAACAGCCGTAATCTATAGTGTAAAAGCTATAATCTGTTTAGTCTATTCATACCCAGGATTCAAAACCTACCTGACACTCTCCCACTCTCTTCCAAGGAGGGAGTTTACAAGGGTCTATATACAGTATTGGATCGTTCTGGGCCCCCAGGTTGTATTGGTTCCATTTACACTTAGCAGACAACCAAAGTAAAGCTCACAAAATTTGGTGGGCATCTGGACAACTTGGTTGCTAATTATGGTTTGCTTGCTGAGTTTTCAACACAACCAGTTAGTTATTCCTGAACTTTAGCAGGTATACCTGCAGATTATTATGGCTGGCATTAGGAGTTAGTTAACATAAGAACTAGTTGTCCTGCATACACACTGTGTGCACGCACGCACGCACGCACGCACGCACGCACGCACGCACGCACGCACGCAAGCGCACGCGCGCACACACACACACACACACACACACACACACACACACACACACACACACACACACACACACACACGTTAACCCATTAAATAAGACCTGAGGCTGATTCTACAAAAGCCTGTCTATGTTGCTATTTATAATTTGCTGTCTGGCAAATGACGAAGGAGAAGAGCCTATCTGGATCACAACAACAGACCTTACCTGGTTTCCTACCAGAAGCAGGCCAGGGTCCTCAAACCCTTTTAGTTTTTTTATTAAAGTTTGAAACTGCAAATAGAAGCATGTATTGAAAGTTTGAGAACTGATTTAGAAGGCATTTGTAGAATCAGCCTCAGGTTCTAATTGGTTAATGGGAAGAAAAATAGATTTATCTTTTTCTGGGCTTGATGATTAATATACAATCTCTTTGCACAGGTGTTGGTGGAGTGGAGCCGCGATCAGTATCATGTGTTATTTGACTCCTACAGAGACAATGTTGGTGGCAAATCATTCCAAAGCAGGTAAGAGAGAGAGAGAGAGAAAGAAAAACAGCTCTAACCCTAACTCTGTGGTATTAAAGAGTTCTCTTAGCCACTTAAACCCTATATACTCCGTTCACTAGTTCTGTACTTGGTCCACCTCACTACACCAGTGGTGCTCAACCTGTGGGGGTCCCCAAATTATTTCGGGGTGTCCCCAGATGATTAACTTAATGTGCAACATTGTTTTTTTCTCACTCAACTGTAAAAAAAACAACAACATAAAGTTTAAGTGTATAGAGGGTATCTGCACATTTCTACAATTGAAGGACTTTTTTAATACCTCTAAAATAACAAATTAAACATTGGTCAAATATTAAAGACAGAAATTGTGAAAATAGCCGACCTGTTTTGAGGCGTTGTGGGCATGTAGATCTGCTATTTTCAAAATAGAACCGTGTTATTCAAAATGTAACTCCTCGTCAGGATAAGGGGGGTCCCCAGTTAAAAAGAACCACTGCTCTACACCACGTCTCCTCCCTGAAAATAGCCGTTCTACAAATGCATTGTGATTTAGATCGTCTATTTTTGCTGAATGCTCGCCTATTGTGACACTAGTATTCATCCGGTTTACCAACTCAAGAGGGTTTGAGTGGTTGGAGTAGGCCAGTCACAATTATTACATAATTGTCTGATCGCAATTATTTGACATAATCACAATATCATTTTCATAATCGTCATAATCGTTTCCATGTTGAAAATGTTTCATATATTTTCAAACATTTTCAAAAATAGTGGAAATAGCAGATCTAAAGCTCACAAATTGTCACAATGCGATGCGTTGTGAGCTTGTAGATCGTCTATCAATGTTCTTTTTTAAGTATAAAGTTGTTAAATATGTCAGTCATTTCTTTGTATATTTAGGTTATGTGTCATATCTGTCATGTGCAACTTCAAAGCCTACAAGCCAAGCAGAAATGTAATTGTCAGCGACAAAAACACGATTAAAACGCTAATCGCAATTATTTGAGTGACAATTCATTTTCATGTAAAATGTCACAATCGTGACAGCCCTAAGTGTAATATTGTGTTTTCCTGTTGTAGGCTGTGCCTGCCCATGCCTATAGATGTGGTGTACACGTGGGTGAATGGCACAGATACGGCTCTGCTGAAGGAACTGAAGGATGTCCGACAGAGGCTGGAGGACGAGCAGAGAGCCCTGAGGTACTCCACCCATGACGGCCACAGCCCCCACCCATGCCACATTGTTGCGTCCCACCAAACGTGTTTGGAGAGTCATAGACCAGCGTTTCTCAACCTTTTACATTTCAAGGTCTCCCCTTAACTCTGACAGTGTATAAATGGAAGTATGGAACCAAATAGACCCCAACCGGTCCATTTGGTTAAATTTGTACACTGTCAGAGTTACAGACTTGTTTGGGTCCCCTAAAGGAGCCCACAGAGTCCCTGGAATCCACTTTGAGAAACACTGTCCTAGATGACCATCATGACCGTCAATACGTGCAACAATTATGTTCAATTTGAAAAAGGTTGATTTGACTAAAGTTTGTATTTAACATTTAACATATAAGTACTGTTTAAGCAAAAATAAATACATTACACAAATTACTTAATGCAAACTACTACAAGCGCACAACACGTACAGTAGCAATGTGATAGCCTTTGCTATTATACTTACTGGAGCTACAGTAACCGCTCTTTTTATAATCTCTCTTTTTTCCCCCCTTTTTCTGATTATTCCGTTAATCTGTGCTGTGGGGATAATATCACATGCTGAAATACATCACTTGTCAGGGAGGTTAGGATATGTACATATTAAGAAATAATATAACCTGCACATTCATAGAATAGAATGTTGCCGCTTCGTGGATCTTCATCAGGTTAAACTGGTTAAGTAGCTTCACCTCTTAAAAGCGAAATGCTTATTTTCCTGGGGCCCCCCAGGGTCTACATTTTGTCCCGCTCCTTTTTTCCCTCTATGAAGTCTATACTAAATAACTTTGCTGAAAATAACAAGCGCACAACACGTACAGTAGCAATGTGATAGCCTTTGCTATTATACTTACTGGAGCTACAGTAACCGCTCTTTTTATAATCTCTCTTTTTTCCCCCCTTTTTCTGATTATTCCGTTAATCTGTGCTGTGGGGATAATATCACATGCTGAAATACATCACTTGTCAGGGAGGTTAGGATATGTACATATTAAGAAATAATATAACCTGCACATTCATAGAATAGAATGTTGCCGCTTCGTGGATCTTCATCAGGTTAAACTGGTTAAGTAGCTTCACCTCTTAAAAGCGAAATGCTTATTTTCCTGGGGCCCCCCAGGGTCTACATTTTGTCCCGCTCCTTTTTTCCCTCTATGAAGTCTATACTAAATAACTTTGCTGAAAATAACCAATCTACATGTTCACAATGCATCACAGTGCATTGTCTATTTGCCAAAGTGTGAGAAAGACTGCAAAGGAGATTAATTAAAAGTCTTAACGGTGCACGCCTGCACGGCTCAATAATATCATCAAAGTGAGGAAATATCCAGCACACAATGAATGTCCTTTTCACATGGTTTCATAAAACCATGTGAAAAGGACGTTCATTCATTGTGTGCTGGCTATTTCCTCACTTATTTGTCAAAGTGTCCATGGGACACTTAACCCCTAACGATTCCCCGGGTGCCATATTCACCCCACCCACTGCAACTCATTTTAGGACGGGATAGGGGAAATGCCCGAGGACACATTTCTTCATGCATGACATGTGCATACTATGCAATGACAAATGCATCCCCTTCCATTGACAAGCCCAGGATTGGGATACCATATGTTCTTATTAATATGTATGTTTATGTATCTGTTGTTGTGCTTCACTGTTTGGTCATGTACAACAGTACAGGGTTTCCTGCAGGAAAAAGTCTTGACTTCGCGCGTGCGCCGAAATCTTTTGATAATTAATTAATTAATTCGAGTAATTAATTCACTTAATTTTTTATATTAATTCTTATTTTTGCCCTATAAAAAACACATGAATGTGCCCATGATGACGGAAAACACAACTACATGCTATCATTCACATTTATTCAACATTGAATAACTACGTTTTTCACAGGACAGTGTAACTTGTTTTTTTCCCCCAGGTTAATCAACCAGCACTCGTGCCATATAAATAGAAGTCTACAGCACAGTAAAAAAAAAAGAAACATTGGTGTAAAGTAACTAAGTAGATTTACTTAAGTACTGTACTTATACTGTACAAAGGAGATTTTCAGGTATTTGCACTTTACTTGAGTATTTCCTGCATTCAGGAGATACCAGCCCTTATGTTTTCTTCAAATGTAAACAAACATGGCTGCCATGTTTGAAAGATAGGGTTGGTATGGGGGTTAAACATGCAATTTCGCGATCGCGATCATGCCTAGTACATTGTTGGAGGTCCAAAAAGTTTTTTTGAGAAAAAAAAATTTTTTTGAAAAAAAAAAAAAACATTTTTTTTTTTTTTTTTAATACCCTTGGGGGGGCGGGGGGGGTTTCAGGCCGGGCGGGGCGCCTGGCCTGTAAAGTGCTGCAGGAAACCCTGCAGTATTAACAAGTGGGTAGTCCTTCTGCCTGTTGTCCCACATAGGCAGACAATCAGGCATCTCTAGCTACTGATACGTCTGGTGAATTGTTGATCTAAATTCAATGAATGGGATAAAACTACTGGAAACAATAGGAGATTTAAAAAGAACAATAATAATAACAGCATTGCAGAACCAATGCAAAAACTGTAGGAAGGTCTTTCATATTGGGATGGTATCAGGGTTGGTTTTCAAAGCAGTGGGTGCAAGTTTATTAGCAGCCATTCCTGCTGCTGTTGTATATTGAACTGAGATGTCACCACTCACCAGACAACACCAGTAGATGGAGATCTCTGATTGTCTGAGTACACTCGCCATTAGCAAATAGAGTGACAATTGATTGGCTGGCCTGGTTCAGACATCGCCCCAGATCAAGTAATTAAATACTGTGGGTGGGTGTCAGAGTTCAAAGGTTGGCCCGGTTGTAAGAAGAAGTTTAGCTTGAATTTATGAACTCTGTGTTCAGTGTTTTCACGTTGTGTGTCCCGAAATCTTAACCACTTTGAACCTGGCTTCCCTATTTATTTATTTTTCTTCATTATAGGCAAACATTTTGATCAAAAACATGTTTATTTTGTTATCATTTTGTTATCAAGTTAACTATTCTCAAATAGAATAGATCAAATAGAAACTAAAATTGATAAGGACATATTTGACAAAATGCGTCAAAACATGGGTAATGGGTGGTCTAGGACTCAAAACCCCAGAATCTGGCATCGGGCTTGAATGAGAACACGTAACACAGTTATTGTTTATTGATGATTGGTTGTACATTAATGATATTTGTGGCTTGTTACCTATAGGGAGCACTTTGGAAAGAATGCAAGCGATACAACTGAAGTGCCAAAAGACAGGTGAGTGGAAAAACCACAGAAGATGATTACATTGAAGAACCGATTGCATTCTGGATGTTCATGAAACTACATGGTGGAAAGTAGCTTAAAGGGACTACACCATGACATTTCATTTTTCACATTATTATGTATTTTTTTTTTGTGTCCCACCAGCAAGTTCTATCCTCACAAAGTCCTATTTCTGACCATTGTGTATTTCTCAGTTTATGGGCAGATCTATGTAAGCAGGTCTCAGAACGGGCTGTCTGATTTTAGGTTACATTCTTTTGAGATCTCAGTGGCAAACATTGTCCTTTTACTCTTCATCATCAGTCATGGTAAATCAAAGCTATTAGAAACTGCAGACTTTCTGTTCCTGGAAAGTTAGCAAACTATAATATGGAAGTTGTCTTTCATGTAAAAGTCTAGAGTCTACTCTGGAGTCTACAATAGAATGTAGATAAGATAAGACTAGATAAGATGTCATTTGATGGTAGATGGTTTGTGTCATTGTGTGAACCTGCACCACTATTTCCTTTCGTCACAACTGCCATTGTCAGTTTCAACCACAGGCGCAAAGGAAGCAACTTGCAGGAGGGGTGAACTTGACAAAACATGAGAAGACAAGTTTGAAATGTCTGAAATGTTTTAGATTTAGTCTAGTTGTCTTTTGTCGATTTCTACGACAAAAAATGTATTTTGACAGGCCTTGATAGTGTTGTAATGCCTGATTTTACACTTGGTTGCATGCTGAAATAAGCCGATCTACAGCCTGTAGATCCGCTATTTTCAGAGTGCAGCACCCGAGCGCAACCAAACATGAAATGACTTGTTCTTCGCTAGTCCCTCCCTAACATTTTAGTCTAGTTTTTATTTGTTTTATTAGCCATCATAACTTAGTTTTTATTTTGTTTTCATCAGTGAAAAAGGTAGTCCTACCTACGATGAACATTTTTAGTCATAGTTTTAGTAGACAAAATTAACAGAACATTCCTTTCTTTCCTTTCATAACATTCCCTTTTCTTCCTTGTGCGGTCTTTCTGCAGTGTGAAGCCAGAATGCCTGCTTTCCCATTGCATCATAGCGCCCATGCTGGCTCTGGACCCCGCGCTGCCAGCCAACGTCACGCTGAAGGAGCTGCCCTCTCTCTCCCCGCTGTTCTCCACCGCCAAGGAGCTGATGCTGGTCACCAAACCCTTCCAGCACGCCACCACCGTCTCCGTGGTCATCTTCCACGCTCAGGCGGACGGTAAGCAGTGGGGTAAAGCAGGGGTCTTCAATGTTTTCAGGCCAAGGACCCCTTAGTTGAGGGAGAGAAGAAGCAGGGACCCCACAACCTTTTCAGAGATTCCATAGTTTTATTTTTTGACTTCACAATCATCAGTGTATTTTAGATTCACGTCAATTTGTGTTTTCAGATATTTAACCACTTGAACCGTCAATACTTAATAAACTTGATCTTTCACTCTGTACTTAGTTTGCTCATTTCCCCCTCTACACCAAACCTCTTTGTCGAAAATAGACAATCTACATTTGTGAGCTTGTACATCGGCTATTTTTGACTAGTTCTCGGAATATGGACACTAAGGTTTAAAGCTATACTGTGTAAGTTGCTCAACTAGTGGTCAGAGCTGTATAGCAAACCGCGGTCGCGTCCGCGTCTTTTGGCCGTTTTTCGCCGCGGACCGGGCCACTCACCACCGCGTCCGCCTGCAGCTCGCCGAGATCTATCTTTAGAGGGGTCCCTGGTTCCTGTGCGTTCAGGCATTCCGGAGAAACCGACTCCTTCACCCGAGGATATGTTGTTGTTATGTTGAGGCAAGCTACTTCCTGAGAAGTCAGCAAGATGCGCCTGTGATTGGCCGGTAGTGTACCATGTGTTTATGATCTGCAATATGATTGGCCAACGTATACACATGATGCAGATGACGTCATTTTGCCGCGAAATTCTCCCCCCCTCACGGCTCATAGAAAACATATAAAGAGAAGGCTTTAGAAGCTGAAATTAACGGAGTGGGGGTTCTAAAACTTTAGCGATTTAACAGTTAGGACAATTTTAAGATTTGTTTTATAAAAAAAGTTACATGGTATAACTTTAAGTGGTTAATACAAAAAAGAAGATTCTTTTTTCTATCACTCAAAGATTTAGAGGACCCCCTGTAGTAACTCTGAGGACCCCCTAGGGGCCCCGGACCCCCTGGTAAAGACCCTTGGTGTAAAGTTACTAAGTACATGTACTTACTTAAGTTCTGTACTTTTGAGTTATTTGTACTTTACTTGAGTACTTCCTATTTCCAATACTTTTACTTCTACTCCACTACATCTCTGATCCAAATATTGTACTTTTACTCCACCACATTTATTTTAAAACTTTAGTTACTAGTTACTTTGCAGTTATAAATTATAATATAAAAATTGGATCCGGTCCTAAATGGAGCTGGGGAAAATGTACACAACAAAACTGTCCCACACAGCTGACGTTCCTGTTGGCGTTTGCTTGCTGTGTTCTTTCGCTTGAAGTTTGTGTTTCATTTTGCTCAAGGAGGCCGGCATGATTGCTTTCTCTTCTAGCAGGTGGTTATGTGTTTCAAACACACCCCCCTTAAGTAGAACAGACTTAGAATGTAACTAGAAGCAGTGCTCTTCCGAGCACAGGTCTCCACCAGGCCGTGCGTCCTGGTGGTGCTACTGTATAATAGGCCAATGTAAAAAGGGTGGCATATGTTCTTCACCTTAGATCTTTCATGGCAATCGGACGCTGCATGCATGATTTCGAGCATTGTGTTCCAAAAATGTGTTTTGCTAAAGTCTACCTGCTGGTGGCGCTATAACAGGACAATGTTAAAAAGGTAGCATTTGTTCCTTGACCTAGTGGGAATATGTGTGGCAAATGTCACGGTAATCGCAAGCTGCGTTGATGATTTGAGGCATTTTGTTCAAAAACGGAGCAATCCTGCAAACTTTGGAAGCTAATATTAGCCAATCAGGTGGAATGTGAAATATCAGACGGATCGGACTTGATCACATGACTATAGAGATACTGTGTACTGATTTGCATGATTTTTGGATAAAATCTCAAGGAGTAATATCCAAAAATGTGTTTTACATAAGTCAGCCCAAAGGTGGCGCTATAAAAGGCTGATGTGAAAAATGCAGGGCAAAGGTTTATCCTTAGCCTCTAGGGAGTGTGCTTACAAAGTTTGAAACTGATCGGTGGAGTTATAGGTAAAACCACAAATCGGGCTGGTATAGCGCCACCATGAGGCTGATTAAAAAAAATTAAGTGGCATTTCTTCCTCGGCCTAGTGGGAACGTGTGTGCGCGATTTCATGATAATTGCACTTCGCGTTTGGGATTTGAGGCATTTTGTACCAAACGGCTCAATCCTACAAACTTTGGAAGCCAATCTTAGCCAATCAGGATGGAATATGCAAAATCGGACAGATCCGTGTCGATCGCATGACTGTGGAGATACTGCCTACCGATTTGTAGGATTTTTGGACAAAATCTGTAAGAGTAGTGCACAGAAATGTGTTTTGCGAACATCGGCCACTAGGTGGCGCTAGAAAAGGCCCATTTGAAAAATTTAGGGCAGAGGTTCTAGATTGGCATCCAGGGAGTGTGTGTGCTCACTTTGGCAGCGACCGGGCCAACGCCGACTGAGATTAGGTGCTCACAAACTGCGAGGACGGACGCACGCACGCACGGACGGACGGACGCACGCACGGACGGACGGATGGACACACGGACGGAGGGGAAAACATACTCTCCCTCAGCCTTCGGCTGGTGGAGACAATTACAACGCATATGTCTATTTAAAAATATATATATATTTAAAGTTGAAGGGTGCGAAAAGGGTGCGAAAGTTTGATCAAATTACACCCATCCTCCGTTCACTTCACTGGCTCCCCATCTCCTTCAGGACTGAATACAAGATTTCCCTGCTCACACATCAGTGTATATATGGCAATGCCCCCCCCCCCCCCCCTACCTCAAAGAACTGCTAAAACCAAAACGAGTCACTCGGACCCTCCGTTCCTCAAACACCAACCTTCTCCTTGTCCCGGACACCAACCTCCGCACCATGGGTGACAGGGCCTTCAGCTATACAGCCCCAAGCCTGTGGAATGCTCTCCCAGGACACCTGAGAGCTCCTCAGTCCACCAATGTTTTTAAAAATGGACTAAAAACATTTCTTTTTAGCAAAGCATTTTCTTAATTATTCTAGTTGTTTTTTGTCTTTGCCCTGATTTTAGTCCCATGTAAATGTACTGATTGCTTTTATGTGCTGTTTTCTTTATGCATTTCTTTGCCCTTGTAGCACTTTGAGATTCGCAAGAATGTAAAGCGCGTTATAAATAAAATGTATTATTATTATTATTATTATTAAGGGTATACAGTATATACTGTATATACAGTATATACTGTTGGTGTTTGCCAGCGGTCCCCTGTTGTTGAATCATCACTGAAGTTATATCAAAATCCCTGACTTGTTACTTAACGTAACTTTTATATTTTTCAGCTGACAAAGCATATAAAGATGTGTCAAGGGAAGATCTGAAACGTACTGTCTCCCGATGTTACTTGGTGAGTTATTATCGCTGTCACTTAATTTCAGCTACTACATGAGGGCTGCTGCTAGTAAACAGGGCTTGTGCTGATCATATTTTTTCCTAGCCTTATCTTATCTTTGTTATTGCTGTTGATGTTGCATGAGTTTATTTACCGTATGAGTGAGTGACAGATAAACCGCCTTAATTCTCAAAGTAGTTAACAGTAGCTGAGTGGGTACAGATGCTGGGAATCAGACATTTGAATGTCACCCTGCACTGACATCATGCTGTTGTTTGTTGAAGACCACAGACAAAGACTCCCCAGGCCTGGTACGGATGCAGACGCTGGCCTATCTGAGTGGCTTCCCAGCATCCTTCAAGGAGACGGAGCAGCTCCGAGTCAAACTGCCCTCACCCATCACCAGTAGGATCAAACAGGTGAGCTGGTCTCCACGTCACACTGTTTTTTTTTTTCTTCTCTATTGCACAATCATTTCAAACATTGAGACGTCATGCACACATTCAAGTTGCATACAGTAAGCCTTTCTCAACAGATTGCCAAACCCATTGTTTGTGGAGCGAGCTTGTTTCAGTTCACTCAATGTCCTGCGTATGAGGCTTGTGTTTGAATATGGCTATTGAATTCATTGGATTTCTTGGATTCCTTTGGGAATCGGTGACCAGCAGGCCGAAATGCATTCATTTCATGCCTGCTTCTGCAGCACATTAAAGGCTTGAGTGTGGATTGTTCTTTTGACAGGTTCCACCTTTGGCAACGCTGTTGGGTGTAACAGTAGGAAACGGTCTGCATGTAAACAAAAAAGACAATAAAGGAACAGTGTGATGAATGAAGTCTACAAATGTACTATTAATAGCTAAATATATAAGAAGAACTAAGAAAAACTATAATTATAGAAACACTAAAAACACAAGTTGTGACAGATTGTTGATAAATATCCTCTGGCGAAAAGGAGGCATGCTTTGAAAATAGATTGAATTCTTTAGTAGATGTCCACTGGAATTTGATTTTGAATTCCAGGTCACTTACCAAACACCAGGGGGCAGAGTTGCACATCCAATGAATGTCTTTGTTTTGTTTTTTTTTATAATTCAAATGTTTTTTATTTTTTCTTCTTAATACAAATTGTTAATGTGTCCTTAGTTTACATAGCCAAACATAAATAAACAAATGCTAATTTCTGTTCTTAATCTTACCTAAACATTTTATTAAAGTCCACAACTAAGTTAACACAAGATGTCATCGTTAGAGTATCCTACCATGGCACTGTTATGGATACAGCATTATACAGAGGGATATGTCTCTTTTTAATCAGATAAGTGTGTCTTTTTATACATCAGACCCATTTTGAGAACACCTGAATTTAATGCGATAAATTACCCACACTACTCCTTACTCTGGTGTTTTTTTGTTTGTTAAAGGGCCCCATGTTTGGCCCCTGGCTTCGGCAGCCGGCTGCTTGTATGTCTAATAATTTTCTCTAATCAGAACTCTGGCCGGGTATTTTGAGAAGGAGGAATGCCAGTTAACAAGCAGGGATCGCTCCCCCAGTTAATCTAAGACAACAAGACTGCTCACTCACACACCATCACACACAGTGGAGTGTGTGCACGCCTCTTCATCTCTCATCTTCAAATGCTAAAGTCCCGGGGGGTGATTAAACTCTGAGAGTGTTCAAATCTATCGCGAGGCGTTGTGAGCATGTAGATCTGCTATTTTCACAATAGAACCATGTTATACCAAATGTAATGTAGCACTGTAATATTGGATCATTCCGTCCTTGACAATAAGCAATCCTACTGTTTGAATGCAGTACAGACGCACACATGGAGCAAAAATAATGATAGAAAAAAATACAAAGGATTTCTTTTTTTCGACTTTCGACTTTCTCTGGTGGGAGTTGACTTGTGTAATGAAGTCGACTTGTTGACTTTTTTGTTAATGCCCTAGTGTCTATAGGTCAGCCATCATGGGTGCAGTGTGATGGTTAGAGATTAGGCGTGTAACCTTAGAGCCACAGGAGAGGGTGGTTAACATTAGAACAACTGTTTGGCATGGCGCCAGCTAGCGCAACAAAAGGTCACCAGGATTTTATTGACATTCCCTACACCAGGGGTTCCCAAACTTTTTTGTCTCAGGGCACCCCATAATTTTATTTTTTTTATAATCACATTTTTTATTGAGTTTACACAAAAATGTGTGACAGAAAAGTATTAATATATATAATATACAAACTACAATAAAACAAAATAAAGACATCAAACGGAAACGAGAACAAAAAAATAAAAAATAAAATACAAACAAAAACCAAAATACGGGCAAACAGCACAATACAATATTCATACAGTTATACATACTTATCCATACACAGTCAATTATTCAGAGTGGTATATAAATATTTTTTTTAATCCGAGGCACCCCTACATTATAATTTTCACTCCTAGCACCTTTTATTTATAGCATATATTTATGTTGTTGTCGGGTGGAAACATTGTATGTACCAAAAGCGTTCGTTTTGTATTTATCATCTATAAAATGTACTAAACTAGTGAAAACAGCAGATCTACAAGCACACAACGCCTCGCATCGATTCGCGAGGCGTTGTGTGCTTGTAGATCGGCTGTTTTCACTAGTTTTGTGCGACAGTCTTGTATGATGAAGCAGGGCTTTGCTTTACCAAAAGACGTACACATTTGAAACTAGGAGATACAAGGTTTCTGCCCGACAGTGACGATATTTTAGTGATTAAGGAAAACGTTGAGATAATAGCCATTTTGGTTAGAACTGACTGAAAATAACTTTGTACTTCAAGTTTAACACTTATGTTGCTATGATTTTTTCTCTTCAATGTCCCACGTTGCCATGGTTACCATAGACTTCCATGTAATTGCGCAATTGTGTAAAAAGTGCACGCCCATGCCTAGATGATGCACCACGTGTGTGCGCACTGTTCACAGCTTTCAAACAAAAAAATCCGCTTGGAAATCCGTTCAGGCATTCATGATTTATCAGCCATTATGTTTTCTTCAGATGTAAACAAACATGGCTGCCATGTTTGAAAGAATGGGTTGGTATGGGGGTTAAACATGCAATTTCGCGATCGCGATCATGCCTAATACATTTCTGGAGGTCCAAAAAAAAAATTGAAACATTTTTTTTTTTTTTTTTTTTTTTTTTTTTTTAAACGTTTTCAAAAACGGCCCAAACTCGGGAAACTCTGGGTTGGCACAGCGTTGGTACCAATACAAACTCGGGAAACTCGGGGTTGGCACCAGATGTGTTAAAATGATACTAAATATGTTTTCAAGTGTCCAAATAAATTCCAAATATTATCAAATGATCTTGCGGCACCCCTGGACTGCCGTCACGGCAACCCAGGGTGTCCCGTCACCCACTTTGAAAACCCCTGCCCTACACAGTCCTACTCCACCCTTTTACTTCCAGGTCAACTAAACAACCGATCTCTTTTATTTTTCTATTGCGAAAATAGATGATCTACAAAGTTAGTGTGAGGCGTTGTGTACATCAGCAGTTTTAGCTATGATTACACCGTGGCTCTGCACTGCGGGAGTCCAGCTATCTATGAGAGGAGCAAAAGTTACAAAGACGTACAGGTTAACACATTAAGACCTGAGGCAGATTATACAAATGCCTTCTAAATCTTGTAGTTCTCTCACACTTTTTTGTAATTGAAAATTATTCAACACTTTCAGGAGTTTTCAAAAATGTAAAAAATCTAAAATAAATCAGATGTATAAGCTGTACAAGCACTGTGTGCTTTTAATGGGTTAAATGTGCAGGCCTTCACTCATTTGTGTGTGGCGCTCACACCTGCCTTGCTCGGGGGCTTAGTCTTGAGACTATGTGAGATGTAGAGCGGGCTGGGGTGGGGGTGGTGACAGTTAATGGAGTCATGGGTTATTGTGAGGACTGAGGAGAGGGTAGGTAGAGACGGGATGGGCTGTATATGACGGTCAGCAGTACAGTATATGACATCAGCTAGAGGCTCCAGGAACTGTGTGTGTGTGTGTGTGTGTGTGTGTGTGTGTGTGTGTGTGTGTGTGTGTGTGTGTGTGTGTGTGTGTGTGTGTGTGTGTGTGTGTGTGTGTGTGTGTGTGTGTGTGTGTGTGTGTGTGTGTGTGTGTGTGTGTGTGTGTGTGTGTGTGTGTGTGTGTGTGTGTGTGTGTGTGTCACAGTTAGTTTGAGATTCAGTTAGATTGAGAACGGGAGCGCTCGTTTTTGGGCACAAGGTGGAGCAGGCGGTGCCTCCTTCGGGGAACTACAGTAGGAATAATTTGACTGAGGTTAGGGTTAGGTTTAGGCACAGTTTTACTGAGGTTAGGTTTAGGCATAGTTTTACTGAGGTTAGGGTTAGGTTTAGGCATAGTTTTATTGAGGTTAGGTTTAGGCATAGTAGCATTCACCAGGTTAGCATTCACCAGCGTGGGACTAATGCATGGGCTTCTTCCACATCTAGGTGAACTAAAACAAGTGCCCTAACCCTAACCCTCTAACTGGTTCCTCAAACTAACATATGCTGTACATACACACACACTCACTCACTCACTCACACACACACACACACACACACACACACACACACACACACACACACACACACACACACAGGTTTGGGAACCCCCTTGCTATACAGTAATGATATCGACCCAAATGACTAGAGAACTTAATACGTTCACCTCAGAGACGATGATGGAGCGAGGTATTGAGGATTTGCACAGCTCTCCAGTCATGGTATGTAGGACAGCAGAGAGTGATTTATAAGCTGCTGGGTGTGAGATGGTGTCCAGATGCCACCTGCGCTGCCAGGCTGCCAACCCCACTGACTGATGAATGCTGACAGGCACTTGATGCTGGTACAGGTTCCCCTTTCCCTGTAAAACTATATAAATACATATGATTGTTTTGCACCTCCTTTGTGACTGACTGTAAATGTGAAGTGCACACTGCCCAATAAAGGGAGGTGTAATAAGGGAAGTGTAATAAATATTTTCATGTTAATAAAATGCCTTACTAGGCAGCACTGACTCACTATGTTAGCCAGGATGATACTATAAAAAAAGATGGCTGTCAATATTAATGCTTGCGCTGACCATAGCGGTAAAGTTGCCACCTAAGCATGTCCCATAAGAGCGATGGTGGGGCAATGCCAGGGTAGCATGCACACACATCCTAAAATGTACACCGTCTACGCACGCACGCACGCACACACACACACACACACACACACACACTCTGAGCTAATGCCATGCATGCCTCCTTTAAGACCAGAGAGAGAACCTCCTCCATAGTCACCCCCAAGGCCCAAAGGGATGACATCACAGAATGTTCTGCAAGAGCGTACACACACACACACACACACACACACACACACACACACACACACACACACACACACACACACAGTCACACACGCACAGAGGTATAAAGGGCTCGGTATGGGTGGTATGCAGGGGTGATGAGTCTGATGACTCTACAGAATTTAGGCGGTGGCTTTGATCAAGGCAAACTGAACTTGAACTTGACTTACAATAGACTTCAGGAGTCTGGTCGTTGCCTTCTATTGTCTCCCTGTATCCATAACAAGCCCACTGCTCATTGTTAAAGCTTGTACTGAAATAAGCAAATTCTTGATTATTTTAAAGTGCTAAAGTGTATTTCTCTTTTTTCATGTTGCCATGATAAATAGCAGCATTTTATATCATTGTCTCCACCAGCCGAAGGCATGGGGGAGTCCGTCCGTCCGTGCGTGCGTGCGTGCGTGCGTGCGTCCGTGTGTCCTCGCAGTTTGTTACCACCTAATCTCAGTCGCCGTTGGCCCGGTCGCTGCCAAAATGAGCGCACACACTCCCTGGATGCCAATTCATTTTTCAAATGGGCCTGTTTTAGTGCCACGATGAGGCCAATGTTCGCAAAACACATTTCTGTACACTACTCTTACAGATTTTGTCCAAAAATCCTACAAATCGGTAGGCAGTATCTCGACAGTCATGTGATCAACATGGATCTGTCCGATTTTGCATATTCCATCCTGATTGGCTAAGATTGGCTTCCAAAGTTTGTAGGATTGAGCCGTTTTGAACAAAATGCCTCAAATCACAAACGCAAAGTGCAGTTATCATGAAATTGCACACACGCGTTCCCACTAGGCCGAGGAAGAAATGCCACTTCAAATTTTTGAAATCAGCCTCATGGTGGCGCTATAACAGGCCAATTTGTGGTTTTACCTATAACTCCACCGATCAGTTTCAAACTTTGTAAGCACACTCCCTAGAGGCCAAGGAAAAACCTTTGCCCTGCATTTTTCATATCTGCCTTTTATAGCGCCACCAGGAGGCTGACTTTTGTAAAAAACAAATTATTCCTATTATTCCTTGAGATTTTATCCAAAAATCATGCACATCACTACACAGTATCTCTATAGTCATGTGATCAAGTCCGATCCGTCTGATATTTCATATTCCATCCTAATTGGCTAATATTGACTTCCAAAGTTTGCAGGATTGCTCAGTTTTTGAACAAAATGCCTCAAATCATCAACGCAGCTTGCGATTAGCGTGAAATTTGCCACACATATTCCCACTAGGTCAAGGAACAAATGCTACCTTTTTCACATTGGCCTGTTATAGCGCCACCAGCAGGTAGACTTTAGCAAAACACATTTTTGGAACACAATGCCTCATATCATCCATGCAGCTTCCGACTGCCATGAAAGGTCTAAGATTGGCCTATTATAACACCTGTGAGACCAGTGCTCGGAAGAGCACTGCTTCTAGTTTTTGATTGGAGCCAGACTGATATATCAGTTTGGCTGATATGTTTGTTTTTTGTTTATGTACCAGTTTGAGTTCTACTCGGAGGCCAGCATCGCTCTGCTCCACCTGAACACCCCCCAGGACTTCAGTGAGCTCAGCCAACAGGCCAGAAAGAACCTAACTCTGGATGGGAAAGAGCTGACCATCAGCCCTGGATACCTGTTCTGGGACCTCACTGCCATCTCACAGGTTATTATAACTCCCTAACTCACTGTTAGTACAACAGCAAGACCTTATAAGTCAGATGTTCTGAAATAGAATAACATTTTATCAAATTGACGGATCAAAGCATGGGTAACCGGTGGTCTAGGACTCTCCAACATCAGGACCGGAATCAGACCCAATAATCTGGTATTTGGTGGTGACTACACAATTCACCTGCAGTGCTACAAGGACGTTTGTAGCATGAAAGGCCTTACAGTAACTGAGGCAGTGTTGAGAGCCATTGAGACAGTTTATTCATACTGTAAAGAATTACACCCCCTTTCCAATCCTAGGGAACGTCCTGTCTTTAACCTGGGAAAACGACATCAATCATGTCAGAAACGACACATCTAGCAAGTCCATAAGATACTTTCTTTTACCCACTTGAATCCTAGAAACCCTATTCTGGGGGAAACGTTCACAGAAAAGGGCAGATATTTATACAAGCTCTCGCCGCATTGCGTTGTGATGGAGGGGTTGTGATGGAGGGGTTGTGGGCTTGTGGATCGACTATTTTCGGTGAAGAGATTTGGCGCAGATGGGAAATAGTGCAGCCCTAATAAAGTGGCAACCCCGGTCAACTAAGTACAGTATTATTAGTATAGAGGGTTTAAGTGGTATTAACAGCTGAGGTGTCCCTGCAAGCACAGAATGTAGAAAGTAAACCTTCCTATAAGACCACCGCAACCTGACCTCTTTAACAAGGATCAGGTGTGGCGTAAACAGCGGCCCTTCCTGCATGCTTTGTGTGTTCCACTCTCTAGTCCAAACAGGACGAGGACGTCTCCGCCAGCCGCTTTGAAGATAACGAGGAGCTCCGCTATTCGCTGCGTTCCATCGAGAGACACGCCCCCTGGGTGCGACACATCTTCATCGTGACCAACGGGCAGATTCCCTCCTGGCTCAACCTGGACAACTCCAGGGTCACTGTCGTCGCACACCAGGTACGATTATGCCAGTCAACTTTTTGGATTTCAGGGTCCAACGTAACTCTCACAGCGGTTTTAAATTTGTCATGGCGAAAAATGTTTGTCGACGACCTTTTTTCAGTGGCAAAAACTAAGCCATGATGACAAATGATAAAACTAAGACTAAATATATTGACAATTTTGTCAACAAATAAAAACTAGAGTAAAATGTTAGGGAGGGACTAGTGGAGAAGAGATCGAGTAGAATTCTCTTTTTTTTTTTTGCTCGGCTGAAAATGGCAGATCTACAAGCTCACAACACTTAGCGCTGTTACACGTTGTGAACTTTTAGATCAGCTATTTTCAGCATGCAATCGAGTATAAAATCAGGGCCTGCCAACATATGTTTGCTGACAACATTTACTGTAGATTTGGTCAACTAAAATCATATGATATTCAGTCAAACTAAAACTAGAACCAAAACATTTCAGAACTAAAATCTGACTAAAATTAAATTAAAAAGTATTCAAAAGACTATGACTAAATCTAAATCAAAATGTGCTGTCAAAATGAACACTGCAGACCAGTAAGGCTCCCTTTGTCATATCTGCCATGTTCCTGTCATCTGCCTTGAAGAAGGGCAGGGGGCACCTGTCAGCAGGGAGTGTTGGGCGGGAGGAGTAGTCAGTAGGATACAAAAGTAGTGACAACACAGAAATGTGTGTTGGTAGGAATGAATTGGCATAACGACTAAATTGGGGAGGGAAAAAAGGGGGTAAAAAATGATTGGCTACTCTAAATTCTTTGGGGAAGGAAATTAAAAGAAAAGAAGAAAAAAGGTGACAGTCCTAATATGAGACGAATATGTTTCCTTGGCAGGACATCTTCCTGAACCACAGTCACCTGCCAACGTTCAGCTCCCCTGCCATAGAGACACACATCCACCGCATCCCAGGCCTGTCCCAGAAGTTCATCTACCTCAACGATGACGTCATGTTCGGCAAGGACGTCTGGCCCGACGACTTCTTCAGCCATTCAAAAGGACAGAAGGTGTGACCCCCTCCCCTACATTGTATGCATCTAAGGCTGCAACTATCGGTTATTTATTAACTATATACTATTACTTCTATGAATCAAATTCATTAAATTCATTCCTTAAGCAAGCAGTTCAATGGTAAAAATGACAGAACTTGCGCAGGAAACCGGCTTCAAATTTGGGGTAGAAGAGGAAAGTTACTGTTACATCAAGGGAACTGATCTTTTCAGAAACCATCTTAACAACTGAACTTTCAGTTTTATTATTGTGTCGAATAACACGTTGTCTCAAGACATTTATAGAGCAGAGCTCCGCTGTTTCCCACCTTCGGAATAACTATAGAACCAGACTCGACAGTGGGCGGTCATCTGTCTTGACTGTGTTGGATTGAATGTGTGAGAGAGAGAGGGAGCCACAGAGATGGACAACAACAACAACAACAATAAAAGTAGTCTACAACGGTGGTTCTCAACCTGTGGGTTGGGACCCCCAGGGGGGTCCCCAAATAATTTTGGGGGGTCCCCACTTGACGTGCAAGATTGTTTTCCCACTCAACAGTAAACAAACCAACATAAAGCTTACGTGTTTAAGCGTATATGCACATTTCTAAAGTGACAATTTAAGGACTTTTTAATACTTCTAAAATGACAAATTAAACATTGGCCAAATTGTCAAATATTAGAGGCAAAAATTGTGAAAATAGCCGATCTACATGCTCACAACGCCTCGCAACGCGAGGCTTTGTGAGCATGTAGATCTGCTATTTTCACAATAGAACCATGTTATACAAAATGTATGCCTCAACTCTTAGTGCTCGACAGAGTGAGAGGTCCCCAGTTAAAATATGATTATTTTGGGGGTTGCGGCCTGTAAAGGTTGAGAACCACTAATGACAACAATAACTACACCCTCCAGAAAAACGCGATTATGCGATCGCAGAATTTCCCGCAATAATCAATAAATGCCGCTGATTATGCGGGGGCTCGCATGATTTCACAATCCCTGCATATTCACCGCATAATCGCATATTTCGCATATTTCCGCGGAAAATATGCGAAATATGCGGGCATCGCTTGATTTCACAATCCCCGCACTTTTTCGCATAAAAGTATAGTCATGCTTCACCGTTCAATCACGTTCAGACACAAAACAGAAGCAAAACAATGATGCGCTGAGAAACACGTGGCTCGTCCTCTCTCTCTCTGTGTGTGTGTGTGTGTGTGTGTGTGTGTGTGTGTGTGTGTGTGTGTGTGTGTGTGTGTGTGTGTGTGTGTGTGTGTGTGTGTGTGTGTGTGTGTGTGTGTGTGTGTGTGTGTGTGTGCCATGCGATTGCGTGCACGCTGCACCGTGAGAACTGCAGGCAGACAGAGAGAGAGATGCAGGCATAATGTAGGCTATACGGTATGAGCGTTGGCCCTCGCCAACGTGACGCTAGAATAACACACTCTTCCTCGGTCCTCAAACTTCAAGAAACGACAAATTAAAGTTTTTCCTACTTGTTTTGAGGTCTCCATTGTACTCCGTTTGAAACGTTGTGTCGTTGCCGTTCAAAGCAAACGAGCAACTCTCCGAAAAAAAGTAGCACGCAGTATTCCATGGATGGATAGGAACAGCAATTGAATGCATAACATTTTAATCCCTTAAATCCCTTTAGAGAGAGCAAAACCACATAAATAAACCAGAGTTTTGCTTTAGCAGTGAGCTGTATCCTTAGCAATCGCATAGGCCATAGGGTAATTATTTTTGCCTTGATGTAGCCCATTAAGGTAATTAAATTGCAGATATTTGACAGAGGTTTGCTTTTTTGCCTTGAAAATAATGAAAGGCAGTCAAAAAAGTCTGTTTTGCATTTCTCAATTCACTCAAGGACCCTTAAATTCGTGTTTTGACTACTTTGATGACTACTTAGTGATGTTGTGAGCTTGTAGATTGTCTATTTCCAAATAGCCAGTGTACTGTATATTAAAGTGGTTTAATTAATAGTTATCAATTTTTATTATAATATGTATATATACTGTACATAGGCTATAAATATGTTTTTTAAGTTCCCGCATATTTCGCATAATTTCGCATTTAATCGCAACTTTCACAAGTTCCCGCATATTTCGCATAGTTTCGCATTGTCATCGCATAAATTCACACAAAAACCCTGCATAATTCACCGCATAATCAAGGATTTTTGCCCGCAAAATCAAGGATTTTAGCCCGCATAATCAAGGATTTTTGCCCGCGTTTTTCTGGAGGGTCTAAATAACAGTAATAGCAGCTATAATAACAGTCCACCGTCGTATTCCATGGAAACCCTTGATCCGCAGCCAGGGGCCCACAACCCCGACCCATGGGAACCTGTGAAACTAGAAAGAACAAAAACTACAAGAAGAATGAAATAAGGCTCTGTCTGTCTGTAACGGTTTGGTTCTACAAGGCAAGGGGATATTATGGTTCGGCTAATAGCCCGGTGTCATCCCTCCCTGTGTAGGTGTACCTCACCTGGCCCGTTCCCAACTGTGCAGAGGGCTGTCCTGGATCCTGGATCAAAGACGGCTACTGTGACAAGGCCTGCAACAACTCTGCCTGTGACTGGGATGGAGGAGACTGCCTGGGTGAGTAGGGCTGTCACAATTATTACATAATCGTCTAATCGTGATTATTTGACATTATCGCAATTATTTTGTCATAATCGTGAGTGTTGAAAAATTTCAGAAATAGTGGAAATAGCAGATCTCTACAAGCTCACAACGCGTCGCATCGCGACGCGTTGTGAGCTTGTAGATCGGCTATTTCCACTATCAATGTTATTTTTTAAGTAGTAAGTTGTCAAATATGTCATTAATTTCTTTGTGTATTTAGGTTTTGTGTCATATCTGCCATGTGCAACTTCAAAGCCTAAAAGCCAAACAGAAATGTAATTGTCAATGACAAAAACACAATTAAATCGTTAATCGCCAATTATTTGAGTGAAAATTAATCGTCATGTAAAATGTCATATCGTGACAGCCCTATGGGTGAGCAGGGAATGGCTACCCCTTGTTCCTCTGCTGGGGATCCCGTCTAAATCTGTGTTTCTCAAAACATTTTCTTGTCAAGGACCTCCAAATTGATATGCATTTGGCTTCAGGCCCCCATTTGAAAACATGTTGTGCCAGGAATCTTGTAGATGTTCTATTTTTGAGTAGTCAAGAAAATTGATAATTGGACGTAAGTGTTTAAATTGTTTTACTGATGTACCGAGATGTACCGATACAAACCTTTCCTTCCCGATACCGTTTCCCATAAGGTGTATATTGGTTGATAGCGAGTACCGATACCAGTGTGTAATTAAAAATAAATCAAAGTGAAGTCCAGGGACCCTCAGGGTTCCTTGAGGGGTATCCAAATGGACCCTTACAGGTCTGTACCTCTTAGAGTGTTCAAATGTTCATTTGTACACTCACAGTTATGGGGGGTCCTTGAAATTAAGCTGTTTGAGAACCACTGATCCAGGAATGAATACAAATTCCATTCATAATTCTGCAGCTACAAATTAGTAAAATAATAATTAAGTAAGAGTATAAAACAGGAGTGCAGGAGTCAACTGAAGCATTCAAAATACAAAATAATTGATTACAGTGAATGAAAATGACATATCATCACGTGATGAATGACATGGTATGGGAATGGCCTAGGACCCCCGGGTGTCTCCGGAAGCCACTTTGAGATGCCTAGTGTATATTTTATACTTTGTAAGACAAGCCATGGCTCTGGACATGTACAGTATACTCAATACAATGACAAGCATGCTGTCCCCATGGCAACGGCGTGAGCAGCTATAAATGTCTGGAGGTACAGTATGAGTCAAGTAGCCCACATCCTGTCCCATGTTCCAAATTACATCAGTGAGTCACACAATCTGCCTCCAAACTCAACGGCACGTCACGGATGAGACCGCAAATGTAGGCATATTGGAGAAAATGTCCATTGATAAATCAACACCTAACACCAACTATTACATAATTTCATCATGTCCATAATTTGAGACACATCCCAGTGGGGGGGAAAAAAGCATTCGCTCTTTCGTGACAAGGATGTATTTGGCCGTGGACCCCCATCTGAAAATGTTTTGTGCCAGGGACCCCCCAGAAGAGAAGATTTGTTTTAAAAAAGAAAAAAAAATCAAAAGTATTCAAAACAGTTTCAGGATTTTCCAAAAATGTTCAAAAATAGCATCCAAAAGCTTGTAGATCTCCGATTTTGAATAGCCAACGCTAAAATCTCAAATGACACAGACGCTTTCCCAGTTGTAATGGGTTAACCCATTTAGGCCTAGAATTATTTAATGCTTTAACTATTGAAAAGTAGCAGATAAACAAGATTTTTGTAGTATATATCTTTTAAAAAGCAAACATTTGTATCTCGAATATTTGCTTCTGGGGGATCTCTGATACAATATTTTGATGATGGGGGGTCCATGACCAAACACATGTAATTTTGGGGGTCCTTGGCATGAAACATTTTGAGAACCACTGACACAAACAACAATACAAGGATTTAGAAGACACTTATAGAATCGGGTCAATATATAAGTTACAAAAATACAAATTTTCAAGATCTTTCAAGATCTTTCTGCCGTGCTGTGAGCTTGTATATCTGCTATTTTTTGAGCGGTGGTCACAACGCTCCTATACGTGGCCGTGTGTGTGGGTATGTATGTCTGTCTGTCTCCGTGTCCGTAGCCTGCAGTAACCTTTTCTGACCACACATGTTAAGGGAGGGGCGCTGTTGCACACACACACACACACACACACACACACACACACACCACCGCTCGGTTCACACGAGTGTGATTTTTAATAGTTAAAGCATAAAATATTGCGTAATAATGGGTTCAGGCCTAAATGGGTTTTTAAAGAGTGACTTTAAGAGCTGTTTCACTCTACAATGCAAGTAAGAGAGGAGACTATTTTTGGATTATTAATCTCCATTTGGACTAGTTCCATCATGGCAAGGTAATTGCACAACCCAAACCTCTACCAAAGTGTCATAGTGCTTCAAAGGTTCATACGTTAACATTCCACTCTTGACCACTGCAGGTGCTGGGGCTAACGGCAGGTTTGCAGGTGGTGTTGGCGGAGCGGGTGGAGCGGGGGTCCAGCCGTGGCAGTTTGCTGGAGGTCTGGGGGGAGGTCTAGGCGGCGTGTCTTACTGCAACCAAGGCTGCGCCAACTCCTGGCTGGCAGACAAGTTCTGTGATCAGGCCTGCAACGTGCTCTCCTGTGGTTTTGATGTCGGGGACTGTGGCCAAGGTGAGTTGAAAGCAAAAACGAAATAAAAATAGAAACAAGGCTTTACGAAAAGCCGATTTGTGTGCTTGCAAAACCATAACACACACACACACACACACACACACACACACACACACACACACACACACACACACACACACACACACACACACATACATCATAGAGCCTTTGCCATTTTATTTCATTATGGTAAACCTAGTATTTTGGGTGGGTTTGATAAAGGTAGATTTTTTAATAATGACGTGTGTAGGTCAAAGGAAGATCAAAGCTCAATAAGGGGAATAATCGCGCCACACACTGTCTGAAAATGCCTTTATTTAAAAAAAGAAATAAAGACCATCTTTGCACGTTTCAGGCGGCGTGTAGGATTTTTCCCCCTTTTTGAGTTGGATATGAAATCTGTCTTCTAAATGATACAGTATATGTTTTGTTGATGTATTCCTTTTTTCCTGACCTTTTTAGTTTCACATCTAACACATACTCGTATAACAATAAATAATTCAACACTAAATACTAAACTAAATAATAAAATTATCCATTTCAAAAACTGAACTAGAAATTAGAAAACTGTATTATAGTCATTATTTTAGAATATGATGGGTAGCTGTTGTTAATGTTAAATTGTGCTAATATGGTGCTTGCCAAAACATAGGACGCAGAGTCTTGAATGTGTTATTGTAACGTCTTTAATTTTCTTCCTGGGACATGGCGTAGTGATAATAGCACGGACGTGCAGAGAATGTTAGAGAGGCAGGGGCTGAAATATCTAAAAGGGCCTTTTGGTGAAAATATTGAAAATAGCAGGCCTCCAAGCTCACAACGCGTCGGCTATTCTCACTACTTGCATTCATGGTCTGGAGAGGGCACCTTTTTACAGAGGGATAAAAGGGCAGGGCTCAAGCCCCCTTTAATGTCTATGTGTGCACGTGGCTGAATAACAGTGAGGTCTCCACCCTTGTAGATCACTTTGGCGAGCTTCACCGCGTGACCCTGATGAGAAACCAGACGGCGTACGTCCTCCCGCTGGGGGAGACCAGGCCTTACTTCAGCTTTGCCCGAGTGGCTCGCCGGGTGTCCGAGGCGCACGTGAGCGACAACCTGGCCGTGCGCCACACCTCCGTGGCCAACAAGTGGAAGACCATCCACCTGCTGCTCTACCCGGGCCAGAATGCCACACAGGTCCTCTACAATGTCACCTTCCAGGTGGGGCCCTGCCACCAGCATGGCATTTTTAGTTGAATTGACCATGAAATTGATCATTTTAACACTTAAGTTGCAATCAATTAAATCTCTTTGAAGGTCCAAGATGCCATGGTCTCCATAGACTTCCATGTAATTCATAGTGCACGGATCATGCCTAGATCATGCACCACGTGTGTGCACGCTGTTCACTTAAAGGGGGTCTGTCACCTAAAGAATCATCTTAAAAAACAAGTTAATATTTTTATGATGTCATTGTGGGGATGCGCAATTATAAGCCAGTCAAATTAATTGTCTGTATAGCCTGACTGTATGACTACTTACTGTACTGGTCAGCTGTTGTTGGGGGGCGTGGGGCAGATTACACTATGAGCTTCAGACTGTTTCAGACCGTTTTCAGAGAAGCTCATGTCACAGTGTAATCTGCCCCTCAACGTCTTTAGGTGACAGTACCTCTTTAAGTACAGTACTTACAGTAAGTAAATGTACTTAGTTACTTTACGCCACTGGAAAAAGTCAACAGATGAATTCACGCAAATGAATGTAAAAGTTCTGACAATAATGCAAAACAAAAGTGGTTATCTCAAAAAGTCACGATCAGGCGATTCTTATATAATAATTGTGATAAACTTACTTCCAGGGCGAGGATGACCTGGAGTTCGTCATGAGCTTCACCGTAGCCGTGGACACACGACTTGTTCCTCAAGCTGGTAACGTCACTCAAACAGCCAGCAAGGACGGTCACAAAGAACCCGAGACCACCCCCACCCCAGAGCCCGCCTTCCCTTTCTCGGACATCCCCGAGGACAGAAGGGGCCCCAAGGTGCTACGGAGGCACCCTGGGGAGCCTGAGGTGTCCGTGGAAGTGCCTGCGGTCAACCTCACACTCTTACCGGCGGCGGTGAGTAATGAGCTTCAACGGTTGGAAGAGAAGCTTCTTATCGGCGACATTACCGCGAAGGGTTATAACCTCACCAAGGCAGCGCTGCTAGCACCGTACAAAACGCTGGCTCTGTCCCCGCCGAACCAGCACGCTGTGGATCCACAGCCAGCCGCCCAGGGCCATGCCAAAGTCCAAGATAGGCCATATAAAGACCTGGAACCAGAGCAACTGCTGCCAAAACCCACAGAGCCTCTGGACATCATCCAGAAAGGAGAGGATGATCAAAAGGAAAAGAAAGAAAATAAATCCTCGGTGGAGCGAGACAAACTGAAAACCGCTGCGACTCCCGTCCCGGTGCCGATCGATGATGATCCTCGCCAGCGACCGGGGGACACCCCTTCATCTCTCAGGGCTCTTCTGGACAAGTCGCTCTCCTCCTCCTCCAAGCTGCTGAACACTCTGGTGAACAAAGTCAAAAGCGCGGAGAGCAAGGCAGACGGGGGGCCGAGGGCCCCGGTGGGCAGGAGACTCCATCACTACACCACAGCAGACAGAGGCTTCCTGCCCTGGGAGAGAAGGAAATACTTTCAGGACCTGCTTGAGGTGAGTCCTGGAATTAACCACAGGAAGCCTCATCGGGCCTCATGCTCAAAACTCTTCTTCAACTTCTGCTCTGCTCCTAACCTCCTTTGCTTTCTATTCATGTCCTTGCTTTTTTGTTGTTGTCTCATCATGACATCAAAGGAAGAGGAGCGGCTGCAGACACAGCTGCTGTATGAGAGCGACAGTGCCTCCGCTGGGCGGAGGCTGCAGGACACTTTCGCAGACTCGCTGCGCTACGTCAACAAACTGCTCAACGGACAGTTTGGATTCACTTCCCGAAAGGTCCCCGCCCACATGCCCCACATGATTGACAGACTCATCATGCAGGAGCTGCAGGACATGTGAGTCACTGACCCCTGATCAGCTACTAGCAGTGCTGGAAGAAGTACTCATTAAGTAAAAGTAGCAATACCACAATGTAGAAATACTCTGTTACTAGTCAAAGTAGTACTAAGTAAGTAGCCTCAAGCCATGTGGACCATAGGCCAGGAGCCTACCACCTGTTTCTGTAGCGTGACTCGAATTGATTTACAAACTTGATTTATATAAAGCACTTTGAATTGCCGTGTGTTGAAATGTGCTTATACAAATACACTTGCCTTTCTTGTCTTCCTCAGGTTCCCGGAGGAGTTTGACAAGACGTCGGCTCATGCCGTGCGTCACCCCGAGGACATGCAGTTCGCCTTCTCCTACTTCTACTTCCTGATGAGCGCCGTGCAGCAGCACAACGTCTCCCAGGTGTTTGACGACATCGACACCGACCACTCGGGCGTCCTGTCTGACCGCGAGATTCGCACGCTCGCCACCAGAATCCATGAGCTGCCCCTTAGCCTCCAGGTACGGTTAGACCCATCGAAGGAGAGATCTCTGTTACTGAACAATACAAGCAATTAATGCCATCACAATATAGAGCTATTTAACACTTATTTGTACCTCCAAAATATCACTTGCATCCCATTTAACCCTGCAAGACCCGAATTAATTTCTACTGGCCAATTTTTTTTTTTTAATCAGGTGGTGTTGTAGGAGTCCTAATCACAGGAAAATGTAATGTTAAAAAATGTATAATGTTTTTGTAAGATTTTATAGCCATAAATCATAAATCATGCTCTAATTTGCATTTTGGGGATATTTTTCACAACACATGTAATGTACATGTTCTAGACATTCTAATGATCACGAAAAAAATATTACAGGCATTTTACTCATGTTTTTGTGAGGAATAGCTTCAGTTAAAAAGTGAGATGTTGTTCGTCCAGACACTGGAATTTCAACTTCTCTGGGAGGTGTGAATGTCACTCTCTGTGGGGGGTATTCATATGCAAATATCGTGGCCAATGGCATTGTAATACTAAACAATAGGATTTAATGGTGATGTTAAAAAAGCAACGCTGGGCCTTGCAGGGTTAACCCATTTAGACTTGGAAATAGTTTTCCAACTGTTTTTAAAATAATAATAAAAAAGGAACGGTTTTGGACATAGATCCTAGCAGAAGCTTCTCCACTTCCTTGTTTATGGAACGATAGCTTGGATATCCAGTGCGTTGATCCGTTTGGGAGGACAGTACGCAGGCTTCACACCATCAAAACATCTGCCAAGTAGCCTCGAGTACGCACCCGAGACCACAGTGTGAATCCGCCTTTAGAATCAGCCTCAGGTCTAAATGGGTTGATTATTAGATTGTGTGTGTTATTGAATTCCAGGACCTGACAGGTCTGGAGCAGATGTTGATCAACTGTTCCAAGACTCTTCCCACCAATCTGACACAGCTGCATCTCATCAGCCCAACGCACGAGGCCTACTACGACCCCAGCATGGTCAGTTAACACTGAAGTTATATTATTAGTCATGTTTTTAACTTAAAGCTGCACTATATTACTTTTCTCTTCTACCCCGGATTTGAACCCGGTTTCCTGGGCAAGTGCTGATATTTTTATCACTGAGCTAATAGAGCCGGCCTGCTTGCCCAGGGGATAAATTGAATCTTGACCATCAGGTCAAAATTCATGTCTGATCCTATGTCTAGGACATGACCTTTTAGTTTTTAAGTTATATTGGATTAACATTCTACCATACAGATTGGACAAAATTACATTTTATTGATAAAAATAAAAGTTACAAAGTTACATATATTATTACGTTAGAACACAAATTTCTTTTAAATAAGTAGTTAAATAGACAAGTTCTGTTTGTTTGTTTGTTTGTTTGGTCGTTGGATAATTAAAGTTAAATGTTCTTTTCATATATTGAAGTTTGATATATACCTAATTTTAAATTTGAATCCACAGCCTCCAGTGACAAAGGGTCTGGTACTCCACTGCAAGCCCATCACTGAACGCATCCACAAGGCTTTCCGAGACCAGAACAAGTACAAGTATGTCCGTCGAGCACTGACGTTCACCATGCGATGCGAGAGTATGGTCTAGCCAACACCTACTAGGGACTCCTGAATGCTGCCCTCCACACCCAAGGGTCTTGAGCTCTACAGTGTTGTTAGCTAAGTTGCACTTGTCACACCGCACTGCATCTACGTAGGTGGTGCACTTCTTGCCTTTCCTAGGTTGGCTCCCATAGAGTCTGTTTGCTTGCCAATGCCATTTGTTCTGGGTGCCTGGCGCAGTGCCCTGCCAGCCTCATCCTTCTCTCTCTGACTTTGTCTTTGACTCGAGGTAGGTCCCCGTAGGTGTGTGAGGTCCACATTTCTGATGAGGTCCGTCCATGTGACAGCTAGTGCCATTTGTAGCATTCTTGTGTAGACTCCAGGGGCCAGTTGCACCACCAGAACGTAGGTTCTGCCCTAAGTTAGGGAGTAAAGTCCTTACTAGAGGCTTAGTAACTACTAGTTAGTTTGTAACTAAGTGAGTTACTAACAGTTTGCACCACGACTGCTTAAGGCATAACGTAACTAGTAATGCGTAGACTGTTCCTAAAGTAATGTATAGTCGCATAAAATGACGTCATAGCTCCCGAATCCAATGAAAACGAACTGTTTCTAGTAAGGAAGCAAAGCTTGTATCGTCTTTTGTCAACAGAGACCTCCGTCTCTCCACTGGCATGTACACAAGTCGCTGATATGCGTGCACAGGGCGAGCGCATCCCTGCGCAGCGCACTGCCCTGCAAACGGATTGTATCACAAATTATATTGGCCTCATACATTTTCGCAGGGCAACGCATATTTGGTGACACAGGGGAAGAGAGCGCACCGTTCAATTTGCTGTTGTGCTGTATATGCAGTGGTTGAAAAGTACTCGAATGAATAAAAAAAGTATCAATCCTGCAATATAGAAATACTCTTAATAGCAGACACATCGTGAGCTTGTAGATCGGCTATTTATTAATGTATGTTTTAAACAGATGGGTCGTTTCATTGTTGAATTAATTAAATAGCCGATATAATGCTGTCTGCCACGTTAGTAGTGTAGTTGCTCTACTCCCAGTCTCCCATAGAGATAGGTTACTTAGTAAGGACTTAGTGCTGCCCAAAGGCTGGTGTAAATATTTAGTAGTTACTTAGAGATACGTTAGAGTGGTGCAACAGCTGAAATTTTAGTAATGCGTAAGTCTTGACTTAGGCTACGTTTGAACTTAGTGGGAGGTGGTGCAACCCCGCCCATGGCCCTTTCCTGTTGTGCTGTGAGGGTCCATGTCTCAGCCCCATACAGCAGTACTGACTCCCCTCTACAGTAGCTACGAACAGATGCCTCCTGAGGTCTTCTCCCATGTCTGATTTCCTGACATTCACATCTCACATCTGTTCCAGCTGTTCTGGGACAGACGTGTTATGTTGTGTGATATCATAACTGGACGATAACTCCATATGTGGAGCTAACATGCTTTATTTCTGGTCGATCGAGGTTTGAGATCATGGGCGAGGAAGAGATCGCATTCAAGATGGTGCGGACCAACGTCTCCCATGTGGTGGGCCAGCTAGATGACATCAGGAAGAATCCCAGGTGAGGATCAGGGTTATTACCGTTAAAGCTGCACTATTTAACTTTCCTGTTCTATCTTGTTCTTTAACCCGGTTCTCCTCCGCAAGTGCAGAGTCGTGTTCTTTTTACCGTTTATTTGATAGAGCCTGCCTGCTTGCTATGGAGAGATTTTGACCTTCTGGTCACAATTTGTGTCAAGAAACAAGATCATGTCAAAGGTTGTGTCCAACCTACTGTAGGTCTCAATAGAAGTGCCGGGAGACCAAATACAACCACCCCAGTTGTAAATGTTATATGGTATTGACATACTCTACCATACAGTATACATTGGCCAAAATAACATTTTATTTACTAAAGGAAATTACATTATAGAGCTCTAACTAAAACGAAATAACAAACATATTACGTGCCGATTTTTAACCTAAGACTACGTTTTCTGATTTGTTAGTTTGTGTATTATAAATGTTCGTGTCGTCGTGCGTAAGGAATGTCATGAAACACTTAAAAATCGGACAACTGCATTATTTTCTCCTGCAGGAAGTTCATCTGCCTGAATGACAACATAGATCACACTCATAAAGACGCAGCCACGGTGAAGGCCGTGCTCAGAGACTTCTATGAGTCCATGTTCCCCCTGGCCTCCCAGTTTGAGCTGCCCAGGGAGTACCGCAACCGCTTCCTGCACATGGACGAACTGCATGAATGGTAGGATACCAAGACAACTTCAGGAAAAGAAAAGAGGAGCTCGTCAAAGAGTAGTTCAATAATTCAGAGGTTGACGCTAAGGTCTCAGAGGCACTTGCCTGTCGGGCAAGTACAGATCATGTTCTACTTGCCCAAAGGTCATGCCCACTTGCCCGAAAAGTAAATCGTCCATTATAAAATGATAGGTGAATTTGTTATTACAGCTCAATTTAACATTTCTTTTTTTTTGTCTGTGTGACTCAATTTTTATACAAATACATACGTAGATATGATTGTTTAGACAGATATATTGTGTTGTGTTTATACATTTTAGACGGTTGCGTCCCCTCTCAGACAAGCACTTGCCCGGTCGGGCAACCTGAAAGCAAACTTCACTTGCCCGAAAGTTTTATTTACCTGCTGGGGGCAGGTGGGCAAGCCTTAGTGTCAACGCCTGAGTTCAATAATATACTTGTCTTGGGTGCTTGGTTCGGGCAAACAATGAACTTAGAACAAGGACACCAGCACTCACTTTAGAACAAATTCTTCATGTTTATTTAAGGTTTCCCCCCAGCAGCAGCAAACAAGTGGATGTTTTCGGCTCAATAGGCCTTCCTCAGCGTGTAACTCACGCTGAGGAATGACTTGACCTACATGACTGAATGGTAGGGATAAGACAAAACATCGATTGTGTTCCAGCTTGGATAAATTGAACTAACACAGTATGCACGTTAAGTTCCTATTTATTGGTATCTCTTATATTATCATTAAATCTTAGTGTTTTGACAATTATTTGGGGGCCCACTCGCGATGACCTCGTCCCCCGGCCCACAAATTGCGAACCACTGGCATGCTGCCATTCCTTCTGGTGGCATCTGTCAAATGTTGATGCGGTGCCAGCCCATAATGCCTCACTCCATTTCCTCACCCCCATCGGAAACCTTTCTCATGTCGATTGTTGTCTTTTGTCGCCCTATTTAAAGCGTGTGTGTGTGTGTGTTGTAGGCGTGTGTATCGAGACAAGCTGAAGTTCTGGACACACTGTGTCCTTGTGACGCTTGTCATCTTCACAGTCATCTCCTTCTTCGCTGAACAGGTCAGTGTTGTTCTTTCTCTCTCTCGCACACACACACACACACACACACACACACACACACACACACACACACTCTTTCTCTCTGACCATTATCTTGTTTCCATGGTTGTGACCCAGAGTATTCTGGAATGTGTAACACACTTTTCACCAGACTCCTGTCATTGTGTTGTGAGGACGCATCTTCTATTCTCACTAACTTATTATTATTCATTTAAGCTGATAGTGGGGTGCTCTCTCCCGATTGGACGAAATTAGCAACCCACCTGAAAATGCATTTAGTTTTTTTATTAAAGAGACTGAGAAATGGGGAGACCCCTATAACTATCTGAATATAAAGCTTTTACTTTTTAACATTACTTACAAGCTTATATGTGACTTTTTAACAAATAAAAATAGATGTTTTAACCAAAAATATCACTTGCACTGTTTTTAAGATTTTTCCAAAATATCAGATCTACAAGCTCATTGTGCGGCACAAAGTGAAGCTCTCACCAACTTAACGGAATACCTTCTGGTCTTTGTGTTGCACAAGAGACGCTGGCCAGGATTCGATTCGAGTCTTCTCCCCTGGCGGTACGGGTGGGAGTGCATGCCAATAAGAGGTGTACACTTTTCCTGTGTGATTACGGCACCCTTCAACCTTCCTGTGATTAACAACTCGACACACGCATAAACACCATCCAGGAGGTTACGACGGGTGCCATGTCTGTTGTACTTGGCCCAGGTTTGAGCCGTTTGAGGCCGCTGACCTAATCTAAGATGTATTCTTGGTGTCCAGTTCCTCCTAGTCCTTAGTGAATCTGAAGAGAGATTAACAGTTGGAAAGACCTTTGGAGGGAGACCCCCTTCTTCCATTGTTGCCCTAGGGGACCTCTGTCCCCATCGTGGCATGTGTGTGACCTGTAATGACAGCCAAAGTAGCTTCACACACACACACACACACACACACACACTGTGGCATCAGATTGCTGGCAGACATCTTGATAAGGACGTTTATCGATGAATATGTTAAATCACTGCGGGAAGATGAAAAGTATCGCATGCTGATGCAAGTTGAGGGGCAAACGCTACCATCTCGGTATGCAGATCAGTGCCTCTCAACATTTTCATCGAGGACCCCCAAATTGATATGCGTTTGGCATTTCACAACGTGTCGCGATGCGACGCATTGTGAGCTTGTAGATCTGCTAAGTGTTTGAAACTATATTAACATTTCTCAACATGGAAACGATTATGACGATTATACAAAATAATTGCGATTACCTCAAATTATTGCGATTAGACGATTATGTAATAATTGTGACAGCCCTAGATGTCATTTCCTGTCTCCCTCAGCTGATCGTGCTGAAGCGCAAGCTGTTCCCCCGGCGCAGGATCAGCAAGGAGAGCAACTCTGAGCGTGTGTGAAGAAAGAGTGGAAACTCCTCCTTCATCCTCTCCTGGTCTGCAACCTTACCTCCACCAACGCTCTCCATCCTCTTCCCCCCTCCCCCCCCCCCCCCCCCCCCCCGTCCGCTGCCCCTGCTCCCGGTTACCCCCGTTCCTCATGGGTGGAGGGGACAGACTAGGGGGAACCGTCCCGAGTGGGTGACGAGTCCAGACTCGGGACGTTGAACGTTGAACGTCCTCGTGGTTGAAGCGGCCCGTCTGCGCGGACGAGCTCTGGCCAGGCGTGAAGGGGAGCGGACCGCTGGACTACTGGACCGCCCAATGTCGCAGACATGTGACAAAGGCAGCCACAAAGCCTGTCACTACCCCTCCACTCCTCTGGGGGCGCTAGAGACTGGCATATGAGATGTGCGCATACACACACACTACACAGGACCTTTGCCATCATGAACCATTTCAGCCATTGTGTGAGTGTGTGCGGGTGTTACTATAATTGCGAGGTTGGGATGTCAGCACAACTGTAGTATAATGAGACATTATGAGGACAATTTTCTGCTACCTCACAAGAAAATGTTTGTCTGTAATATATAATAGCAAATCTAGGGGACGAGATAGTTAAACTGATAAGATGTCCACAAATTAATAAATACAACACCTTCCTAAACTGCTGATATCCTCACAAGTATAGTAATACAAATGTGTGTGTGTGTGTGTGTGCGTGCGTGCGAGAAAAACGTATGTCTGGTGTTTCAGAACTGAAATGTGGTACGGTAGGTACAGCGTCTAATGAGAAAACACAATAAGAATGAATCTACGGCCATCTTAAAACCACTTGAATCCTAGCGTCCCTATACTGCATATTCTGGGGTGGACCTTCAGCAAAAATATATGATCTACAGCATGACGCTTGTGGATCGGCTAGAGATTTGGTGTAGAGGGAAATACTAGCGGACCCAGTATTGAGCCCTGGGGGACCCCAGGCTGCTAAGAATATAGGGTTTAAGTGGTTAAGCCTAATTTAAGCTTCTATAGTAGGATGAGTCCGTAGCTTGAAGATCGGCGTTTGTAGGCAAGTGAAATGGGGTGCAAATTAAGCTTTACATGTTTTACTTTGTTATAGGGAAGGGAAAAAAACATAGGAATTGTATATATATAAACTAAATCGATAAAGTGCCTTTTTTGTAAGATTTTGAAATGTTTTGATTGTTCCCACAAAGCATTCCTGCACACCCATACATCCCTTTTTACATTGGAATCGTCTTTTAAAAAAACAACGGCCTCACAGACATTGTCTTAACACATGTCATATGACCAGGTTTCATGATACACCACGGGAACGAGTGGGATTAAGTGTAATGATATGAGCTTAATTAATGTGGTTGGGGAAAGGTTTTAAATCTATGAATGTTTGACATTGTATTTCCCAGTCGCCTGTGTGTCCCCATGGGACCCGCGAGTCTTCCATAGTGTCTGAAATTCAGACCCACCCTCTCTGACCCACCCACCCACTCTCAGCATGCTTAAATTATTTTGATTGTATTGTTCATGATGAGCCATGTGACCAGTTGTGATGCATTTCAGATGAATGGCATGGAATGTTAATTTAGACTGTTCTACCGTTCTGTCCTTTTTTTTATGACTCCATACTTCTAAAGGCTGATTTATACTTGTAGTCAGGGGATATTAATAAAACCTGGGAATACATTTGTTACCAAACGATTTCTTCATCTTCACCAATGTGTTCGTAAAGGTGTCTAGTAACATATCTAACAAAGATTGAAATTCAAAATCCCTAGGAGAATCTTTGACAGCTGGGGTAATTCTGGGTCTCATTCACTTACTATACACTATACTATAAAGGCAAAAATGTACTCCCAAAAATATGCTTTCAGTAGCATGTGAGGGGTCTAACTATGTGCTTTTAATTATTCTAAATCCATTGCAAGCATTTGTTTTGCAAAATAAAACATTCACAGCCCCAAAAAACAATGGTTTAGTGATGAGTCATCACTTTTCACAGTTTGTGGGGTCCATTTTTAGCCTAAGGAATGTTTTTCGTGCAAAGAAATGCTTACAGTGGATTCAGAATAATTAAAAACACCCAGTTAGACCCCTCACATCCCACTTAAAGCCTATTTTTTATAGTAATTTTTCCCTTATAGTATAGTGTATATTAAGTGAATGAGACCCATAATTACCCCATGTCAAAGGATTCTCCTAGGGATTTTGACGAATTTATTCCCAGCTTTGACAGGTATTCTGATAATATTGTCTGACTATTGGTTGTGCGCCTCTTGTCACGCACAGAAAATTGTGAGCTTGTAGATCGGCCATTTTCAGTGCGCAAAACGGGCATGCAGCAAAGTCTAAATCAAGCCTTTAAGGCCTGTGATTTGGTCGTCTTGAGGTTACTTGTTTGGCAAAACATTCAAACTGAGGCTATACAGTATTAAAGAGTTTAGCTGCTGCTGCACAAGTGAAATAATGTAATGCGATGCAAGAAGAACCCCTCCTCACAAAGATATTGTTGCTGTCGGGCAGAAACCTTGTATCTCTCCATATTTAAATGTTCTGTTTTTCGTGTCGCAGATAAGTAGCAAGAATAACCGATCTACACTTTGACGTTGTGTGGGCTTGTCGTTTTTGAACATTTTTGAAATATTCTTTAGAGAGAAAGTGGCTGTCTGTGGGTTTCATGAATATGGAACCAATGGAAAGTATTAACTAGAACTGACTGACCAAACAATAACTACATTGGATCCATAGGAACACAGGTACATTTCCTGAAGAGTATTGGACATAACTAGGTTTCTAGCCTACTGCAACGATGTGTTTCACATGGGAGCCCGCCCATGCTCCCTCCCTCACACCTATAGCCCTAACCCCAGTCCAAGCTGAGGGCCACACACAGGGCTGACACTTGTCACGCATGACCATTGAGTAACACATTGGATGTCTGTGGAATGGATTCCCCTGGGATGTGTCAAATTCAGGGTGAATTGTTTTCACACTGAAATAAAAAAGAAAATGGGATTTAGTTCAGGTTTCACTGGTCGTTTCTTTCTTTTTCTTTTAAGTGGTCTTCATATTATTTTAAGTGGTCTTCATATCAAGGTCCATTAATTATTGGGCATTTGAGCCACAGACCACCATTTCATGAGATTTAGCCTCAACAGGCAAACAAACTATCAAAATAATTATTTAGAGAACTTAAATTAAGTAACGCAAATGGTCCATTTGGTTTTTTAATTTTACACTCAAGAGTTAAAGATCTATAAGGATCCATTTAGTTACCAACTCTATTTAGCTGAGGACGACAGTTTTACATCATTACAGGGACAATGGGTATGAATGAAAAAACAATTCTTTATTACAAGCTTTGTCTCGCATACTTGTTAGTACAAAGGCGTCTTCACTGTGTTACTGTTGTTGGACAGTGCAACGTCGCATTAAAATCGAACATTTGCAATGCATACTGTAATTAAGGTCAAAAGGAAATCATTTTAAAACACGCCCTTCTGCAACGTACTACATCCATCAGAAGAGGAGTGGAGGGGGGCAGCATGATTTCATCTTTATTCGTCCAGATATAATAATCATAATTATGGAGAGAACAATTTCTAACCCTAAGATAACTTGTGAGCCGGCACTGTAGTAATGTCCCTTTGTCTATCCCTAGTGGAGTTGGAAAAAAATCGACAACATCGGTCGTACAAACGTCACATTCCAGTCAGATTACAAAAACCATTCAGGATCATGTGGTTGAATAGTTGTTAGACGAGTGACAATTCAGTCACTGCATCTTTTCAAGTACCAAACATACATTCACCTACACTGTAACTACATCATTTGTATAAGTGACGACGGAGGGAAAAAAAGAGCCGTTAAAGTGTAGTGCGAAGAACAGAAGGCCTTCTAACGAACTCTAGTGTTTGTATCCGTTTGTGTGACACTAAATTGATTAGCATTCACTTCCTTAAACGAAGGTTTCTGCGGAGGATGCAGAATAAAAACAATACATTGTTCATCAGTGGCTTTAAATACTCAAGAGAAATTAAAAAAACAGAAGGAAAAAAAAACATTAAGCAAAAATATTTAAGGCGTCATTTGAATTCTATACAATCACAAATAATTAATATTAGCCCTTTAGGGAGGAGAAAATGGAGAGGAGGCGTGCGTTAATGCATCATCTATTGACGACTTCCTGTAAAGGCGTGAGCTTATGTGGTTTCACTTAACGGTCAGTCATTTAAATGTTAGAAAATACAATGCACCTGTGAGATTATAACTTAAACCAGCTGTTCTCAAAGTGGGCGCTAGGGGTCCCCAGCTAAATATGTTACTTTCAAGATCAGCTTAACCACTTTCACTCTATATACATCGGCTATTTGAAAACGGCAGATGTACGCGCTCACTACGCGCAGAGGTGCAAGGTGTCATGAGCTTGTAGATCTTCTGTTTTCAAAACAATCTTGAAGAAAATGTGTGGGGGGTCCCTGGCGCAAAATATGTTCCCGGCCAAATACATTAATAATTTGGGGGTCCAATGAAATGAAAATGTTTGAGAACAACTGGCTTAAACGGATGCGTTCATTAAAAGCTGAGCCTCACAGAAGAATCGCCATCAATTTTCAGCATTAACAGGCCCCCGCTTCCTTCGCCTGCAGCCTGTGACAGCATACCTCATTAACATACCAGCCCACATTACCATCTTCATTAGAAATTACTTGAGGTCCGAATGGTTATTCATTTAATTTTGCATTTTTTTCATAGCCCTGATTTGAGTTATTTTCAGATTGAGCCACATTCATTTAATAAATACAACTGAGAAATGATTCACTAAATATTTCAACGGGTACAATGTTATAGCTTGGGCACTTATCAAACCAGTGGTAACTAAGTACAACCAACAATATATATCAATGATTTTTTTCTTTTCTAAACACAAACCTTTTTTGTTTTAATCAAAAGGATATCACTTACACCACCTTTAATTTACCAGACCAGAGGAAATATTCTCTTTGATGAGTGCGGTATCGATCATATTTGATATTTGCCCAAGCTACGTGGTACCTGTTGAAGCCAACTTATTTTGGTCATTGATTTGAATGAGAAGGAAATAACGGAACCATTAGTTGTTTTGATGCAAAAACCAAATTCTCTGATGACATAAGATGATATTCCAACCAGTGCCTGATTTCCACTCATTTCTATGGATTCTCTGTGTGTGTGTGTGTGTGTGTGTGTGTGTGTGTGTGTGTGTGTGTGTGTGTGTGTGTGTGTGTGTGTGTGTGTGTGTGTGTGTGTGTGTGTGAACGCGCACGCTTGTATTACTATACTTGCCAAATGTCCCCATGGGCACTGAATTTGAGAAACATTTTCCTGGTCCCCACAAAGAGAAGTGGTTGTTTTATGGAGAAAAAAAAAGATGGTTTAAAAAAAGGGGTCGGGTTAGGGTCATCTATACAGTTGCGCAATGCGCACTGGATTCCCACAGCAGAAAATAGTGGTCCACGTTTTGAGCTTTTAGATCGTCTATTTTCAATGCTGTCCTAAAATGTTGACGTCCTCACAAAGTATAGTAATACAAATATACGCGTGCGTGCGTGCGTGCGTGCGTGCGCGCGTGTGTGTTTTGGTTTGCATTCCTGCGTCAGATCAGGGACTTGAAGACTCTTCAGTTGGTGGTGGGATCAGATTAGTTCTACTGAGAGGTGGTGGTGACTGTGCAGAGGCTGTCGTGGCTCTCTGGGGCGGGCGCGAGGCACTCCTCGTCTTCTGCTCTCAGAAGCGGGGCGACGTCGCGCTCGTCCCCTGGTTCCTCCCGCCGGGCAGGCCATCATTCGCGGTGGGCGTGGGCCGACGGCGTGATGCTGAACACGCAGATCTTGAGGTGCGAGGCAATCTGGAGGCACACACCCGTGCAGTAGCGCGTGAGGTCCAGCAACGAGAACACCTTTACAGGAGAAGAACACAACGAAACTGCATGAGCTGATTGAAAGGACGATCATGAGTGTTGGAGCCATGTCATTTAGCGGCAGGGGGAGAGCGGAAACCAGGACTACAGGTTAGGTAGTCACCGGGTGAGAAAAATGGGTTGCAAAAACCGTGGGATAAAAAAAAAAAAAAAAAAAAAAAAATGACATGGTGTGGTGTGAGCTTTTAGATAGGACATTTTTTATGCGTTTCCATTCATCTCTGCATGGGATTGCCAGAAGTATGGATGGAGGATGCAATGCATCCTGGGACATGTAGGCACTGTGGGTATTGGGTAAGGCTCTGTTAGCAGAAGCAATACGATTCAGAGGATTTTATTGCTTTGGCTACACTGACGACTGGTAGTTATTGCACATCCGTTAAAAACTTACCAAACCTTTTGACAGGTAAGGTAAACCCAGCTGAAGGTAATAATCCAGAATGGTTTATTGTCTGTAAAAGCTGAGCAACAACAAGGGAGTCCATCCCTTCTTCAACGTTAGGGATGGCCAACGGTTAACCGTTAACCAGTTAACCTTTAAGACATTGGTTACCGGTTAATTGTGAGCGTTTTTAATGGGTAAATAAATAGCGCATTTTTGAACAAATTTCCTTAACGGTTAACAGTTATTTAACCGATAAGGCCTTACGGTTACCGGTTAAGAAAATGTCTCCATTTGGCCATCCCTATTCAACGTGCAAAACTACTGGGAGCGCCGCACCTACTATCAGCTCCCATTACTTACCCAAGCTATGTTAGTTCAGGATCGAGCCCAGAGCCTTGTGATTCAAAGGAGAATGCTCTACCTCTCAACTGAGCTACCCGGACATACACGTAGGTGTGTTACATTTATGTGTTTGTGTGTGGCAGCATAAAGTGTACAGGAGCTGTCCATGTTATCACAAACTAACAACCTACATGAAACACAGCCACTAGTCATGTTACCTTCAGCTGTGAAAAGGGTTTGTCCTTTTTTCAACCTTGTGTACCTATTTTGATTCATAGCCAATAAGTTTGTAGGCCCCCCCCCCCCTCAAAAATACCCAAAAATATGCTTTTTGAGCTTTTATTTTCCCTCAAAAAACGTCACAACCGCTATATGTCTATCAGGAGCTTGCACGAAAAAAAAATTCACCGGCGATGTGACAAAGAAGTCGATTCTGATTCTGACAACGCGCTGTGAGCTTGTAGACCGGCTAATTTTCAACGTGCGACACCGCCATGTACAAAATAGGACTTACGTGTGCTGTAAAGCCTCTATCAGAGTCCAGGGTGAAGAGCTATTCACTTCACTGCGTTGTAGTTTCCTAGCTATCACCTAGGCTTTGCTATGTATTTTTAGGTGACAGCTAGAAAACTACACCGCGGTGAAGTGAATAGCTCTTCACCCTGGACTCTTGATAGAGGCTTTAGTGTTCAGTGTGTAATATTGCGAGAGGAAGGACATCATTGTGCAGTCTCACCAAGGCTGTCCAGAGGACGATGTACTCATCAAAGTAGCTGTTGAAGTACTGGTTGAGGAAGAGGAGCCCGGGGCCGATGAAGGCTGTGTCTGGCAGGTACAACTCACTCCTGGTCATGTGGGCGATCTGCGGCCAGGGGAGAATCATGAGGAACATGCAGTACCGAGTCTCAAACCTACCAATAACAACCTTTTCTGGATCAGGAACCCCTTGAAAATTTCGAAAAGCGTTTGTGGCCCACCCTTAACTTAACCCGACAGGCAGCCTTGTTTAGTGGTGAGATGGGTGGGCCGCGTGCATTTTCAGAGCGTTTATTGATCGATCGATCGATTGTTAGAATTAACGTAGTATAGTATAATCTAAATTCCTATTTACCGGTGTCACAATGAAAGATTTTGAAGTAAGAATACCATGACATTCTTTTTTTTCTCCAACCCACCTATGAAGGCATATAACAACTATTTCTAGCTCACAACGTGACTCATTGTGAGCCATGTATTTTCTTTTTTAATCTACTGTAGAAGAAAAAACTAATTTTGTATGGGGGTCCCTGACACAAAATACTTTCAGATGGGGGTCTGCGGCCTAATACATATTAACCCATTAAGATCTGGAACGCATTACTTTAACCATTATTTTATGCTTTAAAAATAGAAGATATAAAGTATAGTGAACTTGTATATCTGCTATATAGCTGCCCTAGGCTCCGTACCACCAGCTTGTTGGAGATCTTTGAGATGACCATGCCGAAGGTGATGATGTACAGACAGGGGTGCAGCTCAAACAGCTGGCTGGAAGACTTCTTGAAGATGATGAAGGCCAGCGTGAGGATGAGCATGATGTGCAGACCAGGGGACAACACACTGGTGTCCTGCATGCCACACACACACACACACACGCACGCACGCACGCACGCACGCACGCACGCGCACGCACACGCACACACACACACACACAAATACATTTCACAAGTTTACTTTGAGTGAGCAATGAGCATACAATAACAGTATTATTGCGACCGTAGGTTTACTGTCAGAACTGTCACATCTTGTCCGTATCTGTCCGTACGGGTAACGCCTGACACTGTGGACCCCCTGACACATCATTATATGGCCCCACGCCTTCGGGACTTGTTTGTCACAGTACATTTGCACATACGTGAAATTTATTCTCTGCATTTTACCCATCCTATAACAACTAGGAGCAGTGAGCAGCCATATACGGCGCTCGGGGAGCAATTATGGGTTAAGGTCTTGCTCAGGGACACATTGACACATTGCTGCCTGACCGGGAATCGAACCGGGGACAACCAGGGGAACTGGTTCCCAGGCAGGCTCCCTAACCACTCAGCTATGGTCACCCTGTGATGTCACATCATTGTGACATCACAGGTGATATTAAGCCCATATCTAACAGGACTTCATATGGGAATGCCCATATATGTGCGTCGGGTTCAGACAGGGATCTCCATGTAAGGGCATAAAAGGGATTGTATGTATGATGTCAGATGTGATAGACGTAATCAGATTTTCACACAACGAATAACTAAGTAAGCATGCTCACACCATATCTCCATATACAGTACATGGATCTCCATGTATGGGTACCAGGAGTCTCCATATATGGGTAACTGGTCCGATATACATCACTGGCCAGATGGCCAAGACATGACGCGACCTCGCCTGTCTCTCCTTGTTGCTTTCTCAGGGTGGGACAACGTCGGGTATCTGCTATGCTATATGCACCGTGTCTCGAGACAACTTGTTGTGATTTGCCACCATAATCCAATTGAACTGAATTGAAAAGAGCCAAAGACGCCTGTTCTTAGTGAGAGTCTCATACTTACTGCCACCGTGGATCCGTTCTTCCCCACGCCTCCGTTGAGGATGACATGGAAGTAGTTATAACAGGAGTACACGGCCCCGCCGATGATGCCCAGGATGGGGAAGACGTAGAGCGGCACGCCGATGACATGCAGCTGGGGACACATGACACACAGAGGGCCAATCAGCAACCAGCTACCACCGCTGGTCATTAGCATGGGAACAGCGGGGGGGAGGAGGAGCATTTATGAGAGGTGGGCGGGGCATGCCGGGTCGAGCGCCATGGGACCACAAAGCCAAATTATGCGGGTGACATCATCAGCTTTTCTTTCTTTTTTTTGCCATATCTTGTCCAATAGATCACTGGTTCTCGGTGTAGGGTCTGCGGACCCACCAGGGGTCTTTGAGGAGTTGCGGGTCTGTAACTCAAGGGTGACAAATACAAAAATATAATATTGAACTCAAGTGTCCATGGCATGAGTAATCAATAGGAAAAAAGTCATTTTGGGGGTGAACTGCTCCTTTAACAAGACACCTTTCATACTCCTTTACTGGCAACCAAACTAGTTCTGAGAGCTAGACTCCCTCCCCCCTCCACTCAGTAATCAGATGGAATTAATAACAGCTGTGTACTGTAGCTTGCTCTGTGTCTCCAGACTGTGGAGCATCGGGTACATCTACAGACTAGCATGGATATTTTAATACCTGGAGACGTTTGGACATTTGTCAGGGAGGTAAGGTGATGCAGATTTAGCTATTTCTGTTTTAGTGTTTATGCATGGTCACTAGAGGGGGTTAGAGGGGTTTGTAAAAATGCCTCACCCAACTTCTGTTCCCACTGCACTAAGACATCGACAGTAGGTATTCTGGGGTGACCATCAAAATTTGGAGACAGCCCATATAAGATCAATCTGGCTAGCCATCGTCAAAGAAAAGGTCCTTCCTCGAGAGACTGATATAAGATTGACGTAGTTTTGTAGTTATAACCTACCCCAGCCAAAATCCATTTCCCAAACAGTGGGTTGGGACTTGGGACCATTTGTGGGTCGTGGACACATTTTTATGGGTCCCTTCATTTTTCAGTTAACTACATTTAGTTTTTAATCATTGCTATTTCAAAACATTTTCAAAAAAGATTACCCAAAAAGCTAAGATTTCCATGAATTAAAAACATCTATTGTTCTTCCAAGTAATTTCATTAATAAATGAAAGAAAAATCTAAGAAATTCCATAAATTCGAAAACAAGTGTCAAAGTAGTGAAAATGGCGGATCCACAAGCTCACAATGCGGTGCCGAAGCGCCGCGTTGTGAGCTTGTAGATCCGCTGTTTTCACCAGTTTGGGTCCCGGGCAAATGTCTAATTTCTCTTTTGGGTCTCGAGCTAAAAGGTTTGAAAACCACTGCCATAACCAACCCCATAAGGAGAACATTCTGATGGTAGCTTATAGCCTCCTTCACGAGTTCACGGGTCCATTCGGTTCCATTTGGACACTCAAGAGTTGCAGACCCGTACCCCTAAACCTGACCTTGAGATCCAGTGCACTAGATGACCTGTTACCATGGCGTTAGCTACCCCATAATATTTACCTTTGTTTTGTCATTTCCCTCATGTGACGTTTAGTCAAGCCTCCACAGGCAGCACAGTGAAAGTGAAACACAAGGTCTATTTAACGGTTTGTAGGAGGATGACTACGAAATAAGGATAGGTAAAGATTTTAAAGAAAGTGTAAGTGATATATTTCTTTGTTAAAATAAGTCTTAAATAGCTCTAGACTCTTCAGTAACAGGGGTCTCGGTCTCTCCAGCTTGAGTAAACAGAAAATACATTTTCAGGTCAGGATGATCAATTTAACCCAATCAGGAGAGAACAATCAGGAGAGAGAACTATGAAATTGAAGCTGATAAATAATCTCTTTTTCCTGATTGGATGAAATTGGCAACCCACCTGAAAATGTATTTTCTGTTTACTAAAGAGCTGGAGAGATGGGTAGACCCCTGTTACTGAACAAACTCTAGAGAGCTCTTCAATATAGAACTTAAAACTCTTTTAAACAAAAAAAGCTTTTGTTCCAAATATCACTTACAGCACCTTTAATACCATCGCTGTCAGGCAGAAACCTTGTCTCCATAATTTGCCTTTTTATGGTTTTCTATAAGTTAAATACAAATTTTACACTTGGTCATATGAGTTCCGCGCAAGAGTAGCAAATTAAAAAGCTCACACGTGAGACGTGAGCTTGTAGATTGGCTATTTTACTAAATAAGATCTTTTTATCTTCAAAAATGTTTGCCTATTACCGGTATGACATAATGGTTCGAACTTTTATAAATATTTTTATTTAACCAATGAAAAGGGTTTGTGACTAAATAATAACTATATGGTATCCATTGTGAACACGGATTCTTATTTCCACTTCCTGAAAAGTGACGTTTTACTTTTTTTGGACATACAAGGTTTCCACCCGACAGTGACGATATAATACGTACAAGGGAGGGAGCACAATCTTTACCATGCCTGTGCTGTTAATGATGAGGGGAAATTATGTAGGTGTGTGTCCATAGACAACCGGGGAAATGTGTGTAATTCTACCGTAGTTTGCCAGAGCGCCACACCGCCAAAGGCTGACATCAGATACATGGTCATGATGGCGAACTGCACCTCTGTGACATCAACCCTGCAGTGAAACCAACACAAGCGCTGCGTTGTTACCATGCCTTGACGCACGCAAACACATTGAAATTATGGGTGGGCGATATGGAAAAATATGATATCACAATATTTTTTCCAAGCTGTCCCACAATACACAATCTTTCACGATTCACAATTCTATTTCATGTTGGTTTGTATGGTTATTTTTCAAGTAACTTAACAGTACAACCACCTACAAGGCAACAAAAACTAAAGGAAAAAGTTCCTTTTGGGAGGTCTAAATTGACCCTTAAAAGTATGTAACTCTGACAGTATACAAATGAAACCAAATGGACCCGTTTGTGTCCATTTGGTTTCATTTGTATACTGTCAGAGTTAAGGGGAGACCTTGACATTGCAATGAATCTCTGTATTAACAATTCAACAGGATTGTTTATAAAGCTCCCTCATTGTATCACGATATACTACAGTATATACTATATCTCTGAAAAGCAATATCGTGGAGACATTGTATCATCTCAACGATATTTATCACCATATCACCCACCCCTAATTGAAATCAATCTAAAGTGCAAAGCCAAAGTGCACTAACTATGCAAAGTATTAAACTGATAGACAAGCCTTTAAAGGGGTTCCTCAGAGTTGCTACAGGGTGAGCACCAAATCCTTTTTTTTTTTTTTCATTTTCATTTACCACTTGAACCTTAGCATCCATTAATCATCCCTATTTGCCAAAATAGACGTTCCACAAGCGTTCTGAGCGTGTAAAAGAAAAGGCCAGACACAAAAAGGTACCGATTAGTGCTTACAGGCCGAAGCGGAGCGTCCCTGACACGTAGGTCTGCCAGTGGGCACAGAAGAACATGAACATCCCTATGAAACCACAGAAGAACATCCAGTCTGGGTAGTGTCCAATCCCACATGATATACACGTCCCCACCGCTACAAACACTGCAGGAGGAGAGACGCAGAGAAGGACACGAATGTTAGGCCTGTCACAATTATATGAGGACATTGCATCTTTGCATAATCGTCAGAATCGTTTACATTATCTGTAAGAAACCATCTGTTGAAAAATGGCGTGTGTGTGTGTGTGTGTGTGTGTGTGTGTGTGTGTGTGTGTGTGTGTGTGTGTGTGTGTGTGTGTGTGTGTGTGTGTGTGTGTGTGTGTGTGTGTGTGTGTGTGTGTGTGTGTGTGTGTGTGTGTGTGTCAAAATATAAGTAAACATCAGTAATGTGGCATCTGTTGAGCTCTAGAATTAACTCCATGGTGATTGGTTGTTATCCTGTCTGTATGCATGTACTGTATGTCACTCAATATCTGACATACATATGGTGAAAATTGGAAGAGGAAGGTTAATTATGGCTTAACACTGTCGCACATTACTAGTTAACCAAAATATAAATTGCATTTGATAGCTTGTCTAAAGCAATCTCTCTTCCCTTCGTTAGATTTACCAGAAGGTGTAAGATAATGAAGTAAACTGGCATCTACGTTTCTAATTCCTTCCACAGCTTGCCACGGCTGCCAGTGAGGAGCCCCCACTGGGAGGACGCAGTGCATCCCCGTCCTACTCCTCCCGTTGGATATTCCCTACTGAAAGGCTCCGCCCCTGTCCGTAGGGCTATGTGCAGTGATATAAAGATCTCCCTTTTCCGCCGGGCTTCACTCCCCCTGAACATTGTGTTCGAGAAGACGCTCAACCAAGCCAGATGCGCCACGGTGGATTCCAACTCCTAGACACTGTGGTGTTGAGCAGGTACCTTACCCCTGTGCCACCTGAACACCCTAAATAAGGGGTCTTCAACAGGAGGTCCGGGACCCAGAGTTACTACAGGGGGTCCTCAAAATCTTTGAGTGATAGAAACCTTTTTTTCCCCCTCCTTTTTTATATTAACCACTTGAACCCTAGCGTCCATATTCGGGTATAACTTTAGCCAAATATAGCAGATCTACAAGCTGTCAAACGATGAAACTATATGGAATCTGGGGGTCCCTGCTTCATCTCTCTCTCAACTAAGGGGTCCTTGGCCTGAAAACGTTGAAGACCCCTGCCCTAAATAGCATAGAAGTTTCCTAGCTCAGAACTACCGTATGTACACACACAGAGCTGCTGACAGTATACCGTGGATGCAGCGTTACGGCCCGTCCACAACAATGCAACTACTTGCAGCTACTTGCAACCATTATCCACAATGGCAGTTGCAAGTAGTTGCATTAGTGTGGACTGGCCTCTCAAGTCTTGCAAGGAGTTGCAAATAGTTGCATTGGTGCGGTCTGGCCTTAGAGCGCCCATTTTTTACTCTGTATGGGGAAGGGGAAAAAAAAAGATTATCGGTACATCTCTATTTAGAAGCACCTGTAGAGACCGCATCGCAGCCGTGGTCAAACAGCTCCCCCAGAGGAGAGCTGGTGTTGGTCCGCCTCGCCTGCTTCCCATCGATGGCGTCCAGAGACTGATAGATGAACAGGCCCAACGCACTGAGAATGAACGCCCAGGCTGGAGCCTGGAGAGACAGACAGACAGACAGACAGACAGACAGGGATGTGAATGTTAATCCTCAGTGTTGACTGTATGAAGTTGATGATTAATCGTCACACAAATAATTGCGATTAACGATTTCATTGTGAACATATGGATAAAACAAATTAAATTTCTGCTTGCCTTTTAAAGTCCACATCAATGGAACTAGACACAACTCCTGGCAACAACACAGTTTTAACCCATTTAGATTAGATTCAAACCACTTTAACCATTATTGTATGCTTTAACTATTAAAAAATAGCAGATATACAAGCTCACAGCGCACGCTGCGAGCTTGTAGATTTGCTATTATTGAAAAATCTTGAACGTTTGTGCAAGTCTTTGAATATACTTGACCCGACCGAGTCTATAAATGTCTTCTCAAACTTTGTCATGTCAAGGACCCCCAAAATTACATGTATTTGGTCACAGACCGCCCATCTCAAAATATGTTGTTCCAGGGACCACCCAGAAGCAAATATTTGAGTTACAAATGTTCGCTTTTAAAAAGATATACCAGTATTCAAAGACTTTTTTCAAGATTTTTCAAGAATAGCAGATCTACAAGCTCGCAGCGCGGCACTCTGTGCCGCACGGTGAGCTTGTATATCTGCTATTTTTCAATAGTTAAAGCATGAAATAATTCTAATCATTGGTTTGGACTGGCCTTTAGGGTTCATAATAAAACATGACACAGGGGCCAGGGCAGATAGATATGACAAATAACTTAACAAATTACTGGCATATTTAATCATTTGCTAAATAAGTAAGCTTGTAGATCTGCTATTTCTGCTTTTTTTTTGTTTGAAAATGTCTGAACAAAAACTGGAAAAGATTATAACAATTATACAAAGATAATTGTGAATATATCAAATAATTGTTATTAGGCAATTATTTAATAATTGTGACTAAGTCAGGCAGACAGACAAGACATTGAGACAGGGATGTGAATGCTAAGCCTCAGTGTTGGTGAGGTAACATGTTGCTTGCATAAGAAGCACCCTTTACCCAAATGAAGATTAGATCAAACCTTGATACAGCAGCAATGCTCTTTAGGTGTCTACGGTGAAAATAATAGACAATTTGTGACATGTTTTGTTATATTGCATTTGCAATAGGTATTGTGATATATATATATATATATATATATATATATATATATATATATATATATATATATATATATATATATATGCCTTCATTTGATAGGATAGTAGACAGACAGGAAATGGGGAGAGAGAGATGGGGAATGACATGTGGCAAAGGTCGTCCGGATCGGGAATCGAACCGGCCACGCCAGCAGGCATCATAGCCTAGTATGTGGTATGCGCCTTGGCCACTAGGCCAGCGGGCGCCCCGGTATAATAATTATTAGATCAAGATTTACATACAGTACAGATACTCACACACGCTTGCATGCGCGCGCGCACACACACACACACACACGCGTGACTCTACGCAAACATATTTTTGGAGTTTTGCAAGCCAACAATAAATAAAAGAAAAACAGTAATAAAGTTGATGAGTGTGGTACAGGACAGCTGACAGACTACAGCAGGTGTGGACTCAAGCGGTCTATTTAAGTCATACTCGCCATACCCACAGCACCCCTCCACAACCCACAACCCCCCCCCCACACACACACACACACTCTGTTGTACCGACTAATGGCTGGCCGGGTGAGACGCCCATTACGATGTACCGTATATCCCAATGGCTCTCACACACTTTCATGTCAAATACCCCTTTGAATTGATGTGTACTGTACTGGGGATAGAATCCAGGTGGGATGATATGAAAATGTCATGTCACGATTAATGGGACCAAAGAAATTGCGATTTACGGTATTATCGCAAAACAAATATCCCCAACCTCCATCATCCTGGGGCGGGAAAATTTGCCAAAAAATAGGCTATACTGTATATAAATCTAGGCAAAGAGATTTGGTAGAGTGAAGGGGAAAAAACGACTGTATCAAGTACGTTATTTCCGGGTACGTTTTACCAATTATAGAGGGTTTAAATGGTACCGGATATGGTACCGGATATGCAGCTCGGTGAATCGATCCCAGTGCATGACAGAGGATAATTTCACAATAAATGTAAATCTCCATGATACGATTATTGTGAGTGTTTTTTATCATGATACTGTACACGGGCCACAAACCATCTTAGAATGATGCCATAAAGAGAAGATTTACATAGTTACAATTATTGTTCCTTAACAATTATTTTTAAAATAAATCGACAATTCAAGATTTGTCAATGTGTTCCCCAAAAAAGGATATCTACAAGCTCACAAGCTTGTAGACCCCCTGGAGCCCCCTCAAGGGTCCCGGGCCCCACTTCTAAAACCACTGGTATATTTAATCAATGAGCAGACGTTTTTTTGTGATGCAATTAAAGAGTCAAAAGGATTCACTGTAGGCCTTAACAACTTAAAGCCCCAGCGGGTATTTTGTGCCTGGCGGCTATCTGCGATACTTATTTACATCCATATGGCAGTCGATGCGAGAAACGGTGTCAGACCCCCTGGCGGGTATTTGGTGCCCGGTGGCTATTTGCCCCCCAGGCGATGCCTACTCCTTTCTTTCCCTCTACACCAAGCTCTTCGCTGAAAACCACTAGCTCTACAAGTTCACAATTGTTGATTGTAGAGCTGAACCAAACACTGGCCTCAGTGTTTGGACGCCAGCGTGTATGTGGTAACAGCTGAATAAAGTCAAGATTCAGGCTAAGTAGCCTATAAGGCTAAATGTTCCTCTGAGGCTTCTATCTACTGAACTTACATTATCAATCTTGTTGTGACTTTGCTCCGCCAGCTGTGTGCTTGTGCAACTGTGCATGTGCGCATGCGTGTGTCTAATTATTAGGGCTTTGACACTACGGTTTTGAGCGCAATGCCATTGTGACACGGTGGAGAGTGGTTTGGTTATGCTGCTGTTGCTACTCTCCACAGCAGCCCGGCTGGGTTGTGAAGCAGGCTGAACCGCTGTCGGTCAGCCTGGAATGTGTTAGGCAAGATTCCAGCTGACCCACTGGGGGTCAGTTCCTCCTGCTGGCCCCAGTGGGGGTTGGGGGTCATCTGAAGACACAAGTCAGCCAACACTGTGCGGTGTCCAGGGGCGTCACAAGGGGGGAAGTGGGACTGAGTTACTAGGGCCCAAGTGGAGGGGCCTTAATTATTTTATACTTTAGCTATTGAAAAATAGCAGATATACAAATGTGTGCAAATCTGAATATATATTTTTAAGCGAACATTTGTAACTCAAATTTTGCTCCGGGGGGGGAGGGGGGCTGGAACTAAATATTTTGAGATGGGGGTCCGTGGCCAAATACATATCATTTTGGGGGTCCTAGACACGAAAAAGTTTGAGCACCACTGACATAGAAACATAGGTTTTTAAATAAAACTTAACAAAATAATGCATTCCCAGTCCAAATGGGTTACGCCCCCTCCCCCTATGAAGAACATGGGGGGCCCACAGTGAATCCTTGTACCCAGGGCCCAGAATTTGGTGCGACACCCCTGGCGGTGTCTGTCTGTACCACGTGGTGTGTGTGTGTGTGTGAGAGAGAGAGAGAGAGAGAGACAGACAGACAGACAGACAGGAAACGAAACCATGTCTTGACTCTTCAGAATTGCAGCCGATCTTATCAACCCCCCCCCCCCCCTTTAATAGCCTACTATCAAGAGTCCAGTGGTTCTCTTTTTATCTGCCAACTAATCAATATGTTATCTTTAGGTGATACTATTGGTCAAACACTGAACCCTCTATACATGGGTTCATTCACAACATGATACCACTATATGTGAACTGCTTGCTTGCTAAAGGCACAAGGGGGACTTTCACCCACTTTACAAGTACAGCTCACCAAGAAGGGTGTGATTGGGGAACACATACCGGTTCCATCGGTCTGTAATACGACTGCAAAGGAAATGCCAGGCGGTGGATGGGTATAGATTGGTAGACATCTCTGTCCCGGACTTTGTGTCAGTAGCAAGGTCCTCGTCTGCCTATAGATATGGCTGGACAAAGGTATAATCTGATAACGCACTCACACACACCATGCCCATTCAACTAATAGCCTACTGCATAGCATACAGTAAGTGGATCATAGGTCACCTGTCACTTAAGTCGCTTGTCCCATGTGCTGCTGTTTTAATTACAGTAACGTAGCCTACGTGTTTACGTCTATGTAACATATAGAATGATATCATATTTTAATAGGTAATGGTAAGAGGGGGCACCAAAGACGAGCTTGGGCACCTAATATTTACTTTCTGGCGTTTATTGCACACGTTGCTTCCTGTTTAACAAGAAAGAACCCCCCATTTCTTGGGTTCACAAGTTTGCAACTTGCTGGTAAACTGTTTCCACTACAGGCACCTGTGTAAAACAGTGAGGTAAACCAGTTGTTCTTAAACTTTTTCATGTCGGGGACCCCCAAATTGACACCTATTATCCCGCAGACCCCCAAGATTTTACTGCTCTATAGCAGTGATATTCCCATTTAATGGTAGGCCTATTCCTAGCTGAGAACCCAATTTATATAGTAACATCAAGTTAATTTAACTGAGAGAGAGTGTACAAATGAAATCAAGGGGTCAACGGGTCCATTTTGTTCCATCTGTACACTCTCTTGACTAGTTGCAGACCCATAAGGGTCCATTTGGTTCCTAACTACCATTCTGGGGACCCTCTGGAACTCACTCAAGGACCCCTGAGGGTCCCCGGGCCCCACTTTGAGAAACAATGAGGTAAACAAGACATGTCAACAAGTGGAGGCTTTTTTAAATTCAAGGCAACGTTTTTACTGTAGCCGGTCTGTTAACAAGCATGACCTCACAACCAAACACCACGTCACCACACACACACACACACACACACACACACACACTCATATGACATGAGCCACAATGTATCAAAGCTGTCATTGAGGAATCGTAAACAAACCGCGGAACTACAGGAAACTTTGTCGCAAAGCGAAGGTCGCGGTTTGTGATCGCTGAATTGTATCGTTAAAGGGCGGCGGTGTCGTGTCGCTCGCCGAAAAGAGTGATCTTTGAGCCGCATCAACAAGCTCACAGCTTGCAGATCGGCTCTTGTCGGCTAGCGACATCAACAAGTTATTATTATTAGCCTAATATCAGGGCTACTCACCTCTTCCGTGGCGCTGGGGCAGTAGTATACGAGCACCACGGTGGTCAGGATGTTGACCACCAGTCCGATGATGGTCAGTGTGTTGGGCGCGATCCATGTGGGGATCTGCTGGACGAGCCAGTTCCAGTAGATTTGACACGGGGGCTCGAACAGCGAGCTACCCGACGCGCTGTATTTGTGCTCCTCAAGCCGCTTGAGTTGAGCGGCTGACAGCGGCTCCGGCCACAGCATGCCGTGCAGTGCCATTGTTTTCTACACAAAAACAAAACAAAAGAGTGGAGATCTGCCTCCCTGGATCGGTTTCGGGCAGTGATCGTGTCCGACCCGGGCCGATCAGTGGACATTTAGAGGAGAAAAGAAGCGGCGGTCCTCCATGTCGCTGAGTTGAGTTGTCGATATGTTTCCCCTTCCTTCCTCCCTTCCTTTCTGACCCCGAGTTGCGTTGGGTTTGAGGCAGGAAACGAAACGATCGGGGTCCGGAAGGGAATACTCTAGCCGCCTGTGTCCCGGGAAATTCGAAATGTAAACAGTAAAAAGCGTGCATATTGTGGAGCTGATCACACGTGTTTGATTGATTGATTTGATTGAAGACTTTATTAGAAGTTTGCATAGGAAAAGGTACAGTTTCATGACGGTACAGTTCACTGGTACAAGGTCTACTAAAAGGAGATCCGTGAAAAGACTAAGCTTATTTCCACAGGAAACCATTTAAGTGCAGCAGCACATCAGTGCTCAAATGTTTTTACTTAATTAAAAGTATCAATACTGCAATCTAGATAGAAGTAGGCCTACTCCTTTACAAGTAAAAGTCCAGAATATAAAGTTTACTTGAGTAAAAAAATGTACAAAAGTATTGGTATAAAAATGCACTTAAAAGTAAAAGTAGTCATTGTGAAGAATGTCCCATTTCACAAGTTCAAAATGTATACAAAATCTTTTGAAAATAGCAGATAGGCCTTTACAGCTCAGCTCACAAACATTGCAAAATGTACACATCTGAAGTGGTTATGTATGTTTTGTAATAATAAAGATCTACAAAGTAGCCTAATTAAGTTGTCAAATAATTGTAGTGGAGAAAGGTAGGCTACAATCTTTGCCTCTGAGATGTAGTGTGTAGATTAGAAGTAAAAGTCAAAGTGTTGGAAATTGGAAATACTCAAGTAAAGTGCAAATACCTCAAAATTGAACTTATACAGCCTACTTAAGTAAATGTAGGCTACTTAGTTATGTTACAACACTGGTAGGCCTAGTGCAGCACCGTAGCCATGTGCTTTAAACAAAATAACTACTTTTAAACCTTTGCTATGGCTATTATTTGCTCATGAAACTGTTTGTACTGGCAGTGTATTTGTACTGTGTAGCCCAATTTTTCTTTTTTTATTGGTATTATTGGTCAATAACATTACATTGTTGTCATAGGCTATTTTCCCTTCTGAATGTGGCTTGCTGTTGTACAACTGGGATTTACAGAGAAATAAGAATCGCAAACACAAATTGTACAAGAGTTTTATTCCATGATGGGTCATACTTACAAAGGTAAAAGCATGCACACATAAGTCAGCTTATTTGAGCCTCAAATCTCGAGAAATGTCATGCACAATATGAAGACTGTTTGTAAGCCTCCAAATCATCCATTATTTATATTTATCATGTCATGAAAACCTTTTATTTTCCCCCAAGAAAAGAAATGAAATCAACAAATCTGTCAGAGTGACAGTGACTCATAGTCAAATCAATACCTAAATTCAATTATCCAAAATAGTCAGTCCAATCCTTTAACCACATGAACCCCATAGCGATTCTGGGGGTGAACATAAGGCAAAAATAACCAATCTATAAGCTCACAACGTGTTGTGAGCTTGTAGATCGGCTATATTTGAAGATATTTGGCGTAGAGGGAAAAAAGCATGGGGCCTAATTTGGACCCCTGGGGGATAGGTTTCAAGTGGTTAATTATCCTGCCATAGCACATTTCGAAGTTCTGTTAATTATATTGCTTAACCTCATACAGTCATAAAACAATTAATGAAAGACTATACCTCTCCCGTCTCCCCTTTCAGACAAATGTATTACCTCCAACAAGCACGCTCAACCAAGACTGTAGGTAAGAATTACTGTGACCTATACATAAATTATACATTCTTTTGTATTATTATATTATTACATTTTTGTACTCACATTATTTGAGCCAAAGCAATGCCTACATGCATCTGAGTCTTTCAAATACCAACAGGGCAACAAACCTGAACCGGCTGTTCGATAGCAACAAGCCCCAAACCTGAACACAGCAAGCCACAGCACAGAGCAATATACTCTCACGCACGCACGCACGCGCGCACACACACACACACACACACACACACACACACACACACACACACACACACACACACACACACACACACTCCCCAATCCATCTGTCTATAATAGAAAGAGACGTCACACCATTGAAAGTAGTAGCTGAAAACCTCACAAGATGGACGAGGGCAGGTCGGTCGCTATCATTCTAAGTAAGGCCTGCCGCGACCATTGCATTTTACTTGGCGATTTAGTGCCATATAAATAATTTTCAATTAATACTTTAATTGTTTTTTTGCCATTGAACTTCAGAACATAAATAAACATTACATTCCTGTTTGCCTTATAGACTTGGCAAGAAAAACCTGCATGCACAGGGAAGATTATGACAAATGGCCGGTACCAATGATCTAAATAAATAATGTAGGCCTACTATGGCTTAAACAGATCTGCCGCCATATTTAATAATGTATGCTTTAAGGAAAAGGAGAAGAAAAAGAAATACGGGAAATAGTCAAATTACAAGCTCACGATGTGTCGCAACACGTACGCTTGTAGATCTGCTAATTTCCGCTCTTTTTGTAAATGTTTGTAAATGTATGAACTTTTTTCAACAGATGAATTTATACAGATGAAAGGAAACAATTCTAACGTGATTATGTAGTGACATCCATCCGTCCGTCTGTCCATCCGTTCGTTCGTTCGTCCGTCCGTCCGTCCGTCCGTCCGTCCGTCCGTCCATTCATCCATCCATCCATTCCATCCATCCATCCATCCATCCGTCCAGCGCCCGCTGAGCTGACCCAGGGTACAGTTTAGGTGGGTAGAGTGGAGCTCTGCGTGGAGGCAGCCAGTGATCTGTGGGTTGGTTTTTACTTGTCCAGCTCGCAGGCCTTGGCTTCGTTGATGTACTTATCAATGAGCTGCATGGGTACGCCTCGCTGCATCAGCTCATAGAAGGTGAAGCCACCTGGGGGGACAGGGCAGAGGACACATACTCTCATGACGCTGTCGGCAGGGGGGGTGACATGTCCTTGGTTCGAACTCCCTTTGGTCCGACCACCTAAACCTAACCTTAACCCTAAGCCTAACCTCAGTGAAAGTAACGCTGCTGAATGCTAACCTGGTGAGTAGCTAACCTGCCGACGCTGGTGAATGCTAACTTGGTGAGTAGCTAACCTGCCAAGTCGACACTGGTGAATGCTAACCTGGTGAGTAGCTAACCTGCCGAGTCGACACTGGTGAATGCTAACCTGGTGAGTAGCTAACCTGCCGACACTGGTGAATGCTAACCTGGTGAATTTTAACCTGTTCGGACCAACGGGAGTTGGAACCATGGGGCAGTCCCCGGCAGGGGGACAGACAGGCGCTTGCATGCGGTCAGGGTTTTGTTTGTAAACGACATTTTCGTAACAACTTGAGCCCTACGGTGTACTCTTTAACAACAAAAAAGCGAAAGTATAGCCGGCCAACAAGCTCACAGAGTGCATTTTAGAGATGCATTTTAATTGCACATTTCAGAAATTTTCCCAAAATAGGGACGCCAGGGTTAAATAGTTAAAATACGTTTTTGATTAACTTGTGATATTATCAAACATACGTAAAATATTAACCATAATCAGACACCAGTTCAAATATGATTCTTATTGGGGGGAGGTTAACACGGTTCAATGTGCTGTGACTCTGTTTTCATTTAAAATGTATTATGTGACCATTTTTTTAAGATTTGCTACATTTACTGGTAGTGAAAGTATATTTTGATGCCAATATTTTTTTACATGTCTCAAGTCAAATTCTGAATAGAGTCCTTTTTCTTGTAACATGATACTTTATATTGTGTGTTGCTATTTTTACTTAAGTAAAAATAAATCTTAGTACTTCCACAACTGGAGAAGACACCATGGTCAGGTACACAGCTGCAACTATCCATTGCTTTCACTATTCATTAATAGTCTTTTTTTCATAGAAGCCATATTGTCATCATAAATAGTTCAGTGCAATGTTACTTCCTTCATAGGTTACCAATAATTAGGTCAAACAGAGCTCAGTGGGAAAACTAAATGGATAAATGGAATAGAGAAGTAGTATCATTGGTAACACATGTGAAGGAAGTAACATTGCACAACTATTCATGTTAATATGCCTTCGAAAATATGTCATTTATTCAGTTAATATTATTAATTTAGAGACCATAGCATTTTCAAAGTAGTAAAGTATGACGATAAATGCTCACCACAAGTTATCTAAACCCAAATAGACAGTCACTTTTCAATTTCTATCAGAACAAAAACGAGGCATTTAAGTGAAGCAGAAGAGATTTAAATAGGATTCATTTTGTACTCTACTTGGTACATCACTGAAGCAATTATTCTATTACTAGAAGTTAATTTGATTAATCTTCTCACAACAATTAATAATTTCAGCCCTAGTCAAGGCAAACAGAATGTGAAAGTCAACAGGCTATGAAGAATGTGGTCAGCAGCAGGATACTCGTCAGTAGAATGCATGGACATGATGAACAGGTAAGCTGCTCAGCTAGCAAACACCCTGAACACTCACACAGGTGTTTTCACTTACTCACAAACCTTGTATCTGTTTTGTAAACGAATTCCCTGTTCAATAGGACATTAATTTACAAAAAAAAACAACAATGAGTACCTGAGACGAAATAACAGTCTACAGTAAGTCCGTATTTTAAAATTTTGGATAAAGACATTTTTTTGATTCACCAGACTTGTAAACCACAAACTAGACATTTTTAATTTCTTAAAGTCTTAATGTACTCCTCCCTCATTTTGTTGAATTAGATTATTTTACTTAACTCATATACCTGTATATTAGGAATTATAAGACATAATACTTATGGAAAGTGGAAAAACTGTATATCTCCAGCAGTTTGTGGAACAACAGTATAAGTCCGTACAAGCAATATTCAGCAGACAAAGGGAGCAGATAACATTAAAAACGACAATTAAACAAAATGAGGGGGGAGTGCATTAACAATTTAACAGATTAAAAATGACTAGTTTGTGGTTTACAGTCTGGTAAATCCAAAAATATATATATTCAAAAAAATTAAAATATGGACTTATACTGTTATTCGTCTCAGGTAGTCATACAAGAGTCAGAGTGTTGCACTTAAGTAGCAAATCCATTGGAGCACAGGTTATTTTTGTTCATTTCCTAAAGTAATGGCCTGGACATACAAGGTTTCTCTCTGGCTGCTTATACCAGGTTGACGCTGGGTGGAGCTACTGTATTCTGACATGTTTATGAGTGGAGTGTGAGGGAGCTGTCAATCAAACCTAGTTTGCGACCGCCCACACAGCCCTGAGAAGAGGATGTAATCAGCTAGAGTGAAAAGTCCTGTGGTATGAGTGTTCAGGGAACTTTAATGAATACTCTGCTTTTCAACTTTTATCTCCATCTCTTTATTGGTGGGAGAAATCATCAGTCCAAGTCCATCATCGCTCTCTCTGTATCAAAAGCCCCACAGTTTGTCAGCGTGTTGACATGATTGCTCAGAAATCTGAAACTGTAGTAATTCTCTCCTCTGCCACAAGGGGCCACTTGGGACAATGGCCTCAAGAGCAAAGGCCTTGCAGTTAATTCTTGGTATTGTTGGATCAACAACGGTTATTTGCATTTTCACAGTCTATAATATGTAAAATAAATGAATGAAATAAACCGATTGACACAGTTAATGTCACACACTGATATCCAAAAAGTTGACAGTGGAATTCATTCCATTCTATGTAGGTCTGATTTCATCAGATGATATTGGCCTATCGCACTTAAAATAAACAGAAAATGTGTCTTTTCTAGGGTATATGCAGCCAAGAGTTGGGTCTCTTCTCACTTCCTTCAATGAAGGATGATGATAGGGGTTGACACTAAGGTCTCAGAGGCACTTGCCCATCGGGCAAGTACAGGTCATGTTCTACTTGCCCGAAGGTAATGCCCACTTGCCCGAAAAGTAAATCGTCCATTATAAAATGATAGGTATGATTTTAATTACCGCTCAATTTAACACTTATTTCTTTACTTTCTGGGGCTTTGCGATAAAATGTCATACCTCAATACCTCCAAATCCAAATTCCAAATGATTTAGCTATGATTGAATATGTCTATGGTTTCACACTTGTTATTTTATATTTTTAAATGTAGCAACAGTAAAAACAGCACATTATAGGTAAATTAGTGCTCTTATTTTACATTCCACAGACCAGAAGACACAGCACAATGGCCACGTTCAGGTGTTTAGACAGATATCTCGTGTTGTGTTTATAGACATTTGTGTCCCCTCTCAAATGAGCACTTGCCCTGTCGGGCAACCTGAAAGCCAACTTCACCTGCCCTGACGTTTTATTTACCTGCCGGGGGCAGTTGGGCAAGCCTTAGTGTCAATGCCTGGATAATGAAGGCTGTGTTCCATTTCATGTAGCACAGCTACATGTGCTACATGTTTGAAGGCCTACACTCTCGGAGTTACACATCTTTTAAGGGGTCATTTGGAACCCCGAACAAAAAAGGGGGCTCGCAACTCACTTTTAGTAGCTTTAAACTTTATTTATGACAACAAAGCAGCGTTGTTTTCCTCAGTATATGGTCATTTGGAACCATGAGGGGTCCCTGTACCACACTTTGAGACCCACTGGTGTAGCAGAGAGTTTCCAGAGACCCAACATGCACAATATCAGCACCCTGACTCTCCTTGACCATAATGGAACAGAGCCTTCATTAGTATTAACACCTGTGAAGGACGTGAGAAGAGACCAAACCTCTCTCCAAAATGGCTGCTGTGCATATAACCCATTCCCCATGTAGTCTCTGTCACTTGAGCGTTCCTCCAGCCTCCGGACAGCGAGGAGTTTCACTTGCAGGATGTGTAGTGTGTGCAGAGGAACACTCTATCACTCCCACTCCCTGCTGAACATGCACCCCGACCGACCTGTAGAGTTAGCTTGTCCAGTTCACATCTTAAATATAAAATCTACTGTAAGGCATCCAGGAGAAACGGAGCATGAAGAAATCGCTTGATACTAGAGTCTTTCCCCGAATGTTGCTGTTAATTCAAGGCAAAAGATCAGAGCGTTTCTTTGGGGGTTACTCACCTTATAGATATGTGGCGCAAGTTACTGTCTATTATCAGGGCACCACTGGTCAAGCATGCAGTTAGTTCACATCAACCACACCTGCTGAAATGTTTTGGGAAGAGACAGATGTTTGTTATAGCCGGCCAGCAAAGCAGTTAGAGGAAAGTCATTCTTTTTTTTTTCTTTTTTGGTTCCTGTGGCTTTGTCCTGGGACTGCTTGAACTCAGGTGCTACAATTAGACTTGGGCGGTATCTAATGTTTTTTCCCACCTTTATAACTTCATGACATTTCACATGGTGTATATGGCATATGATGGTATTTGTGTTAAAAAAAAAACTAAACAAAAAACATTGTCCCACACTGCCGTGTATCTCTCAGTTAAATGGAAAGGGAAGCATCTGTATTTTTTAAAATTATACCATTGGGATTTCTAAATACCCTGATATACCGTAATACCTTGTTACCGCCCAAGCCTAGTCTACAAAGTTGACAAGATGCATAATGAATGACATAAGCTTCATATGCCAAAACCATATGAAAGCTTACCTTGGATGACAACATACATTCACAATTCCTGTGTTTGGACTGGGGGGAGAAAGAAGAGAAGATGTTAACACAATGTTTACATGAAGGAGTTATATGTGCCTTCAAGGGAGTACTGTCGGGTTATTGCTGAACTCTTTTACGTGAGGAGTTAACCACATCTCAGGAGGTAGAGTAGCGTCCCCGGTGTCGATCCACGCCGCCTCCTGGTATCCTGTCAAAGTGTCCTTGAGCAAGACGCTGAACTGCCCCTAACTGCTCCCGGTGAGCAGGTCGTTGCCTTGCATGATGTGTAAGTGTGTGTGTGAATGGGTGAATTTAACACAGATTTCGCGTTGGCGAAATGGGGCTATAGAAATGCAGATCATTTATGCCGGCATCTGGTGAGTTTAAGATGGAGTTATAACATAATTTACCCCACATGGAAACCTTGTGCGTGTGTGATGTGCAGTGACAAAGTAGCTGCTACACTGTGTGTGACACTGTGTACAGTAGGTATGTGATGACAGAGTAGTGTCTGGAGGTTATGAGACATGCTGAAATAGAGTCCAGTTTTGTCACAAGTGAAACACATTTGGAAGAACATGTGGGGGAAGTGCATTTGTGTGCACTGCACACAAATGAAAGGATTATTATGTCAAGTTGTCATATAAGGCCAGGTACTACAAGCAAAATAATGGATAATGTCAATTTGTATATGTATTAAATTGTTTTGATAGTTGATATTAACACAATTCAATAACATGAACACATTTACATCAATAACACACGTAAAAGTACACCTCATATCTTTTATGATTTTATATATTTGCCAACTACCAGTAAATGGCTAGTTGATTTTCTGAAAATGACATTTTGTACACATACTGAGTTCAATGCCTGCTTCATAATAATTAGCTACATAATACACCCTATTCACGCCTGCCCACTCAGCAACTTCCTGGTGCTGACGTCACGCGTTGAAGGGGGAAAGCCCATAGAGTTAACACAGAAATCGCAAATTTAATGCAATTTCCGAATAGTAAAGTATAAAATACGGCTAGCATGATCAAGAACACAAGATAGTAAAAGGCACAAAGCATTATAATTTACTTTACCGTTCGAAATAATGATTTGTTGGCTTTAAGTCCAGCGATTTCTGCGTTAAAATAGCAGGGTTTCCCCTTCAAAGCTGACGTCAGCACCAGGAAGTTGCTGAGAAATTTGCTGAGTGGTCAGGGCGTGAATAGGGCTTATTCTGCATTTTGCTTCCCTCTTGGGTTAACTACAATTGTCTTTTGTAATTTTTATTACACATAATAATAATAATAATGGTATCATGTCTCACAAGATACTGTAGGCAACAATCTTGTTTTTAACATGTGTAAAGACTAGTATTTAACGCATATAAATGAAAGAACAATATTTTGACAAATGCCTCAATAGATTACCATCCAATGAGTTATTGATTAAAACAAACCAATAGGTTCTAAGTTCATCTACTAAAGCAGGTAAAAGTGATCTTTTGTTTTTAATTATTTAATTATTTTTATGTACTGTATACATCCAGTCATTTTTCATTGTCACAGAAAGACCAGAATTATTTTAGCCTATTACCTGTAGTACCTCCCCTTATAATGATGAAAAGTACTTACATGTCCAATGCCTATGTTTATGGTCAGGCCTATACTATACTCACTACTGTAGGCTGGGACTGGTTTCACAAAATGTCTCTTCTCCTTCAGTTGCTAAGGATTGATTTAAACCAGGCATGCTTGGCAGTATTTGAACATAAGGAGGCAAAACCTCAGATTTAACGCAGTGGTTCTCAAAGTAGGGTCCGGGGACCTCCAGGGGTCCTTGATGTGGTTCCAAGGGGTCCCCAGAAAAATGTGTTAATATTCATAGCAGCTAAATCTGTTCAATCACCCCTATATACAGTACACAAATCCAAAGAGCAGCAATCATAATTGCCGTGTCAAGACTACAGGGCAGCGCTCTATGGATTGGATTGGTACATACCTGTAGACCTTTTGAAAATAACATTTTAGATAAGCTATTTTATTTTCAAGAGAAAAAAATAATAATTTTCTTTTTTGTTCTTTGAACTTTAGAGAAAACTGCTGCGCCCTTGTTTGTCCTTTGTCTTGGTTTAACTGCAGGTGCGGAGGTCTGGAGGAAATGAAGGAAGGCTGGTAGAGGACTCGCACACTACATATATACATATATACCTTCGTCAGTGCTTTACAAAGCACTGACGAAGGTCCCAGGACCGAAACGTTTGCCTTTTTTTATTTTTGCACTGAGCACCTTGAGCACTATGGGCTAAAAATAAAAGAAACTATATTTAAGTCTCAGTCTAAGGAGTATTCCTTAAGTATATATGTAGTGTGCGAGTCCTCTACCAGCCTTCCTTTTTTGTTCTTTTACATTTTAACACAAATCCTTTATGGGGTCTCTGGCACAACATATGTTTTCAGATGGGGATCCAAAGCCAAATGTGTGAGTCCTTGAAAACATGAAAACGTTTGAGAACCACTTTTATTGCCGGGGTCATCGATTGGAAGACACGCTGACAGAGATTGAGAAGAATTTTTGGGAAACCAGCCCCTCATCCAGACCAGAGAGACACCACCACCACCACCACCTCCTCCTCCTCCTCCTCGTACCATAGATAAAAAAAAATCAAGCCGAACACACTTCCCAATCCACACTGACCTTTGACCTCCAGCTTACAGTCCACCTGCGCCTCCCCCAGGTCGTTGATGGCCTTGCAGGAGTAGACTCCTCCATCGTAGGGGCTGGGCTTTCTGATCTCCAGGGTGCACACGCCCTGGTTGCTGAACATGCGGTAGCGAGGGTCGTCAATGATCATGATCTTGTTCTTCATCCAGATCACTTTGGGCTGGAGGCACAGTGCTCGAAATTGTTTACTCAAGTAAAAGTACCAGTAAGACTCCCTAATCGGGAGATAAGCAACCGTCACATCGCATACACAAACTTTAGAAGGCAATCGTAGCCAATCAGGAGGGAATATGGGAAATGGGAGAGATCCGTGTTGATGACATGACGTTAGAGATACTGTGTACAGCTTTGCGTGATTTTAGGCCAAAATCTGTAGGAGCAGTGTCCATAGTAACTTGCGACCTAACGGTCGCAATCAATATACTGCAATGTAGAAATAAAAAAAGTAAAAATCCGGAATTCAAAATTCAAAAGTAAAAGTATAAAAATATTGTCATCAATATGTACTCAAAAAGTACTCATTATGCAGAAAGTGACCAGTTTTCAATAGAAATCTTTTGAAAATGGCTCCCGACGCTTGTAGATCGGCTATTTTCAAATAGCCAAATTTTAAATAGGGCTGAAGTGGTTAATGCTGATGTTTGGTAATAATAATTCAAATCTAACTAGTAACTAACAGTTTCAAATTGTAGTGGAGTTAAAGCTATACTGTGTAAGTTGCTCAACTAGTGGTCAGTAGCGTCCGCGTCTTTCGGCCGTTTTTCGCCGCGGACCGGGCCTCACACCCCCGCGTCACCCCCGCGTCTGCCTCCACCTCGCCGAGATCTATCTTTGGAGGGGTCCCTGGTTCCTGTGCGTTCAGGCATTCCGGAGAAACGGAGTGTTTCACCCGAGTATAGATAGAGACACACGGGCGCCTACAAATATGGCCGCCCTATTGTGATAGCTAGCGACCCCACTTCAAGATGCGCTGTGATTGGCCGGCAGTGTATAACCCTCGCTGTGATTGGCCGGTAGTGTATGATGACGTCATTTTGCCGGGAAATCCCGCCCCTGTCACTGCTAGAAGAAAATATATAAAGAGAAGGCTTCAGAAGCTGAAAATAACGGAGTGGGTGTTCTAAAACTTTAGCGATTTAAGAGTTAGGACAATTTTAAGATTTGTTTTATAAAAAAAGTTACATGGTATAACTTTAAAAGTACAATACTGAGATGTAGTGGAGTAGAAGTAAAACTCCAAAAGTATTGGAAATTGGCCATACTCAAGTAAAGTACCGAATACCACAAAACCTAAGTAAATGTACTTAGTTACTTTACACCACTGCCTACATTTGGGTTCTATCTCGGTCACCTACCCGGGGGTTGGCACGAACGGCGCAGTTGAGCGTAGTGTTGTAGCCAGCGATGGCAAACGTGTTGATGAGTGGCTGGGTGAACTTGGGAGCCTCTTTAAAGTCGTGGTCGGTGTACTCTGGCGTTTTGAGCAGCATGCCTGTGAAGGAAATAGGATAGAGGAAGGGGGATTGTGCTGCATGATACGTGCGCTGAGCTGTATCATGGGGAATAGTGTGTCCCATGTGATGAGAGAAAGAAAACGGTGCTTTATTTATCCTCAGTTGAGACAGTGACATCATCACTAGGGGTGGGAATCACCAGGGACCTCAAGACGTGATTTCTAGCGCAATTCTTCTGGCCACGGTCACATAAGATCACGATTCTTCGATTATGTCATGCTTCTGCGATTCATTTGGATTTACTGCTATAGCTGCAGTCTTTCAAAAACACTTGAAAAGCCATAGGCCTACTGCTCTTTTCCTGAAAATGTCCTGAAAAGGCATTTTTTCCACAGGTTCCTTTCCCTGTTTTGCCTTTCTAATTGTTATGGAGAATGGAGTGTATTTTTGCAAAAACTCATAGAAATAGCAAAATATTGCTGATCTACATTTTCTGCAAATCCCCTGAAAATGTACTGTCTTGCCAATGGCAGGACGTGTGATGTTTTGAAATGGCGCATCTGTATAATTTACAAATGTTTAAATATTGTGGTGTCTGTTGAGCTATAAAATTCATGTAGATTTGGCCAGAATGTCAATGTCTAAAGAATCGCAATTCTTGGCATCAAATAATCGATACAGATTGAGACAAAAAGAATTGTGATCTTATGCTGAATGGATTCATTCCTCCACCCCAATGCTCATATGAGCTGTCAGTCACAATTATGACGATTAACAGTCATAATTGCTATTAATGAATGCGTTGATTTGATTGTATAATTTGATTTGAAGGGATATTTCACTTTCAAATAAAATAAAGGAAGAAAAATCACGAAAACATCACAACCCCTCACGCATTAGAAGGACATTTTAATGCATGAGAGGGCTGAGATTTTTCTTTTTTTATTACGTTTTTCATTTCTTTTGAATACAGACAGAACATACCTTCTTTAACGATGAGGGCGCTGTCCTTGGTCTGAGTTGCACACTCGCTGAGGCCAACCATGTTCTCTGAGTAGATCCTGAAGAAGTATTCGTTGCCCACCACCAGCTCTGTGATGGCGATGCACGTGCGATGATAGTGCTCGATGCACGTGTACCACTCCTGTGACGCACATCAAATGGAACATAGTGATTGATTGATTGAAACCTTTACTTATTCTTGAAAAGAGCATTGAGGTTCATTGAGACTACGCAAACAAAAATCTACAATTAAGACATATACTGATTATAATACACGAAAACAACAAAATAAAACCATAACAGAAAATGTTCAAGTTAAAAACAATTACATGATGAGGTAGATATTTTTAGCGTGAGTTGTAGAGTGTTCCATGAAATAGGAGCATAATTTTTCAGGGTGGACTGGCTATCATATGAAACAGATAATTAGGAACATGACTGAGCAGAACAGCCAATATTGTGTAACATGCAGTATGTTTGATTAAAACACACACAGACACATACACATACAAACACACAGACACAGACACACTTGAAAATGCTTTTTCATTGGCTGAAAATTAATCATCCCCAAGTCCCTCTGCATTTACTGTCCTTCTATTGAGCCACTGTTGTGAACATATCAACCTTGTTGTTCGATTTAGCGGCTTTTCAGAGCCCTTTGGTGACTTTATTTCATGCAATTTCAGCTCCTCTCTGCTCTAGTAGTTACGATCTTTCCAGCTCACAGCTCTAGTTAGAGAGATGGCTTTGACATTGTAAGCGGACGACTTGGGCCACAGTATCTCAGAGTATTTGTTAGGTTGAAGGCCTGTCTGGTTAATAGCAAAACAGGTTTCCTACCATGGTCTTCTTATCTGCTTTCTGAATGGTGTAGCCTGTTATGGGGCAATTGCCGCTGTCTTTTGGGGGAGTCCAGTCCAGAGCTACGTTTGTTCCCCAAACCTCTTCAATCTTCACACACTGGGGAGGTCCGGGCAGGTCTAACAACCATTTAAAAATACATTATACAAAGTTATGGCTCTGAAGTCGAAAATAAGAAAAATAGCAGGTCCACAAGCTTGTCACGGTTGTATTTTAACTTTTTTTGTTATGATTTTTTTCAAGCCAAGGTTCAAGGTTGATTGTTATTCCACGGACTGAAACCTCCTCAGTCTTATTAATGATGAGTATGATTTATTGTAATCACAAACACCTCTTCTTGGCTACTTCAAATTATGTTTGGCAAACAACAAACAACACAGAACCTTATGGCTTCTGGAAGGTTTCTGGTTGTGGAAGGTTCTTCCTAAATTCGGAAAAGAGCCATTACGTATCCGTGGTAGGACCTGTGGTGGCCTTTCCTCACTCACCTACTATCTGGATATCAAGGATGGCCGTGTCGGTGTGGTTCTCCACCTGTACCGACATTTCGTACTTTCCAGAGTGGCTGCGCTCCACCTTACGGATGAAAATGATGCTGTCGCAGTCTGTGTTGCGGATGCTGACGTGTGCTGGGTCGATGGGCTGCCCTTCTTTCAGCCAGTTCACCTTCGGCCTTGGTTTGCCCTAGACGACGACATGCAGAGTAGGGATGGGACGATACGTTATTATCGTTTATCGTGATCAAAACACTCACAATAATCGTATTGTGGAGATTTAGAATGTATCATGAAATTACCCTCGTCACTGGGATCACTGGGATCAATTCACCTTTTTCAATTCCATTTACCTTTTAAACCCTCTATAACTGGTAAAACGTACTTGGAAATAACGTACTTGATACAGTCTTTTTTTTTCACTGTACCAAATCTCTTTGCCAAAAAATTGCAGATCTACAAGGATATTTTGATTATCACGATAATATCGTAAATCACAATTTCTTTGGTCACAATAATTGTGACATGAAGTTTTCATATTGTCCCATCCCGAGAGCACAGTCGTCAGTGAAGAAATGAACGGTTGCCATCTTGGGGGGCAATGATGTCACTTACCATGAATGGTACCACAAGGTTGACTGCTTCTCCAACTTTACGAGTGTACGTCTGCTTCAGGTGTCGCGGGATGCGAATCTTGGGTGGTTCTGAAGGGGAGATAGGCCAGGTGGTTGGTTTGTGTGTGTGTGTGTGTGTGTGTGTGGGGGGGGGGGGGGGGGGGGGTGTGGGTGCGTGTGCGTGTGCATGTGTGATAAGGGAAGTGTTTGCTGTTATTTTTGTTCAAACAGGACAGCAGAGAGACTTTAAAACTGAGCAGAGAGAGGAGGGAAATGTTCCTCAGTTAGAATCACACTTGAGGTGTTGCAGTTATGTGGTTTAAGCGATGGGGAATTGTATCCGCACAATGATATTACAAAATACATCAACAATTTTTCTCAAAAACGCTTGACTGTTCTTGTGTCCCTACGAGACAGTTCATAACAACAATGGTGGCTTTAATGGGCCTCTTTTTGTAGGCCCGTGAATCTTTTTACTATAAGCTAATTTTTCTCCTCTTTCTTGTTAACAGGAAAGTGGTAGAATTATACTTAAGTCGTTATTTTTGTCTCAGATCGGTTGAAATAGCGATGGACACAGCACTGCAGTGACCATATTGACAATAAATCTGCTTGGCACCTGACTACAAAACGATGTCACGGCTTAAGAAGCCCATGTTAGCGACTAGAATTGACATTGCCACCGAAGAGGGTTTTAAAAAGACTCCTAATGAAGTGTAATGAGACTCAGAAAAAGAAAAGAAAAGTCAGGCTGTGATTCTCCCAAACTCATGAGCATCACATGCAGTGGCGTGACGTTGTTCAGAGCTCACCGACAACCTCTTTGACGAGGACGGAGTGCTGAAGGGTGCGTGGAGAGCTGGCTCCAGCTGCATTCAAGGCGCTCACGCGGACGAGGATCTTGGCCCCCAGAGGGAGACCAGAGATGGTGTACTTGGTCTTATCTGTCAGCACCGAATTGGACACGACCCAGTCATCAGCTGTGGGGGAAGAGAGATTCAACTAGCAGTACATTCATTCAGAAAGAAAATAAAAACATAAATCCTGTCAGCAACAAAGTGATGGAACATGAGATGATCAGTGGTGGAACAAGTACTCAAACGTTTTACTTAGGTAAAAATATAAATACCGCGATATAAAAATTAGGGATGGGACCATAAGCGATATTATCGTTTATCATGATAGAAAACAGATTACATTTATCATGATATCGTCCTCCATCATGCACTGGGATCAATTCCCCTTTTATTTGCCGAGCTGAATATCCGGTACCACTTAAACCCTCTAGAATTGGTAAAAGTTACTTATGATATACGTATCAAATGTCTTAGCCAAAAAATAGTCGATCTACAAGCTCATTTCACACCCTATCAAATGTCTTAGCCAAAAAATAGTCGATCTACAAGCTCACAACGCGTCGCATCGCGACACGTTGTGAGCTTGTAGATCTGCTATTTTTTGGCACATGTTTTGCCACAGGATACTGTATTTTGATTATCGCGATAATATCGTGAAACGCGATTTCTTTTGTCACAATATTCGTGGTATGACATTTTCATATCGTCCCATCCCTAATAGAAATACTCTCTTAGGGTACGGTCACACCAAAGTATGGTTGCCGGCTGATAAATTATTTGTGTGCTCATTCTCCCAATAACCAATGACACACATAGCTACAGTAACCACTTGTCACTTCCTGAGTCTTGGGACGGTCCGCCTTCGACTCACCCGATTGGACAGAGGCGTAAAACAGTGCTTCGAGCATAAGCGCAAGGTCTGCACGGCACACTGAAAGCTTGCGCAAGACCATAAATCCACGCCATTCCCATTGAAATGCATTGGTGGAATCCACTCTCATAGGGAGAATATTTGGGGCGGTATGACTGTACCCTTAGGGTGCCCTCACACCAAAATACCTGTGAGAGTGGAAACCGCGTTCCGCCAATGCATTTCAATAAGAGTGAAGGGTTTTTTGCAGAAATCCTCTGCTGGCATGAAACCGCTTCACTCTCATTGAAATGCATTGGCGGAACGCGGATTCCACTCTCATAGGTATTTTGGTGTGAGGGCACCCTAAGAAGTAAAAGTCTGAAATTTAAAATGTACTTGAGTAAAGTACAAAAGCATTGATATGAAAATGTAATTAAAGTACCAAAATTAAAAGTACTCATTATGCAGACTGTCCCATTTCAAGTTTTCAAATGTATAAAACTCAGATCTCACAATGCACAGTATCACGGCGCATCCACTACATCTTGATCCAAATATCGTACCTTTACTCCGAGATGATATGGAGTAAAAGGATTGTAAATTGGAAATACTCAAGTAAAGTACAAATAACTCAAAATTCTACTTAAAGTGGGCGTGACACGGCCAAAACAGCTAATTATGGCTATCAAATTAGCCAATTTTTTTAATGATGTCATGTACCCCCATGTTAAATTACCCAATCAAATTAATTTATTGTAGTTACTGTACTGAAAGTAGTACTTTCTGTAAAGTAACGGCAATACATTAATTTGATTGGGCTAATATGGGGGGAGGGGCGGAGACTCGCGGAGTCGAGTATCCATATCATTATCTTTTGAAACTGCCCCAAAAAAAGCTGTCCGAGGCGTGTTTCCGACTTTCTAAACCAACTTTAAAACTATCAGTTCTAGGGGTAAAAATTATACACCATTCGCTATAAAATGGTAAAAAAGTACATGTCTTCTTCAAAAAAAGGTGTCAGAGATTCGTTACGAGGGTCAACACGCTTCTCCCCGTCTAAGGGACGGTTTTGTCGGCCATACCCTGCTGTGTCTTCCGCTAAACCTGACTGGAGGACCTGGCCGGGACGCGTGATTATGGATCCCACTGGGAAAGATGGAGAACGAGCGTCCAGCGATCTCCTTCTCCTTGAGCCCTTTTAGCAGACATATGTCCTGCTGTCTCGGAGGACTGAGGTCCGTGGCTCATACACTCTGTGTGTGTAGCCTGTGTGTGTGTGTGTGTGTGTGTACACACACAACCCTGCTAGAAAAACCAGCACAGACCAGCACAATTTTCATGCTGGTCTGTGCTGGTCTATGCTGGTTTATGCTGGTTCATGCTGGTCTGTGCTGGTGCTGGTCTATGCTGGTCTGTGCTGGTCCCATGCTGGTCCACCAGCACAGACCAGCACCAGCACAGACCAGCATGAACCAGCATAAACCAGCATAGACCAGCACAGACCAGTACAGACCAGCACCAGCACAAACCAGCACATGTTGTGTTTTACTGCTGGTCTGTGCTGGTGCTGGTGCTGGTCCAGCATAGACCAGCACCAGCACCAGCACAGACCAGCATGAACCAGCATAGACCAGCACAGACCAGCACCAGCACAAACCAGCACATGTTGTGTTTTACTGCTGGTCTGTGCTGGTGCTGGTGCTGGTCCAGCACAGACCAGCATGAACCAGCATAGACCAGCACCAGCACAAACCAGCACATGTTGTGTTTTACTGCTGGTCTGTGCTGGTGCTGGTGCTGGTCCAGCACAGACCAGCATGAACCAGCATAGACCAGCACAGACCAGCACCAGCACAAACCAGCACATGTTGTGTTTTACTGCTGGTCTGTGCTGGTGCTGGTGCTGGTCCAGCACAGACCAGCATGAACCAGCATAAACCAGCACAGACCAGCACCAGCACAAACCAGCACATGTTGTGTTTTACTGCTGGTCTGTGCTGGTGCTGGTGCTGGTCCAGCACAGACCAGCATGAACCAGCATAGACCAGCACAGACCAGCACCAGCACAAACCAGCACATGTTGTGTTTTACTGCTGGTCTGTGCTGGTGCTGGTGCTGGTCCAGCACAGACCAGCATGAACCAGCATAAACCAGCACAGACCAGCACCAGCACAAACCAGCACATGTTGTGTTTTACTGCTGGTCTGTGCTGGTGCTGGTCTGTGCTGGTGCTGGTCTGTGCTGGTCTGTGCTGGTCTAAGCTGGTCATATACAAATAGGGACAAACACCCATTTTAACTAACAGGTTCCAGTGGCGCCGACGATAAGTGCAGGACTGAAGTGCCAGAGGTAGTAAGTTCGAATCCCACTCACACCCACAATGTCAAAAATAATGTCACAATCTAATATGGTCAAATACAGAACAGGATTCAAGCACCAGAGCAAAGAGCAAATTAAACCAGCAAAGACCTGGTCCACTTCTCAGGGGGGTCCCCCGGGGGTCCCTGACCACACCAGCACAGACCAGCACAGACCAGCAGTAAGCGCTGGTTTGTGCTGGTGCTGGTCTGTGCTGGTTCATGCTGGTTTAGATGGTGGGACCAGCACAAACCAGCACCAGCACAGACCAGCACCAAAACACAACATGCGCTGGTTTGTGCTGGTGCTGGTCTTACTGCTGGTCTTGTGCTGGTTTTTCTAGCAGGGAATAGCTCTCGCAAATAGCCGTGCGGTGCAGCGCTAGCCACGCTACACGCTAACAACAAGGTTGTGCGCGGCACCGCACGACGGACGAAGTATGCATTGCGCGGCACCGCACGACGGACGAAGTATACATTCACTACTAACTGATACGGCCCCGCCTCCTTCTCAGACTGTTTGAAGAAACACCACGTGACCTACTGTATCATAATGTTAATTTTCGGCCGGTGTCGCCAGTCCTTTAAGGACAGTACTTGAGTAAATGCATTTCGTTACTTGTTTACAACAGTGGTTCTCAACCTTTTCGCGCCGTGACCCTCAAAATAATCATATTTTAACTGGGGACCTCCCACCCTGACGAGGCATAACATTTTGTATAACACGGTTCTATTGTGAAAATAGCAGATCTACATGCTCACAACGCCTCACGCTGCGAGGCGTGAGGATGTAGATCGGCTATTTTCACAATCTCTGCCTCAAATTGACCTCAAATTGTCACTTTAGAATGGTGCAGATACCCTCTATACACTTCAACTTTATGTTGGTTTGTTTACTGTTGAGTTGAAGTTAATCATCTGGGGACCCCCCGAAATAATTTGGCGACACCCCTGGGGGTCCCGGCCCACAGGTTGAGAACCACTGCTTTACAACACTGGAGATGCTAGCAGTAGGCGAGGTGTCTCACTTCCTTCGATGCAGTACTCCACCAGGTATCCATCCAGACCGGCCGCTCCGATGGTGTCGGGGGGGCGCCACTTCATGGTCACCGTGGTGTCCGTGACGTCATCCACCACCAGCATGGTGGGCTCACTGGTCACGGCTGATGGGAAATGGAGTTCCAACAAACCAGCGTTCATTTAGATTTTTTGATTTCGTTTTTAGGATAAAGTTACATTTTAGTTTTAGTCATATTTCAGTCATCTGAAATGTTTTCATTTTAGTCTAGTTTTAGTCGACTAAATGTCAAAAGATTTTAGTTGACCAAGTGTACAGCAAACATTTATTTTGGTGGGCCTTGAATGCGTCATAATGGCTGATTTTACGCTTTGGTTGCATGCTGAAAATAGCCAATATTTACGTGTGTGTGCGTTTGTGTGTGCGCGTGTGTGTGTGTGTGTGTGTGTGTGTGTGTGTGTATATATATATATATGCCTACATATACAGATACACACGACAGGCTATATGCTTTACATACTGTATATTGTAATGTAAAGCCATTATTATAGTGAGGTTTGGTGAAGTGAGCAGTGTCTCTCTCTCTCTGTCTGTGTGTGCAGAGGTATGTGTTCAATCTGCTCATCAGATCTCATTAGGGCTGGCTCGTGCTGTCTATTCTTATATGGAGGAATCGTATTTTTACTCCTCCCCGACGCTCCCCGACAGTGCCTGCCTGATCTCCTAAACCTCTAATCCGGAGATGATTTGGCAGCCATTATAAAGGCATATTTAATATCTTCCAAAGCTCCTGCGTGTCCAGTGGAGGTCACAGCGTTTTTAGGAGTGTGTGTGCGGGGGGGTCGTCTAACAGCTGCTCCGGGGGGTCCCCAAGGGTAGACATGTACACATGCAACCAGTGTCAAGGGCCCACACTTTTAAATGTTTGCCTTCATTAATACGAAACAGTGGGACGGATAAACTGTATGTTTTCTCGCGTAAGCACCCTAATGCTTTACTGGACACATCGGTAGCATAACGTCGTATTGGCCACGCCGAAAATAGCCGATGTACTACAAGCTCACACCGTGTCGCGGGTGCGACGAGTTAGTGAGCTTGTGCATCAGCTATTTTCCGTGTGTGTTGCCGTTGCCGGCATTATGATGAAGTACAGGTATAAATCAAGCTTGGGTTCGAAAGGGCCAGTGGGTTCACGTTGCTGGGAGTGAGTTCAAGAAGGTGTTTGTAGGTGGGTAGTCTCAAGTTCCGCAATCTCCAAATGCTATAGAGTCTGGAACCAGGGGTGTCGCACCAAATTCTGGGCCCTGCACCTTAACTATTGAAAAATAGCAGATCTACAAGCTCAAAACGCGGCACTGAGTGCCGCGCTGCGAGCTTGTAGATCTGCTACTGTAGATCTTGAATATTTCAATTCCTTCTAAGGTTTTTTGAAAAACCTATGTTTCTGTCAGTGGTGCTCAAACCTTTTCATGTGAAGGACCCCCATAATTATATGTATTTGTCCACGGACCACCATCTCAAAATATTTAGTTCCAGGGACCCCCCAGAAGCAACATTTGAGTTACAAATGTTTGCTTAAAAAATGCATATATATTCAAAGATTTGCACACATTTTCACAATTTTGAGTTAAGGTATATAAAATAATTAAGGCCCTAGTAACTCAGTCCCATTTTTTCCCCCTCTGTTTTGACGCCCCTGTATGGAACTACACCTCCCAAAGGCAGAGAAAGGAAGTTGTCATCTGTTTGTCATCTACGTTCACGAACATATATTTTTAAATAGGCCTATCTTTTTATCATATATTATTTTTTCCATTTCTGATAAGCAGCAAACTATATAGGATTAAATTATTTTTATTACACTGGGACAAGATCTGCGCAACTGCAAAGCAACGGGCTGCAAAAAAGGAAACTTCCGGATAGTTTTCAAAGCTTCCGCTGCACAGACTGTATGACCAAAACATTTGAAACTCGTGGGAGACTCCAGTGTTAATTTCGCTGACTAAAACTAAGACAAAACATTTTCTGATGAAAACGAAATAAAAACTAAACTATGATGACTAAAACTAATACTAGTCATTGCGGGTGCCTGCGCCTGCGGGTGTCACAGACCGAAAATAGCTGATTTACAAGCTCACAACGCGACGTGGCGTGAAAATCTGCCATTTTGATGCCATCGAGGCCTGCCGTTTTTTTTTTTTATTTGACCAAATCAACTGTAGATTTTGTCAACTTAAATCTTGTGATATTTAGTCAACTAAAACTAGAGTAAGAGTAATACATTTCAGGTGACTAAAATATGACTAAACTGAATATTATTCAAAAGATTATGACTAAAATGAAATCAAAATTTGCTGTCAAAATCAACACTGGCTGGAAAGAGTCTGTGTTGACTCACCGAGGGGAATGAAGGCTTTGGACGGCTCGCTGGGCTTGGACACGCCGATGGCATTGACGGCGAAGATCCGCACCTCATACGGAACGCCCTCGATCATCTTCTTGGGCTCGAACGTGGTTTCTTTGATCAGGTCAAAGTTCAGCCTCATCCACCTGGAGCTCTGCTTCTTTTTCCTCTCGACAAAGTAGCCTCGAGAGGGAACGAAGATCAAAGGGGAATTTTGCTTTTGTTTCTTTCTTTTCTTTTTTTTTTTTTTTTTCTTCTTTTTTGCCATATTTGTAGATCGTTTGGACTGCAAACGAAGGGTGGGTTTTAACATTTGTTTCGTGAAACGTCCAGAGGGGCAAGCCAGAAAAACGACATGTTGATGTTCTTTTGGGCAACCAGTGGAATGGTCTTTTCTGACAGACGAATATAGACATCAGCCTCTTTTGGGATGATAATAATAATAATAATAATAATAATAATGGTATCATTTGAATTGCCCCTCAAAAAGACGTTCCGGAGGTGAACGAGTGCACCAATTCCAATACCATTTACTCACACCCACCCTTCATTTGCAGTCCACCACAGAATCTAAAAATGCAACGGTTATGTGTAAGCTCATCAAGAGCTGTCTTATTATATATTTACCTAATATTGGCGAGCCCCCGTCATAGAGCGGCGGTTCCCATGTCATGGAACACCAGTCACCTCCCACCGCGGGGACCAGGGGGGCATCAGGGGGGTCTGGGATGTCTACACACAACATACTGTAAGTACAGGCCAATGACGTCCACCTGTCCGTGTTGTCTTGCTTTAAAGATGTGGTAACCACCAAACTTTTTAGCTCGAATCAAGACCCAAAAGAGAATTTCAATGTCTCTCCAGGACTCAAACAAGTGAAAATATCTGATCTTTGTGCTATTTTCACTACTTCTAAAAAGTGTTATTTTTCATGCATTATTTTTTTTTTTTAAACCTTCTGAAATAATTCAACAAATTGTAGGGGGAAACGAATGCATTCATTCATTATTCATTCAAAATGGGTTCCCTGTTTGGGAAACACTGCTTTAAAGCTTCAAGCTGTATATTTGATGCCCCATTGTTTCGGCAGAGAGAGGTAATTGCAACAATATCCAAATTTCATAAAAGTTACATACTGTATATAGATAGCAGTGTGTCTAATCCAATTTACCAATTTTCTTATCCGACTTTACTGACATTATTGACTAGGGTCAAATTTGCGGTATTGAGTTTACAAGCTAAGTTCACAATGCAACCATCTGGGATCGCTCAAGCCCATCCGCTGAAGGATGCCATCCCTTTTTTCAAGCTACTTGGCAGGTGTTTGGATGGGACCGTCTGTCTATCAGTGTCTGCTCCAACAAATCACATTGACGTGTTTACACGACGTATAGTAGCTGCGCCAGTTTCTTGCCGAAGCCAGTCGGGAAGAGAGCGAAAACATCTTTTCCACACAAAAAAGCCTTCAGTGCCATTATTTGCCCTTCTTTCAACAAAGAAATATTGTCCAGTTGAGAAATATCTGTTATTAAAGCATCTATGCTCGTCTCGGTCTTGTTCGTGGTAGCGGCCATGATGAATGGTGAAAGAACTGCAATGCAACAGGTGCTTCTCAATGGTGTTACACCCGGTCTCGCCAAGATCCCGCCCCTACTGTAGCTGTCGCTGATTGGTTGGACTGGGTGTGGTCAGTTTAAGCTCCAATCTCTGAGTGATCCCAGATGGAGGCTGTATTGGGAACTTAAAGGAATAGTTCACCCCGAAAAATCGATCGATTATTCACCCCATGGAGACTCGAGTTAGTGATATACAGGCAGTGCCTTATGTGTACTGTAATCTAACCCAAGACCCAGTTTTGGACGTGGGTCTCACCTACAACCTTGACCTTGACAGCAGCTGTGGCCTCTCCGGCCTCGTTCTGGAGGACTATCTTGTAGTTGCCTGTGTCCTCCCTCTCGGTCACGTCGATGGTCAGGCTGGTCTGGTCTCCATATGTCTCAGCGCGCACGTGATGCCCAGAGTCCAGGATGACCTAAAGAACAGGCCAGCGGACAGTTACATATGTTGCAAGTTGACAGAAGCTCTGTGTGTTTTAACCTTTTTGAGCGATGCTCCTTGAAGAAGCTAAGCTCCAACATCTGGCTTTGTCTGGGACACGAAGCGTGACCTACATCTGGCCAACATCAGACCTACATCTTGGCACAAAGCGTTCAAAGTAACACCTCAAATTCCCTTCGAGGATTAATCGTGTATCTCATCTCATCTCATCTCATCTCATTGTGATTATTCACAATTTGATTCGACTTTATTTTGAGGACGCAATTCTATTACATTTTTGATTTAAACCTTATCAAAAGAGATCATTCTAATCGTAGCACGGTAGCACTTGCCCTTGCCTCGATGACCTTGCAGGCTTATGCAAAGGCTAAATATCATTCAGATAGCATGTTATGTAGACGAATGCCAGGTCACCACCCCTGCCTCGGGTGAGGGTAGTAAATAACCCTGCTGTACTCTTAGTACGACCAGACATGCAGCATGACCCCCATCAAAGATGGCAAAGCAGTGAAAGCACACAGTTTTGGCTAAAGTTTTACCAGGTTTTATTCCCCAAAGTGAAAAGGCAGCAATACAAAGGAGACCAGATCTGGAAATGGATATAGAGGATAAAGAAATATTCTAAATCAAATAACTAAAATATTCAATGATCTAACTCAAATTACTAGTCAAATAACTACATTTACTAGTCAAATAACTCAAAATACAATAGTCAAATATCTCAAAATACCAAAAGACCTGCTATAAACAAAAAATGCATTTTAACCATGGTTTTAACTTAACTATACTTTGTCAAAACAATTCTCCTCATCTGGCATTAAATAATGTGTATAGTTTCAAAGTACAGATTATAGATTTCTTGGGATGTTCTACTGTTAGACTGATGATAGGTTTTGGTTTATCTATAAGGTTACTATTTTCTATTGGTGCATTCATTACCTTGTGTTGTCCTTGCTTATTGTAAATCGCTGTGGATTAAGAGCGTCTGCTGAACGCCTAAATTGTAAATTGTAATCCTGGTGGCTTTTGCAGGTTAGGAAAACTCAAGCTCTTGATCTAAAACCAAAGCCACTCACCCTCTCTCCTTTCATCCACACCACCCTGGGTCCTGGTTCTCCACTGATAGGGATCTCCAGGCGCAGCTTGTTGCCTGCAACGATCACCACTGTGTTGTCTGGGAAGTTCAGGCTGTCCAAGAACACCTTTGGAGGATCTGTGGGCAAAATATATAGGCTTACCAAGGATGGTGGACAATGTGGTGTAAAAGAGAGGCTATGACCGTGTGCTTTGGAAACACTGGCATGAAAGATGTAGCCTGGAATCAGACGAATCCGCCGGTACAAAATTGACCATGGCGTATTTGGGTCTGGTCCCGCTCAATTGTGAATCCATTTCCTCACCCCGAAGAGTTGGGTGACCAATCAGGGCCCAGTATTGTTCTGGTCAAAGCAATTGTCTGGTACTTCTTCCATATAGAAGTACCAGACTAATATCCACGAGGTGATATTCAGGGCTCTATTTTGAATGTCTTAAAGGGGCACTCCACCACTTTTCAACCTATCTTCATATAATAGGTCCTCACTAATGTTCATGATAAAATATCACAATTTTTTTCTACTCAGTCTGGGTCTCATAGGAGAGCTGTGGGTGGGTCAAATCCTTCCTACCGGTGACATCATCAATGAGAAATGAAAGCTAATAGAAACTGCAGGCTTTCTATTCCTGAAAAAGTTGCAATGTTAAAGTGGATGCCATTGTTCTCGTGATAATAAAAATATTTTTTTTTTTTTCAAAAATATTATTTAAATGTATTTTGTCAAACGATGATGTCACCGGTAGGAAGGATTTGACAGCTCTCCTATGAGACCCAGACTGAATAGAATTTTTTTTTGCTATTTTATTATGAACCTATTATATGAAGACAGGTTGAAAAGTGGTGAACTACTCCTTTAAGTACCAGCTCTTATGCCTTAACTTAAAGGCCTGTCCATACTCTCTCCGACCACCAAACTTTTCGTCGGAAAGGTCCGGTTCAACTACAAAATGACTCACTTGCATGTTCTGAAAAACATTACCCCGCATTGGAGTTGGGGAAGCTGCACGTCAGAAAGTCAGAACTCTCCAACAAAAAGTTCGGTGATCGGAGACAGTATGGACAGGCCTTCGAGTTAAGGCATAAGAGCTGGTACTTTAGACAATCAAAATATAGCCCATAGTCTGGCTATGCGAGGCTATGAAAGATGCTGTTTGTAATGATAGTTCCCATACCAATGATGTGGACTTTGCAGGAGAGGCTCTGTGAGTATCCTTCAGGTACAAACGTGTAATCTCCTGCATCGTGAAGTGAGCTCTGCTCGATTTCAAGACGGTGGTTCCTGTAGAGGGAAGATAACCTCGGTAAATACATACAGTACACACCTAGCCTCACTGGGTGTACAAACTCATTTCATGATGTCAACATTTTGTACTTAAATATAAATAAGATATAGGATATATTCCTCCCCCATGCTGTGATGATTTCTCATCAGAGGTTTGAACAATATGGGATTTGGGTTCAAAATATGCTAAGTATCAAACAGTTGGGAGAAAGGAATCACTAGACTACAGTCGGGACCCATTTTTATGGGTCGCAACTCCCGACCCATTGTTTGTGAAGTAAATATTCCTTTCGCTTTACGATGTGTTGTGAACTTGTACTGTAGATTGGCTTTTTTCACTATTTATGGGCTTCATGTTGATGTTTTTGTATGTTTGGTCTGGGGGAGATATCAAATGGGTCTTGAGTTGAAAAGTTGGGGAACCCTTGGACAAGACAACACTACACAGTCGAATCATCCATGTGGATTTAGTGTAGTAGAGAGGAAGGTCATACTTGGCTCTGTGTAAGATGTTGATGCGGTCGTTGGGCTGGATCAGCTGCCCGTTGCGGTACCAGCGGCCAGGGACGTTTCCTGGGAAGATCTCACAGTGGAGCTTGAGCGGCTGGCCCAGCATCACTTTCACGTTCTGCAAGTCCTGGTACACCTTCAGAGGTTTCACTGCACCAGACCAGAGTATGAGGCTGGTTAACATCAAAACCGTATGTAAACAAGGATTTGTGCATAATTAAGACCCAAAGTAAAGGGCTGTTCACAACAAAAACATACGTCTAAGGACAATTCTTTGCTTTGTTTTTGTGTCTTCTGCTGTTGTCGCTTGTCTGTTGTGTTGCATTTCCTGAGCGTAAGCAAGCAACTAGCACCTAGGATGTCGTTACAGCAACCAGATAGTGAGATAGGCTGCGCAGGGCGGCTCTGGGTTGAAGTTGTTTAAATCAGTCTAAACACACAGATCCGATCTGATCACTCGCAAAATAAGAGTGTGAAGAGTCGGTCCTAAAGATCAGATTTGAGAAATGAGATCCGATTTGACTGCTGTCTAAACAGGGTCTATTAATTACACCCTTGATTGCGATGTGACAATACAGTTGATTCTTTTTTACAATTTACACGTTCAACATTCTTGGTGTGGACGACGGTAGATGTTACGTACAGTCGACTTGGACACGTGCCTCCGAGGTGCCCCCGGTGGCCATGAGGGAGTACGTCCCTGTGTCCTCCTTGCTGGCGTCGTCGATGATCAGGTAGTGCTTGGTTCCCTCACACTTCACGCGGTAGCGGGAACGCACGCCCGTCGGAACCTCCACTCCATTCTTCATCCTGATGGTCGGTGTTGGGGTTCAGGAGCACATTCACTACTCACATAAATCATTTACATTACTCACAGTTAGGGATGGGACGATCATGATCGTTATTACCGTTTATTGTGATAAAAAAGAAAGCGCTCACAATAATCGTATCATGGATATTTAAATTTATCGTGAAATTGTCCTCCGTCATACACTAGGATGAATTAGATTTTGTTGAGCTGCAAATTCAGTACCGCTTAAACCCTCTACTTGATAAAACACACCTGTAAAGAGAGCATACATAGGTCTAGGACATCTAGGTCAAGTTCAATCTGGTAAGGCCTCCTGGCCTCCTGGAGATCTTCCAGGCATTCCCAGTGTGTGTGTGTGTGTGTGTGTGTGTGGGGGGTGTGGGGGGGGGGGGGGGGGAGAATAATACAAAATGATGCTGAAGTTTCTGTTAGTCCTACCATTTCACTTGAGCTCCTTCTTCTGACACTTCACACTCCAGCTCGATCCTCTCGTTCACGGTGGTCTTCACAGGCTCAATGTTTTTGATGATCTTAACCGGCAGCTCTGTATGAAGCAGACCAAGGAGGTTAGAGCACTATTTCCCAGACAGTTTGTCGGGACCATGATGTTTGGGTCACGAACCAATTGTTGTGGGTCGCAAGTAAACATCAACCTTTTTTGGTTTAGCTATGTAAAAATATATATTATTATTACACGGCTTGGTTGAATGCTTGATTCTGATTGGTCAATCGCTGAAATCAGCGTTGCGTTATTTCTTGATAACACAGACCACTCCACTCTCAATGCTCAGAGAACCGGTGCACTGCGTGAATTTTATGCCGTATCCAACATGACAGCCATTAAAACAAACACTTACAAATAGACGTTGCTCTCAAGAATGTTTTTAAAAATATTTGAAGCGAGAAATAAACGATGCAGTAACAGAAAATGGATTCTATTTGATCAACTTCCTTGTGTTTTCCGAGGCAACCGTGTTGCACTGGGGGGATGCCCAGTGCAGCACTTTCAGTGCAATACTTTCACTACCGTTTGTTTTTAGTTTTGAGTCAAGTAATTTATTAAGTAGCGGTGTAATACGCAAGATAACGTCTGGCTCAGCGGTCATTATCGAGAGATAAAAATCCCTTAATCCTATAATTTCCATCTACAAAAATAAACAAATACAGTGAAATAGTGAAAATAGCAGATCCACAAACTCGCAACGCATTGCAAAGTGACATGTTGTGCGCTTGTAGATCTGCTGTTTTCACTAGTTTGTGTCCCGGGCAAACATCTATCTCTCTTTTGGGTCTTGAGCTAAAACGTTAGGGAACCACTGGGTTAGAGGAATTCAAGAGGAACTAGGCTATACAGTCAGGTACGTGTAAAAAAAGTTCATAATATTGTAGATTCATGAAACAAATCAAACCTGCATAGTAACTAACAAGTGCACATAGCAGACTGATTGGTGTTTGTACCTTTGACGAACAGCTCGGTGGTACACTTCTCTTCTCCAGCGCAAACAGAGTATGCCGCGTCATCGTTCAGTGAGCAGTTGTTGATGATCATAATCCTCTGTGTGCCCTTGTGCTCAAAGATGTACCTAAGCGAACCAGGGCAATTAACCATTAACACGGCAGCCATTTTTGTTCTTACATCACACATGAGGTCCAGAGTGTGACGTAAGAGGGAAAATGACCGCCATGTGCATATAATGGTCAACTGATTACGAGACCATGGGCTCCTAAACCATGTCATATGAAAGCAATATTTTGTCGCTGTCAGGTGGAAACCTTGTATGTCCAAATCGGAAATAAGAACCTGTGTTTCAATGGATACAATGTAGTTATTATTTAGACGCACACTCTTGTTAAAGGTATGTGAGATCGCAGATCTGTGCACGTACACATACAGTACATTCTGTCCCTATTTTGCCATTTTGTCATTGTCAAACTGAAAATAGCAGATCTACTACTACTGTATTTCACAGCACGTTGCATCGCGGCGTGCTTTGTCTGATCTGCAATTTCCGCGACACTGTCATCCGACAAAGTAAAAATAGGCTGATCATTTTGGGGAAAAAAACATAAAAAGTTGACACTTGGAGATACAAGGTTTGTGCCCTTTTATTGTAACTAGTATTACAATAAATTACTTTTTCTTTTGTGCATCAAACATTTCTTAACGTCTAAAAGTAACAGGAACACCACTCGCCACAGACACAAAGCAAACCCAACATGCATGCAGGTGTGGTTAGACTGGAGGGAGCAGTGGCTTCAAACCAGAGGTGTGTGATAGTGAAGTATAAGGGAAACGCGTGAATCAAAACAGCGGCGGAGTTCGGACAATGGAACAAGGGGGGAACGCTTGTTTTCTGTGGAGATGACGGAGGCGCGCCGGCGTTGTATTATAAACACAATCTGATGTAGCTATAACAACAATCACGACATAGGCTATTTATTATAATCACTAATTCACTATGAAATGTCTTTAATTATAATTAAAGTAAAAATAGTCAAATAACAAACAAGGACAAATTGTTCTGCCCACAACCTTATCAAACCAAAATGCCTAAACTACTGCAAAAATGTAGGCCTATTATAACTATGATAATGGTTCTTAACTTCTTGTAAGTCCCAATTATTAAGTATAATACTTGTCCTTATAAATATAAAATGTTTATGATTATTTCTTGTGTTATATGTCATGAAACATTGCATGGAGGCCTATTATATTACCTATAAACTATACACGAGTGAGCTCTCAATCGGTACCTCCGCACGGTCCAGGCGATTGCAACGGAGCGCTCCCTACCTCCGGTTCAGCCAATCACAAGCTTCCATTGTCCGAACTGCGCCGCTGTTTTGATTCACGCAAGGGAAACAAAGCCAGTGGACAAACTTACTTCCTTTGACTTAAGGTCAGCGGTGGAGCCAGAATGGGGCCGGAGGAGCACAGGAAGTGAAGTACAGGAAATGAGTATGGCAGTAGGACAGGAAGGAGCACCATGGCAAGAGCATGGCACATGATGACACGGACAAACAGTCAGACAGACAAACAGACAGACGGACACAAGACAGATTGACATCATGCCTAGAGGGGAAGGTACTGTATGACAGGGTTACAACACAGAAGAGACATTACAGTGGAGTCTTCAGGACAGCAAGTCCAGGAACCAGAGACCAGAAAACTGCAATGACCTCCCAGATGGCTTTAACCTGGCATGGCTTTGAACTAGAACTTAATGTCTACTTAAAGGATCACTTCCCCCATTTTCAATCTTATGTCCATATAATTGGTCCTCGGGCCTCGCTAATGTCCATTATAAAATGTCTCAGAGGAGCGCTGTGGAAAGTTTGGCTTAATGGACAACAACAGGGTTTCTTGCTAGCCCCCAACCTGTGATATGAGGGCACAATTACATCATTAATCACAATTATTTGTATGTTAATTAATTGTCAACTAATGTCATGATGATGACAGCTAAATAGGCTTAAATAACTTAGCATATTAAAGCCTGTCACAATTCTTACATTCTTACAATTTTTCCTCGTCGATTTTCTTTCCATGTTGAAAATTCTGTTAGTCCTTGAGTTCTTGGTTTGTTGTTTTTCTTAGTTTACAGTAGATGTCAAGTTTTCTTTTCCTATATTCAGAACTTACTGTAGAACAATCATATTTATTTTTTTAAGTATTATTCTTGCCCAGGGCCTGCACTGTATAAATCCTGCATTGAACCTTTGGTATAGTTTTGAGGTAAACAAAATAGTGCAAAAGAAATTGCATTTGTGGACTTTTTGGAGCCTTAGCTGTTTGGCCAACTTTTAGACCTTTGCAATCTTGGTTTATAAAGCCTTAAAGCCAAACTGAAACTTTTTTTATTCATAATCCTCAATGTCAAAAACACAATTAAATCAATAATCGCAATTACTTGTGTGACACTTAATTAATTGACGTAAAAAAAGAAAGAAAAGGTATCAAAGCCATGCTTCATTAAAGTCCTGTGAAGGAGGTACCGCCTTTTTCCTGTGCAGAGAAGGAAATGTAGTTCATATTAAAGGAGAGCATGTGGACAGAAGGCTCTGAGCACACCTTAGTGCAGCTGGCAACGGTTCACAGGACAATAGGTGTGTGTGCGTGCGTGCGTGCGTGCGTGCGTGCGTGCGTGCGTGCGTGCGTGCGCGCGTGCGCGCGTGCGTGGCTGCGTGCGTGCGTGCGCATGCTGAATGTAAACCTCTGTTTCTCAACGACGGATCCAGGGACCACCAGGGGTCCAAATGGACCCTTAACGGCAAGAGAGTGCTTTTGTACCCTCTCAGAGTTAAATTAACACTGAGGGTTTTTACATGTGTGTAGATTTGGGAGATACAGATGTGGTGTTCTAGTGACCTATTGCATAAAAAAAAATAGGGGTCCTTGAAATTAAAAAATAAATAAAATTGAGAAGCACTGCATTAGGCCACAAACCTTCATTTGATATGATTTTATTTTATTTATTTATTTTATTTCTGGGGACCCAATTTACACAAACAAATCCTCAGTGTTAATTTAACTAATGTACAAATGGAACCTAATGGACCCATTTCTACACTCTCAGAGTTACAGAATCATGGTCCCCTGGGGGTCCACATACCCTATGTTGAGAACCAGTGAAGTGCTGTTTTGGCCTATATATAAATATATAAATGTAAACAAAGGTGGTGAAAAAGTGACAGCTCAATTAAGTCCAGTGGATGTGCCCTGCGTTACGCGTGAACCATTGCTTTTTATTTTGACGAAACAAAACAAAACAAGACATTCATCAAAAGGTCAAAATCACAAATGAAACCCCATTTCATGATAAAACAAAAGAAGTCCCAAAATGCATTTCATTTGTGTGAAAGTTGAGAGGGTAAAGGAGGACATAAATGGATGAAACACAGGAAACAGGAAGAGGATATTGTTACGTACTTTGGTGAAGATCTGATTTCCTGTCCGTTTTTGTACCATTTCAGCTCCACCGTGGGGTCAGCCAGGTCCACCACGAAGCGGATCTTGCCACCTTTGTCCGCCTGATACGCCGGTTCCAGTTTCTTGGCGAAAGCTTCCAGAAAAGTCAAAGTGAGGACACACGAGTTGGTCAATGGCTTATTCTGTATCCACGGTTTCCTCACAGCCTGATATCAATTATTATTATTTACTTTAATTGTGGATATGTTTCATTTGGGTGTTTGTGTGTGCCATCATGAAGTTAAAGGGGCCCCACCATGCTTTTAAAAAAATATATTTTATATAAATATTGGTCCATAATACGGTTTTATACAGGTTTTAGCCTAAACAACCACTCAGATATTGAAATGTCATGTTTAATTCCAAGCCATTTCAGATACAATACCAAAATGCCGGGCTAAAATTGGAACGATACAGAGAAACCATGTAGAGTCAATCGTAATATTCTCTGTATCGTTCCAATTTTAGCACCACTTTACCTCATGGTTCCACCTCATACAGTATATAGTCTCAATAGAACATAGCCTCCCAAAAAGTACCACCCCCTTCTCGAGGGGGGCCAATAGGAAATGAGCCCCCTGTAACATAGAACGGGGCCCGATTTCAAAAGAGTACCGTTCAGACATGCCATTCAAAAAATCACTGAAATGAAAGGCAAGGCTTAGAGTTAATGAATTGTTTTTTTTGGGGGGCTGGAAGAGACACTGTGAAGACCAAAATACAAGAAAAAAAATAAAACATTTAAATTCATGGTGGGTCCCTTTTAACCAAGGTCTTGAATTATGTTGCACAAGGGACAGCTGGTGCAGATAGTTTTAAGTGATATTTTTTGGTTAAAGAAAAATAAATCTTGATCAGGGCTCGCTCATCTCAAAAAGCATGCGGCCCACCCACGTTAAGTGGTCAAATGTCATATTATTAAAATGTTCTTCCAATTATTTGGGGGCCCACTTGCAATATCCTCGCGACCCACCAGTGGGCCCCTGCCCACAAGTTGAGAACCACAAGTTGAGAACCACTGCACCTATATCAGTTTTCTCAAACTTTGACTCAAGCATGGATGATGACAGGGGTGTCGCAACAAATTCTGGGCCCTGGGTACAAGGATTCACTGTGGGCCCCCCATGAATGTTCTTCAAAGGGGGAGGGGGTTTAACCCATTTAGACTGGGAATGCATTATTACGCATTATTCTGTGCTTTAACTATTGAAAAATAGCAGCTATACAAGCTCACAAGCTCTAAAAATCTTTTTTTGAAAAACCTATACATGTTTCTATGTCAGTGGTGCTCAAACCTTTTTCATGTGAAGGACCCCCAAAATGATATGTATTTGGTCACATTTTCACGACTTTTAAAAAATAGCAGATCTACAAGCTCGCAGCGCGGCACAGAGTGCCGCGCTGTGAGCTTGTAGATCTGCTATTTTTCAATAGCCAAAGTATAAAGTCCCACTTTTCCCCCTCTTGTGACGCCCCTGGATGATGACCCTACCTTCGCTCTTCTTCTCCTCTTTCTTGGTCTTCTTCAGCCTCTTCAGCAGGCCCCTGAGGTCCGTGATGCCGTAGTTGAAGGCGATCTTCTCGTACTCGTCCGGCTTGGCGTTCTTCAGGATCTCCCACACGTCCACGTCCGGCTGCTCCTCCTGCTTGGGCTCCCTGGGGTTTCGATCACGGACACAAGGTGAGGTCGTGAGGGTGGAGCGTCAAGGTCTGAAGCTTTCGCAACGTGTCCCGAGGAACTGTTTCTTAACGGGGAACTGAACTCCAGCGTGGGCTGGAGAGACTATAGGCCAGTGGGCCCCTTATGCCTAAACTTTTAAATTAAATAAAAAATAAATTTTCTTTCAAAATTGTAAAAAATAAAATAAAAAAGCTTTTTTAGGCATAAGGGGTAAGGCCCAGGAGTTAATCAAACTAGTCGATTTAATTGATTATACTTTTTTTTAATCTGTAATCAGTTCTAATAAGAATGATCACTTATAGTGAAATATTTGATTGATTAATCGAATATTAATCAAATATTTTTAATCGGTCAAAATCTAAGATTTTCTGTGTATTGATTTCTTTCTTTTTTTCTCCCTTTTTTTTCTTTTTTTATTGACTAAATCCAAGCGACTTTGAGCCCTATTTTAAACTTCGGCGTACAGCAAAAATCTAGCCAATCTAAACCTCACAACACATTGCATCGCAACTCGTCGTGAGCTTATAGATGAGCTATTTTCGCTATTTTTGGAGAAAAGTCAAAAAAAAAATTCCCCCCCAAAAAATCAAGAATGTTTATTAAAATCGATTACTGATTATGTATTTGTTATAGATTAAATTGATTAATTCGATAAACTGTTGGGCCCCTGGTGTACTCTACTACTCATTTGCGTCTGGCTTGGGAACCTCTGTGTCAGCCAATAAGGAGTTCCTCAGGACATGTCACTCAAAGGGATGGGCGTGGTAAAGCTATGGTCTATTATGTGCACGTGACGTCAGCCCTGAGGTCAAGGGTTACGCGTGAGACAGGATTGCAGCGGGTATGTGAGCTACATGTGACATGTGAGATGGGGACTCCCTCTTTCCTTTGTGTTTCGCCTTGATTGCGCTGAAAACCCTCGCTTGTAACTTCCCTAAAACTATGCCTAAACCTAATCCAAACCCTAACCGTAATCTCTCAAACACTATGCTTTACCCTAACCTTAACCGTAACTCTAACCTCACCGAAATAATGCCTAAAAAAAGCTAACCTCAAAACCCTGTCTGCCGGTGCGAAACACCTAGGAAAGACATCCTCCCGTGTGAGATGACATTTCGACAACAAATCCAGAATTGTGCTTCTATGGCTTCCTATAATGGACCGAATCTGTGCTCAAACTTTGTAGACAGTGTTATTGGACAGACATTACTCGCCATTACATGCCACTGGTTCTCAAGGTCGGGTCCGAGGACCACTAAATGGACCCTGGCAGGACCTGTGAGGGACTGTGAGGGACCTATATGGCACTCTTGGTCTCTGTAGAGAAAACGGCGAGGTCCTGGGACATCGCCGTTGCATTTTGCTTTTTATCCAGCGTTTCATATGAAGCCGCATCAGGGCATGAAATGATGTAGTGTCCATGTAATTTCGCTAGGTGGCGGTGACACACGGACAGACTCTTCTACTTCCTTGTTACCAGTAGGCATACAGCCTACTGGTAACGTGGCTGCAGTAGGCTGTATGCGAGCCATGACATCACATATGTGTTGTCATTTCTTGCGTTTCTGTTGTTCACACGGTGACGCGAGGGTAGACCGTTGTCAACTTTTCCACCCAAAAATCCGGTCTTAGTTCGTGCCATTTTCAACCCCCGAAAATTCAGTTGTCGTCTGAACGGAAGCCATATCTGACTTTTCATTTTGCGGAATTCTCATTGCAACATCGCCGTGTAAACGTGGCCTCAGAGTTAAATGAATACTGAGGATGCTACACTACAGTGTAGATTGGGGAGTCTGTGGCCTAAATGTATATCAAACCGAGGGTCCCTGAAGGGGAACCCCAATCTACAATGTAAAGTCCTCAGTGTTTATTTACCCCGGAGAGTTTTTTTGTTCTTGTTGTTACAGTACAGGCTACAGTATGGATCGTGTGTTTATACCCGGCCTTAGCTGACGTAGTGGGTTTGTGCTTAGCTTAGCCTCATGTCACCAGACTTCCCAGAGCGGAGGAAAGCCTGGCATTCCTTCTAAAACTAGCCGTGTGATCCGGTTAAAAATAGAAGAAAAAAGTGGTTCCCGTTGTTGTTTCCGGTTGGTGATGCTTGTTTTTGTTCCCAACATAATTGCGACTGTAGGTCGCAAGTTTACTATGAAAACCGGCACCACTTGTCCGCGTAGCTCTGTCTGTCTGAAGGTCACGCCTGACACTGTGGTTCCCCTGACACATCACTGTGACATCACTGGTGATATCACAGGTGACATCACCTATATAAAAGTCCATATATGGGTATTCCCCAGAATCCCTTTTATGCCCATATATGAAGATCCCAGATGTCATCGATATACATCACTGGCCAGATGGCCAAGACATGGCCCATATCTGTGTGGCTGGTTCGGATAGGGATCTCCATGTATGGGCATAAAAGGGATTGTATGTTGTGTTGTCATGGGAACCACTCTAACAGAATCCCTTTTATGCCCATATATGGAGATCCCTGATGTTATTAATATTAAGACCATATCTAACAGGACTTCATATGGGAATGCCCATAAAAGGGATGTACCATACTGTATCCAGTACATGGATCTCCGTATATGGGTACCAGGGGTCTCCATATGGGTAACTGGTCCGATATACATCACTGGCCAGATGGCCAAGGCGAGGTTGCATGTCGCCCTGAGGCCTCTTACGAGTGTGAATCAATTAGTTCAGTCTCGCTAGTCGTGCTGCGACAGTACCTTTTCCATGGGATCAATAAAGTAAATCTATCTATCTAATCTATTTCATCTAATCTATCTAATATATCTAGATTGTACAAATTGACCCATAAGGGTCCATTTGGTTTCACTTGTACACTCCACCCTGTAAGGGTCCACTTGGACCCCTGGTGGTCGCCGGACCCAACGCTTTGAACCAGTTCATTAAGAACTAATCCTTGGCACTGGGCTGTAGCCTAGGCAGCTACAGTAGGAGTACTCTATCTCAGCACACCAGTGCCAATTTCACAGGATTCCCTTGTATCTTTTTATGATTACCAGCATTTGATCATCAATATTTATGATTAGCAAAGCTGAATCAAACTACTCTTTTACTAGGGTAACAGATAAAGAAAGGATTGCATGCATTCAGCTTGTGATGTCTCAGAGGCCTCAATTGGGTATGGCATCTGCCGTTCCTGCCAAATGTACTTCTTAAAATAAATTCATCATGCCTCTTGCTAAGGTATGGCAACATGACTGGTGTCTTGCACGCGCACGAAGGCGCACATGCAAGACACCAGTCATGTTGCCATACCTTAGCTTTTGCAGAGCTGACGCCACTGTGATGTCTACTCATTAGAATGCCTGCCTGAGCCAATGACAACGTGAGCTCAGAACCCTCTGTGGTATAACCACAGATATAAACTGCTGCAATATCCAATACATTATAGCCAAACAAACAGTTGAGAAAGTCACTGTAACGTTTGTTATACTGACATTGACATGGCTCTTCACATAAAGGGTTTAATCTCAAAGTGTTTGTAGTATAAAACGACATACAGTATCTATCTATCTATCTATCTATCTATCTATCTATCTATCTATCTATCTATCTGTCTATATCTGTCTGTCTATCTATCTTTGTTAAGATTTGCAGTTTATTTAAGTGGAGAGATTAAAGAAAATGATACATTATTTTATCAGTGCTCTAGTTATGAACAGAACTCAATGTCAGACATGGATCATTATGGGACTGTTGTGTTTTTACGTGTTTAGGGACTCAACATATTATGACTGGATGAACTCAAAATGATAGCTTTTGTGAAGCCATTGAAGTGGCAGCATGCAGGGACAACAAGGGAAACCTTCCCACAAGAATCGTTGTATCATTTATTTCTCCTTGTATTTTGTCCTTCTCAGCTAGCCCATCCCTTTGTTTGAGTGTGTTTGTTTTCAGTCACCACTTCACAGATGCTCTGACAAGGTTAGACCAATGAAGGTGTCCAAAGGAAGGTTAGTCTGTGAGAACCAACGTTAAGTATGTTGGACGTGAGTAGATCCATTAGTTTGGCTGAATAAAGAACATTCAGTCAGTCCTTTCTCTCATCGACATTTTCCCAAAATGTCCGAAAGGTTTCAGGTGAAAAGCACGAAATATTATTCCATTCTTTGTATTTTTCCATTCTTGTTTATTTTCAGGCAGTTATCAAGAAGGCTGAAATAAACATTGTGGTATTTACCTTATATTTCTACATTGAGATAAAAATATGAATGTAGTGATAACACTATTTTACAGCATCATATCTCCCAGCACTTCATCAATGATCCAAAATGCTGCTCTTTGTCTCATAAGGTTTCAATTATACTTTGTTACACAGCTTTTTAGTCAAGCGTTGTTTGACAAAAATGACATTATCTTCATTAAAACAGTAAGCTGTTTGTTTGAAAGTATGTTATTTTTGTCGAGCTAAAGGGTTGTGACGAAGTATGAATTCCAACTGATTTATACTTGGTTGCGTGTCAATGCCACGCCCCGAAAATAGCCATTCTACAAGCTCACAATACATCGCAGGCAGCGCATTGTAAGCTTGTATAGTATAGGCTATATTTTCGTTGTGCTACACTGGCAGGCAGCTAAGCGTAAATCACCCTTTTTGGCGTTGAGAGTGGGGGTTCAGCTTGCTTTTTGAAGAATAGCCTCCCATCTCTAAGCAAACTATGTGTATGATTCAAAGCCCATTTCCATCATTACAGAGTGCTGGCAGAGCATTTAGGAATGCTGTCTCCAAATGAAGTGTTACCAGACTACAGTAGGCCAACACTCTTGCTTGTCCAGTTCCTAGAGCTACGTTTCATGCTGGGGACTCTATCGGTTACTTACCGGCGGCTCAGTCTAATGGTTTAATTACCTATGGTACTCTCTCTACTAACCTTTGATTTCTGAACATATAGGGGAAGAAGAAGAGACAAGCCCAAAATAAATGTGTCGTTTATCTTCAGTGAACAGTGGCACTGTCCCAATCTGTTGGTGCTGACACATTATAGAGTCTTGGCAAAAAAAAAGAAAAAAAAAGAAGAAGAAACAATCCCCCCACCTCAAAAATACTACTCAACTGAGGTTTAAAATAAAATGTTGCACTGTAGTTTCACCATGTCTAATATATATGTCATTGCGTGCTTATAAAGTTATTACCTTAGTAGGTATTTGTTTTATGTTGTAATAATAGTTTACTGCTATAGAGTCACATTTGAACAGTAATGAGGTGTTTTACATGCCGTAATACACACAATATAGACTATACCAGAAGAAGAAAAAAACTTGGAGGAGAAAAAGTAGACTCTAGAGTCTAGAGAAACATATTATATTTGATAAAAGATTTCCCAGATGAGGGCTTTAAAAGAAAAAAATAAGAATAACCAATATAAAAAAGCACAGTGTTGTCGTTCCTCACCTATGTTTAAGGAGCCCACTAAAGTCAAGTTCCCCTCCATCATCTTGTCCTTCACCGCTGTATGTTAACAAGAACATATTAATAGAGACTTGTTCAGAACAGACACAAATACAGGCAACTAAAAAACAATGCTAAAACAGCAATGCAAAGCAGCGGGCTCTGGAGTTCAATCGGTGCATCAGCGTTGGCTTATGTCAAGGGTTCCCAAACTTTTCTGGCCGCGACCCCCCAAAATAATCATATTTGAACTGACAAGCAAATATCTGTTGTTAATTGTAGGTATTAAATATAGTTTGACTCAGTTCCATAGATAAATATTGTAAAAATAGCCAAACTACAAGCTCACAACGCCCTGTGAGCCTGTAGTTTTTTTTTTTGTTTTTTTTTTAAGTCATTAAATTGTAAGCAAAAAGAGGAAAGAATGTACAAACGCCTTCTGGAGACTTCAGAAGGCGTTTGCCGAAACGCGTTGGTGTATTTTAATAATGTTCTAGCCCATTGAATAAAGGCCTTTTATTGTTAAATCCACCTGAGTGCCTGGACCTGGATTTTTGTGCCTCTGTGGCACATTCTTTCCTCTTTTTGCTCATTGTATTCCCTTTCATGAGCACCGGTGGTTTGAGGGATACCAGTAGCGCCCTGCTATCTTCTCTCTCATTAAATTGTAACTTTAGAAATGTGCAGGTACCCTGTACACACTTATTTATACTGTATGTTGGTTTATTTACTGTTGAGTGAGAAAACCATGTTGCACATTAAGCTAATCATCAGGAAACCCCCCGAAATAATTTGGGGAGTCCCTCCGACCCTCAGTTTGGGAACCACTGGCTTATGGAACCTATGCACGATCGGCACTTACACAACACCCTTCGTCTCCGAGCCAAGCGGCTCGGAGCAAACCAGTTTGTGTATAGCAGGACCGAGAGCCTTCTTTCCCAGAAAAACATTCCCACAATGCTCCTGCCATGTTGGAAGCAACATTGCCGAGCGGCGCTCATTGTGATAATAATGGTCTGGTACTGCGGGGTTGCTTTGCATTGCTTTTCAGACACATTGTTGGGAGGGAGATTTGAAATGCAAGCGTTGGCCTTTGATCAGATAAACACGTTGAGTTGGCTGGTTGATTTTGTAATTACCTTTGAGAAAGGTGAATGACATTTGAACAACCATCTTTCCACACTAATATCGTCACGAAGAATGTGTCATAGTTTGCCTCATGGGACATGAGGGCTCCTATAAGAGTGATGACTCCTTGCTCCGTTCTTGATGTCGGATGAGCAAGTATTTAGTAGTATTAACAATCTGTCAGAGATCCTTGTCTGAATGATACGATTCTATGGTGGAAGCGTGGTACATTGCTATTCGTGAATGATACGACTCTATGGTGGAAGCGTGGTAAATAGCTTTGATAGCTATCCATGTAGAAAACTTACCCTATAGGGGGGAGCTTGTCCACCACAATAACCTTGGCGTCCCTATTTTGGGCATGCCATTATAGGCGAAAATTATATTTAATTGTACTTTTCTAAAATTACAAAATGTTTGAATGTTTTTTTTTTTCGTAATTATTTTAAATAACAAAAATAGCAGATCTAAAGGTCATTACACGTAGCAACGAGATGCGTTGTGAGGTTGTAGATCTGCTATTTTTGCTATCCATCAAACGACTACATAATAGGCCTTATAATATATGCAGCTATTTCAAATTCAAATGTAATGCTGATTGTGAGTTTCTCTTGAAGGCTTATAGCTGACTGCATCAAAACATGTGTTGTTGTTGTTGTTGTTGTTGTTGTTGCTCCTCTTATTACCTTCTCTTGAATGCGGATCGAATATCGATAGTCTGGGAGCCCGGTTCGGGTTCTGAAAGACAAGCGACACAGAGCATACAGTCAGCTTTTACAGCGGCCTGTGTCGCGATGATCGGCTGTGTGTCATGCATAAGGGCATGCACAAACCTGACGAACCTTTCACCTCCAAGTCAAAAGAACAGGTGTCAAACTTATCCTTGTAGGTGACCTCGCAGCGGTAGTTCCCCGCGTAGTTTTCTTTAGCTTTGATGATGTGCATCTCGAACGTGTGAATCTGTAACAGTGACATGGAATGGATTATGGATGTGGGCCAATATGGAGCCAGGGCCCACCAGGGGGGGGGGGGGGGGGGGAGCCTAGTTTTACATTAAAGGGACTACCCCATGAATTTCACATTTTGTCTTCCCAGTGTCTCTTCTAGTGGGCGGGGTAAAGTGGTGCTAAAATTGGAACGATAGATTAGCATGGTGCCATGCTAAATCTACATTAACCACTTAAGCCCTACAATACTGTACATTTTGGCCAATTGAAAATAGCAGATCTACCAGCTCACAATGTGTCATTTTGATACCAATACTTTTGTGCTTTCACTTGAGTAAATTTTGAATTCCGGACTTTGACTTGTAAGGGTGCCCTCACACCAAAATACCTATGAGAGTGGAATCCGCGTTCCGCCAATGCATTTCAATGATAAGGGAGCGTTTTTTGCAGAAATCCTCTGCTGGCATGAAACCGCTTTGCTCTCATTGAAATGCATTGGCGGAACGCGGATTCCACTCTCATAGGTACTTTGGTGTGAGGGCACCCAAACACTGCAGTATAGATACTTTTACTTAGGTAAAACACGTGAGCACTTCTTCCATCACTGCGTGGAAGTACAGCACCTTGGTGAAGCGGTCGAAGGTCTCTTTGAGCTGTAAGTGTTTTCCTGTCTTGCTCGCCAAGTCCATCCACTTCCCTTTGAACCACTTGATGGTGGGCTTGCGCAGCAGATCCTTGGCCTCCACCTTGGCGATGAAGTTGATGTCGCAACCTGCAACAGATGGACACAATGAAACAGTGGTTCTCAAACGTTTTCATTACATGTCAAGGATCCCCAAATTGACACCTATTTAGTCCGCGGACCACATTTGAAAACATATGCCAGGGACCCCCATAAGAGAAGATTTTTACGGCTCTCTAGCAGTGATTCTGAACCATTATAATTTCAAGGACCCCCAGTTTGACATGTATCAGGCTACGGAGCTCATTTTAATGGTATTTCTATCTCTGAGACCCCAATTTATATTGTAAAATCAATGTTAATTTAACTCAGAGTGTACAAATGGTTCCATTTGTACACTCTGAGATTGGTTAGGGTTAGGTTTGGTTTAGGCATAAGACCCACGTTGTCAAAGATAAAAACACAAAAAAGGGGGTTTGGTCAGCTGCTAGGTAGCTCAGTGAGTTGGGTAAGGTGGCTGCTATCACTATGGTCCGGCTTCACCTCCCACTGAGGGGAGATAAATATTCGAGTCGACAGAGCATGGCCCTCCTGGCCCATTATAATGTGCTGATAAGAAATGATAATCGCCCAAGAAATGGGATGATAACGGCAGAAACGGCTGCATACGACGGGCCTGACCTTAGTCTAGTCTTAGTTGACTATATCAAAAAGTAAAAAAAAAAAAAAAAGGTTTAGTCTTTTAGTCTTGGTCAACAACATTAACACTGCTAGCACCCTTGATTCTCTTTAAGTGGCTAACAAACAGAAGGAACATGTGAAACACGGCTCCTCCATAAAATGACCTACTGTACCACATGATTTGACTGATCACTATCTAGATGCACTTTTCTGCCACGTCATTGAGATAAATTGACTCTGAGCTTGTTTTAAGAGTGGCAATGATCTTTTTGGGCCTACTGTACCAGAGGGACACTCAATGTGTCCAGGGTTGTGGGGCACATTATACCTCTGCTTTTGATATTCCCCCGTTTGGTCATGGATTTCTTTATGGCCGGTGGCGATAAGTAGATGTATCCAAGCTTCTAGTCAGACTGAATTAAATACTATGCATTTCATTTTGGGAAATGTAGACCGTGGCGTGTCATATGTTTGATAATAACACAATTGAACGGTTGAATAAAAATGGTAGACCAACGTATGTTTGAGCTGCTATTTTCACTAGGGCCTATGAAACCCTAAATGTGACACTGTCTACCTCCCATATTGTCGCTGTCGGGAAGAAACCTCTTATCTCCATAATTCACTTTTTATGTTTTTCTTTTTGTATTAAATGAATGCCCTACTTGATCATACTAGCTACTATCTACAAGATCTGATATTTGTGCTATTTTTGAATTTGAATACTGAAAAGGCGATAACACGCTGACCTCATGGACGTTTCTCCTCACTCACCCACATCCACAGAGTGGCTGGGCTCAGGTTTCTCTATGAGCAGAGTGGACAGTGGCGGAGTGTCCACGGGCTTGTCCAGGTCTTCTGGGTTCTGACCTTCTCCCAGAGACCACACTGGATCAAGCAGGAGAGACGCGGGCACACACACACACACACACACACACACACACACACACACACACACACACACACACACACACACACACACACACACACACACACACACACACACACCATCACAGAGTCTCCTTTGCTGTTGATCAAGAATGGTCAGAGGCTGTACAGCTACCTTTTCTTTTGAAAGTGTTAACATCACCAGCGGAGAGACATACATAGTTCAACACATGGCGTTCAAGAATACCAAGCCTGTAATATTCACAGTACAGATCTTGCCAGAGAACTGTGAAAGCAGTGTAAAAGAACATAATATAGAATGATTGTTCATTTATCGTAATCGAGGTGAACGTTTGAAATTACGGTCATATTGATTTGAAGTCATATCACTCAGTCCCAAGTGACGTCCACTCATTTTTTCAACAACACTTACTTAGTACATCAAACACCTGACAGCTGCTATTTAAGCTCCTTGCAAGACGGAAAGCATGGAACACAAAATATGGAACAATGAACAATTATGTAATACCGTAATACAAAATGTAAGAAATATCATTTTCATCAATATCTTATACAGTAGACAGGGTGAAATAATGGTTCAGATAAATTCTTCATTTTTGGAGATGGGTTTGGTCTTCTTTAGGTTCCTGGTGATCAAAAACAGTTTTCTGAAAAGTATAATCTCGAGGCACTATGAAACCACTGCGATATTTGAGAGGATATCCTACTCGACAAGTTTGTATTGGGCAGTATTTCCATGTGTGCGTGACTGTGTGTGTGTGTTTCTTCTTTTTTTTCTGCCAATGAAAATGACTCCAAAAGCCTCATAGCTTCCTACAAGCGGTGTAGCAGATATGCAGCACATTCGCTATGATGTTTGAGGAGACCAATCTTTTTCATGTAGCAGCAGGTACTATAAGCTTCAACTCTTCCAGGCCAGCTACAGTATCTAGACTATACACTGTATGTACAGTAGGAAACAAATGTAGGCCTATTTGTGATTTTAAAAACGAAGAAAAAAAAAACCCCCACACACAATTCCATTGACCGGATTCTGGTAGGTACATAGAGCCGACCACTACACGTTGAACTAAGTATTAGTTTACTAAGTAAACGTAGAAGTAGCAATACCACAATGTAGAAAATGCTCTGATACAAGTCAATAGTAGCAAAAAGTTAAAGTTTTACTATGTAACTTTTTTTATAAAACAAATCTTAAAATTGTCCTAACTGTTAAATCGCTAAAGTTTTAGAACACCCACTCCGTTATTTTCAGCTTCTGAAGCCTTCTCTTTATATGTTTTCTATGATCCTGGCCGTGGACCGGTTTTCGCGCCATGATGACGTAATCTGCATCATCTGTATACGTTGTGTATACGTTGCCCAATCACATCGCCGATCATGCACACATGGTACACTACCGGCCAATGCAGCGCATCTTGAAGTGGGGTCGCCATATTTGTAGTCGCCCGTGTGTCTCTTTACTCAAAAGCTAATCTCGCCTACCAGGCAGGGTGAAGTAGTCCGTTTCTCCGGAATGCCTGAACGCACAGGAACCAGGGACCCCTCTAAAGATAGCTCTCGGCGTTGTGGAGGCAGACGCGGGGGTGTGAAGGTACGAAAAACGGGCGAAAGACGCGAACGCGACCGCGGTTTGCTATATGGCTACTGACCACTAGTTGAGAATCTTACACAGTATAGCTTTAAATTAAAAAGTACTCATTATGCAGAATGGTCCATTTCACAATTATTGGACTGCAATTAGTAATGCATTAATGTGTTCATCACCTTTTAATGTTGCAGCTCATAAAGGTCGGTGGGGCGGATTTTTATTACGTTATATGCATATGCAAATTCTGTGTTATGTGTTGTGTCGTGTAGCCAGGAGATCACTGATCGTCTGCCTACGCGAAACTATATGTTATGTCGTCGCGGTTGGGCAGAAACCTCGTATCTCCAACTAAGAGTCCAAGTTTCAAATGTGTCTGTCTTTTCGTAAAGTAAAGCCCTGCTTCACCATACAAGACTGTCGTACAGGCGAGGCGTTGTGTGCTTGTAGATCGTCTATTTTCACTATTTTAAATGATTTTTACAATGATGGATACAAAACAAACGGTTTTGGGCATACAAGGTTTCCAAACGACGACAACGAAGATGTGCTGCTGGGTAGCTCAACCTATAATAATACAGCATCAACAGTTAATGTATGGTTTTCATATCTAAATCTGATAAGTCAATTGTAAAAGTACATCAGAGTTGTACTTAATGCACTTTTTCCCCCTTTTTTTGACTGCCATTGTGACCTATTATTACCTGAGTCTTTTCTCCCCATGGCTGGCACAGGGACGCTATCATCTAAACAAAGGACAGAGAGAAATTTACAGCATATTATAAGAAATAGTACTGTAAAGTCCACTGAGGCAAACAGACACACACACACACAGGGCAAGCAGGGTTATAGCAAGCAATATCGGGTTATCATTAAGAGCTGTTTATGAGGAATTCTGAATCAAAAAGCCTGGTTCTCAGATTTACACAAAGCTTTACTGTCAGATGTTCCACTGATGTTAGATTAGTAAATAAACGCTAATGTTAATTGCTGCTTGACGTGCTTATGCGGCTTTTGATCATGGATTTATGATCTGCAATTGCTTTATGATTAGAATTCCAAATGTACAGTATTAAAATAAATATACGTTTATGTGGGAAGACTGCGTAGTGCGTACTGTCCAGAACCAGAAAAAAAGTGCTGAAGGTTTTATATAATCCTTTTAACAAAACACAAATATTTTAATAGTATGTTAATAATCTACTGTGTATTAGCAATGACAATCTTTTAAATCTCCAGTTTTGTACTGTTATAAATAATGTCCAAACACACCCAAAACATCTAGAAATAAACATGTCTCCGAGCATGTTTCCTACATTCTGATTTAGAGATGACTACCAGTGTGGTCAGGGGTTCTATAATGGTGGTTAGGTTAACAGAGAGATCTTACTAGGCAGCTCAATAGAGAGTTTCTTGAGTGAACTGGCATCCTCTGCAGAAAGAACACAGTATATTGATATTAATCAATTTTAATGAATGCAGACGATGGTTTGTATAATACTGGAAATATCCCTAATAGCTAAATTGTCATTAATAAAGCAAAACATACTGTTCAAGGCTTTGACAAAATTACAACAAATAAATTCATTGGTATTTTCTAATACAATTGAGACTACAAAACAAGAACATAATTACAGTATATTCATGAGGAACACAATTCAAGTTTAAGATGGATTATTTTCATGAATGACTACAGTTTGATCTGAATTGATTTCTCCCAATCCTTGAAATCAGAACTAAACTCTTGGAGTTTCTTGGACTAAACTAGTCCAAGAAAACAAGCCTGTTCTCCTCACAAGTCATTCTCTGTTTTTCATCTTTGTGACACCAAACATATTGATACTGTACTGTACACTACCGCTATATGAATACAATATTTACGGTAAGTCGTATTTAAAAGCTACACAGTCAAATCCGGCATTTTAATGTATTTTTGAGAGTCTAGAAATATACCCTACTACGGGTCAGGGATATTCCACTTAGATTTGGCCTAAAATAATTTATATTATTCCAAGCAATAACACATTATAGAACAATGCATGTATAACATTGCACTATATGGAAAATATACTGTATGCATATACATGATAAGCATCCATGTATTTATCTTGTTCAATTAATATATACATGTTGTCAGATGTAACTGTCACATCCATACCTTTATTTCATCTTATTTCAATCAAATAAAGGTTACTGCACAGTCAAATCCTCAGTGTCCATTTATGCATTGGTGCACACACTCAGTTAAAGGTGGTGTAAGTGATATATTTAGATTAAAAAAGAAATAGAAATAAAATAAATGAGGGTGTTAAAACTTTAAAGCTCTATATTCTGACATTCTGTCATACTTTGCAGTGTTTGTTCAGTAACAGGGGTTTCTCTTCAGCTCTTTATTAAAAAAAATAAAAATCAGGCCGGGATACCAGTTTTATCCAATCAGAGAACCTGCACATTTTTTGTATACTACAGAAAATTAGAGTATATGTGGACTCTCTCTCTTGTTTGGATAAAAACAGTATCCTGATCTGAAATTGAATTTTCTGTTTATTTAAGATCGGGAGACCACTGTTACTGTACAAACACTATGATTACTATCAGAACAAAGAGCCAATTAACACTTAACTTAACAAAGTAAAGTAAATATCACTTAAACCCCCATTTTAACTGAGGAGTTTAGTGCGTGTGCTTGTAGGAATTGTGCTGTGGTGTTGATCATTTTGCAATGATGGCACATGTTAACTCTATAGCTGTATGTATGTCATAGACATGTCATACATGACAATAGATTCTGCTTCTCTGTTGACTCACTTATCTTTGCACTTTGAACTGCTGCAACATCAGAACCACTAATATACACTCGCCCCGTTGTTAGGACAGAAAAAAGATGGTGTGTGTGTACGTGCGTGCGTGCTTGCGTGTACACGTGCAAGTGTGTTGTTTGTGAGGTATTTCCTTAACGTTTTGACACACTGTAAGTCCTGACCGGGCAGCCGTCCGTCATGAGGTGAGATTGAGGAAAGGAGGAGATAATAAGGAGGACATGAGGAGGGTAATAAGGATGTAATAAGGACGGAGCATCAAGATTACCAACCTGCCGGGGGTGTTGGGGAGGGGCTAGTGGCTGAGGCATCATCATCTTTATCTGAAATAAAGGGGTTGATTGACACATAGACCCACCTATCAAGCAACGACCAAGTCCCATCACTGGCAGGCCAACAAGAAAGACACAAGACCGTTACGAGCCGTCGGCCGTGACATGCGAGACGAGACGAGGCCTGGGCCCGAGCGTCACATGCAGCAACTAGCGGCAAGACTCCAGACTAATCTAACAAGGCTGACTTGTGTCCTGTGAGACTAAATTATAATGAAAGTGTGAGGTCACTCTTGTGTGTGAGATCAAGGCATTGTGCTCAGCACCGCAAGCTTCTCAGGCTACTCAAAGATCATTCACACACGCACGCGCACACACACATACACATACACACACACACACACACACACACACACACACACACACACACACACACACACACACACACACACACACACACACACACACACACACACACACACACACATACGCACACTCATACTGTACACACAGTGTTTGTGAGAGAACGTGAAACAACCAAAAAAAAGGTCAGCATTCAAGTCGCAGCCACAGAAATGCATCCACCAAAGAAAACCCTCAATCCTGTGTTAACGGCTTGTAGGTAGCTGTCTACCCTCTGATCCCAGCTCAGATCTTAGTTCGCTCGTTTCGTGGAACGGTGTGTTATGGTAATTCACCTTGTTTGTCAGTAGGAGCCACGTGTTGTTGCATAATGAATGGACTGGACGTTTAAATGGAAATGATGTATTGTGTGCGTCGTTGTGTACACAAAACCTTATACAGTACTCTGCCTGCAGTAAGTGAGCGACTGAGCGTGTCCATAGCTAAGGCCGTGGCTGTCTATTAAGCGTGTGATTCAAATAGTCAGGCATCTTTCCATTACCTAACTTGAGTGCCTCTTATCATGATGTAAGGATAAAAAAGTGTTGACAGCCACTGTAAGACTGCATACTGTAGCATGACCTTATCCTACTAGTCCTACTATGAATCCTGCTATATGCAATGGAGAAAGATCTGTCTGACCATCTGTGTATCTGCATCCACTCAATCAGAAAAGGGCATAGAGCATTGGCATAGGCATTGACTGACGAAGCAGATTTGTCAATTTTCAGAAATATAAGCTGTTTATTAGTTTGCCAAGTCTGTACAGTCTGTACAGTAGGCTATTACATCTGAGTCATGGTCCCATAGCCCGTACGGATAGCCATGCCATCGTTTTATTCGTTGTTGGCTAGTTGTCAGGGACACCTCTCAACCAATTGCTAGATGGGCTCTTCTATCACAGGAATCCGAAAGTAAAGCTAAAAGTGATGATGAATGCAGATCAAGTTGTGCTTTGAAGCAGATAAATGTATGTTGGCGCTGACATAGGCTATAGTATTGTAGGACTAGAGATAATTCGCTTTGCCAGTTTGCATATCCTGTCTAATATGCGGATACTGAAACAGTCTATGTGCATGTAATATGTTTGTGTGAGAATTACCAGATACACTTTTCGGAGTAGGCGGACTCTAGACCGGATGGCACTAGTTAAAATGGAATGGAAACCAGGCTTCCCATACTTACTGCCTGGGGACATGTTAGTTACAAGGTGACTGCTGTCCTCGACAGCGTAAACGGTGCCGAAATTAGGGGAGAATGTATTTGAAAGGTTAATGGCGTTGAGATGAGGGAATGATTCAGTATGAGCTTTGAGAAATTGAAGCTGTTCATTAGCATTTTCCCCCCGGGTATAGACTAGTAGCTGCTTAAAGGGCACCACTGCTGTTTGAACCTGAATCCATTTGTGACTTAACACTCCCCAATGTGTTGTAACTGCGTGTCCAGAACTTACTCTCAAAGGCAGTGATTCTCAACCTGTGGTTCGGGACCACCAGGGGGGTCCCCAAATGATTTTGGGGGGTCCCCAGATGATTAACTTAATGTGCAACATTGTTTTCTCACTCAACAGTAACCAAACCAACATAAAGTATGTCTATATGCACATTTCTAAAGTGACAATTAAACTTTTTAATACTTCTTCCCCAGTTCAACTATGATTATTTTGGGGGTCGTTTGAGAACCACTGCTCAAAGGCACAAAATAAATTCTGCGTACGCATTCAGAAGTGTTGTCTCACATTTCCGCATGTTCTCCACGCGATAGAACGAGAAGATTTAGGTTCTTTTTAGGCTTTAGATTTATAGGCTCTTTCGGACGCATGCACTTTTTGACCGAGAGAGATTTGGAGACTGATTGATTAGAGGAATCCATACTCACCGCTCGGCTGGGAAGAGCAAGGGGCCTCTTCCGGCACGGCAGAGTTTACGGCAGAGTTACCCGTCTCAACTTGCTCTTTGACCTCCCCAGCCCCTGCGGGCTGCGGTTGGTCAGAGCCATTGCGTACAGGCTCTGGTTCCGTAGCTACCACTGCCTGTACGGGCTCGGGTTCTGTGGGTTCTGGTTTGGTCCCTTCAGTCTCTACAGCCTCTGCTGCAGCTTCTGTACAGCAGACATGAATAGCGCCAGGCTTGAGCAGCAAGCTTTGAGCACAAAACATTGGCGGGCCTCGCAAGTCGTCGCTTGCTCATACGAGGCGTGCAGGAGTTGGCATGTGACCAGATAGTCGAGTTTCATTCGTTGCTTTGCCGTACAGAATGCTCACCGGGAAGAATAACCAAATAAGAACTGAGAAGCGTGATGCATCAGCACCTCGTTCTCAGTAGAATTCACATTTCTGGCGAGCAGTGCGGTCGTATGGTGAAGTGTAAATGAGCCATTAGTCTTTTTGCAGTGACATTTGGACAAGAACACTTTTATATCAATTGATAAAACGTAATTAGGGCCTTCTAGTCAAGTCTAGTGATGAGATATTGTCATGGGATAATATCCCATAACATAATGTGATTTGTACAGGCGTTTGTAACAATGGAAGTCCTATCTGGTCACAGCCTACATGTGTGTATGGTGTAGAGACATCATGGAGTCAGGGATTCACCAGCTAATTCTTCTATTATTATAATGTATTTTTTAAGCATAATTTCCGTACTGATTCGTTCAATTCAGAACAGCAGAATGGAGAGAGACAACGAGGGGCTTTGCCTGTCAGCAAGTGGTTTATATGCAGCGAAGGTCCCCAGCTGGGAATTAAACCAAGGACATAGTTAAAGGAACATACCAGCCTTTTTGACGTGAAGGTCCTTCGTCAGTCTTACTTTGATAATTTTGCCATAGACTAATCCACCCCCCAGGCCCAGGAATACAGTATATGTTCTTAGGGGGGGAAAAAGGACTACAGTATGTGTACATAGACTTGCTTATGAATTATGACACCATGGGCCTGAATTACGAAATCTGCAGTGAGAACAACACACAAATACACATAAATACCCCCAAAACAACTAAAAGGTGACTAAATTATTGTTTAAAAAAAGGCTGGTATAGTCCTTTAAAAAATACACAACCTGTAAACAGTGGTGCAAGATTATTGCTGTGTCTTCTGTGTGCCAATTTAGGATTCATTCTAGTCTAGAGAGCTGCTTTTTAACCGAGAGAGAGAGAGAGCGAATAAAACCCAGCTATGCCTGATGTCCCTTCACACACTCACTCCTCCTGAATGCAGGAGCCCTGTTAGTAGCACCAGCAAACCAAGCAAAGTGCATCCGGAGCAGTGAACGCGTTGCTGGTCTAACCTAGTCAACGTCGTGAATCTATCGTGTGACGTAAACTGCGTACGGAACAAAAGTGCAAGGGCACCCATCCAGGGGGCTGTGTGTGTGAATTAAACCAAGAACAGTGATAAAACACACACACACAAACACGTGACGTGAGTGCAATGTGCAACAAAGATACACTCTGGGAGGAGACAGTCGGGGTGGGGTAGGGCAGGGGTACCCACCTGGGGGTGGGGGTGAAACCTCCAGGCATATCTCGGGTAAGGGCATGATGGCACCGTTACTGGTTGGGGGAGCACCGTTATGGTCTGGGGGGGCACCGTTACTGTCTGGGGGGGCAACGCTCTCTGGAGCATGACAGATAATAGTGATGGGTGGAACAGATGCTTTTTATAGCACAGAGCTTCAGCTTCTAAGTAGCACACGCACGCGCACACACACACGCACGCACGCACACACGCACGCACACGCACACACATTATGGCATCTCTCTCCAGGCCGATTTGATGATTTTGCCGAGAGACACAGGAGGAACTATTGAGGCCCTGACCTTCAATTCAAACACTGACTAGATGTAAATGTGCAACACAGCACTGTACAGTACTTCCCCACTGAGTGTTCGGTGATGGTGATTCACTGTTGGAATACACAGTAGAGTACAATACACAAACCCCTTATAACATGTTTGCATTATGAACATGGCCTAATGAATCCACGTGCAGTTAATTCGCACATCTAACGATCCCGTAGGCGATGATCAGGCTATACTATTTAAAGCAGGGGTCTTCAACATTTTTTGACCAAGGATCCCTTAGTTGAGAGAGCGATGAAGCAGGGACCCCCACAACCTTTTCATAGATTCTATATAGTTTCATTGTTTGACAGCACAATCATCAAATGTTTTCAGATATTTAACCACTTGAACCGTCGATACTTAATAAACTTCACCTTCCACTCTGTACTTAGTCTGCTCTTTTCCCCCTCTACACCAAACCACTTTGCCAAAAATAGCCGATCTACAAGCTCACAACGCCTCCCAATGCAAGGCGTTGTGAGCTTGTAGATCGGCTATTTTTGGCTAAAGTTCTCCGAATAAGGACACTTCAAGTTGTTAATATAAAAAAGGAGAAAAATGTTTCTATCACACAAAGATTTGGAGGACCCCTAGTAACTCTGAGGATCCCCTTGGGGTCCCGGACCCCCTGTTGAAGACCCCTGATTTAAAGCACTGACCACGGTGTGTTCCGCAGCGTTTCCACCGCATATTTCCGAGATATCAGAACAGATCCAGTACAGCTCGAGCTCCCAAAGGCGTCCCAAGGACGTTCGAAGCTCTCAAGATGTGCTCCTGCTCTGGGGTCAAACCCTGGCGTCGGTCAGACAGCCAATCACATGCCGGCACCTCAGTAGCTCGGGAGTCCAAGGGGGCCAGCTGAATCAACACACGGTGGGGGTGGGGTGGGGTGGGGGGGGTTCTGCTGGCCGGCGGTCGCATGCCGGAGATTCTGACCACTTGGGTCATCGTCGGACGGGAGCGCTGCGTGCGTGAACCCGCGGCAGCAGTGTTGATGTCGCATGGTCATTGGCTCCACATTTACACTCTTCTGCGTTTGAACGCGTGGGCTTGTGTTTGCACATTCTCGCTCGGACCCGGGACTTTGACAGTCGTGTTACGTTATGTATACAAGCCGAGGTATCACTATGTGCTCCAGGGAGCCTGAACACAAACAGGTCAGAGGTTCCCAAACCTTTTCTTTACAAGGACCCCGGCATTGATCGAGCAGCAGACCTTCTTTCTTTTATTTCACTTTGACTCCCTGTTATGGTACAGAAGGAAAAGAATCATGGGGACATTGGCGTTCACTCACCTTCTGGCTGGCCGTTAGCCATCCCATCTGTAAAAAAGAAAGGCAAAAGAGACAATAAACGTCAGACAATCGGAACTCCAAAAGATGATCCAAAATGATCTTTCACTCTGTGGATGCTGTCAATCAATGTAATCAATTTGCTGTTTGCTCATGCACGTTGACCATTAACCAATCAAGTCCTCTACAGTTCAGAGTATGATGAATAGTGAAAATTGCCAGTCTGCCTTTTTTTTAAGACAGGGTGCTCTGATTTCCCACCCCCCTACAACATGATCCTCAGGTATTATGATACTTGGAGGAGAAAAAAAAGTGTACAGAAAGTGTTAAAATTGTGTTTTTATGTGGCCACACCCACCTGTATACCTGGTTTGCAGCTACACCCACAGTGTTGCTGGATGGTAAAAAGGGGAGGGGATGATTTTATGATGTCATTAAATCGGTGTATTTCGATTGGGCCTTTCGACTCGGAGGCTTTCAGCTTTCAGGAAGAACCAAAAATACACCGGGAAGACATATTTGCATATTATAACCACACCTGGGGGTCTATCAGAGTAATTGCGACCGTCAGGGAGCAGTTTACTATGAAAACCTCCACCGGCCGTCCGGCCGTCCGTCCGTCCGTCCGTCCGTCCGTCACACGTCACACGTCACACCTTTGCCCTGCTCATATCTCCGCATCAGTATGACATCACACCACATGTGTACACAAACCTTTGTGTACGTTGCTGTGGCAACAGTCTGTTGTTGCTGGTCTGTTAGTGTACGTTAGCAACCACCTTAGCAACCATGGTTTTACCCTAGCAACCAACTGTTTACCCTAGCAACCAACTGTTTACCATAGCAACCATGTTTTTTTTACCCTAGCAACCAACTGTTTACCATAGCAACCAGATACGCAGAGCAGGGATCTCCATATATGGGCATAAACAGGTGACATCACACTGATGTCAGATACTCAGAGCAGGGATTTCTCCATAATATATGGGCATAAAAGGGATTCTGTTAGGGATCTCCATATATGGGCATAAAAGGGATTCTGTTAGGGATCTCCATATATGGGCATACAAGGGATTCTGTTAGGGATCTCCATATATGGGCATAAAAGGGATTATGTTAGGGATCTCCATATATGGGCATAAAAGGGATTCTGTTAGGGATCTCCATATATGGGCATAAAAGGGATTCTGTTAGGGATCTCCATATATGGGCATAAAAGGGATTCTGTTAGGGATCTCCATATATGGGCATAAAAGGGATTCTGTTAGCTGTTAGTGATCTCCATATATGGGCATGAAAGGGATGCTGTTAGGGATCTCCATATGGGCATAAAAGGGATTCTGTTAGGGATCTCCATATATGGGCATGAAAGGGATTCTGTTAGGGATCTCCATATATGGGCATAAAAGGGATGGTATCCCAGATGATGCCCTGTTAGGAGATCCACACTAACAGAATCCATATATGGTCCTACCGACAGCTGCTATAAGCCAACCCTGGCGATAAGGTCTGAGTCGAAGAAATGCTTCTTTCATGGCAAGAATTGCCCCTTTATACTGTAGGGCTCGTTTGTGTATTGTATGACATCACGCCACATCATCGGCTGAGGACTGTGTGATGTCATCATATCTCCATATATGGAGACATAAGTTGCTCATGCCCAAATATGGGCTGGTGAGGTCAGACTTAGTGTGATGCGTAGGTTATCTCCATATATGGAGATTCAACTTCAATGAGTAACCATGGCAAACTGTCAACTGCCCGTATGTCTTGATAATTGGTAAAACAAACTTTTGGCCTATTTGTGGAGATAAGCGACCAACGGTCGCTTATCTCCCGATTAGGGAGTATTACTGGTGTTAACTCCATAGACACATACAATACAGGAAAAAGTACAAAACTATGGCACCACCTAAAATGTTGTACCTATACTGTATATAATGACATGCCCAAATAGGGACACCAGGTTGAAAGTGTTCATGTTTAATCTGTTGTCATGTTGTCTGTATCGTGGCCCTGGCACCTCGCGTCTAGACATCAGACGGGTCTTTATTTTGTGATTATGCTGGAGACACCTATGATAGGACACACAGTCAAGGCTGGTAAAACCAACGCTGTGGGGTTGCAGCAGTCGACACGCACACTATAGTGGACAGTGCATTCTAAACCTACTGTATATTGCAGGACCTAATGCTAGATCCTCCTCAGCACATCAAAGCATCCTTGTTATCCACTGGCATGCAACGACTGGGTTAAACAATTAACCTTGTGGGTTATTGGTGGGGTTAGTGGAGCACAGACAGTCACATGGAGGTAGTCTAGCCATCTTGGGATCGTCACACCGACAGCTGTCCTCAATTTAACATCTGGACTACTGTCTGTTTTGTATTGCTCTCTTTCTCTCTAGGTTGTTCGCCTTACCGAAGGCCTTAAAGGAGTGTGGATCCCTAGCATCCTTTAAACTCGCCTTGAAAAACCACCTAGCCCAGCCCTACCCATCCCCTGACCCTTCTTTGTATTTACCTACAGTATTGTTTTTATTTTTTTATGTTCCTTTCTTTCCTGACTATATCTACTGCATAGTATTGTGTTCTATCCGTCTGTCATTCAATGTTATATGAGATACTTCAATGGTTTCCTGTGGAAATAAGCCAAGTGCTTTTCGACGATCTCCTTATAGTCGACCTTGTACCAGTGAACTGTACCGTCATGAAACTACCTTTTCCTATGCAAACTTCTAATAAAGTCTTCAATCAATCAATCAATTGCTCCACCAGTTTGAACCAGTGGTGGTAGGTAGAGAGAGGTGTTTGCAACAAAGCAGAAAGCCTGCAACACTCCAAATTAAATAAAGTATTAATTATGGTGCATGGCTCAATAATATCATGAAACAATGAAGAATTGCCAGCACACAAGGAATCTCCTTTTCACATGGTTTATTTACCTCTCTGGACAGAGGACAACAAACGTTTTGACCTGTTGGTCTTCCTCTGCGTTGTGTCCAGTGGTGGGAAAAGTACTCAAATGTTTTAGTTAAAGAGGCGGTGCCATATAGTTTCTTACTTTTTCTGGTTTTCATGTGTCTAGTAGGAGGTTGACAGTACTTAATTAGACCCCCTGGTGTGGTTGCTATGAGCAATTATGCATTCCCTTTGTATTTGGGGTTTCTTCCTGGAGGCTGACACCTTGTGGGTCAAAAGTGCCGATCCAAAAACGGATAAAATGACATCATATAATCATCCCCTCCCCTTTTACCATTCACCCAACACTGTGGGTGTGGCTAACTTCAGCTGACACCATGACAACCAGGCATACTTAATGAACCGGTGTGGTCACATAAAAACCTAATTTTAACTCTTTCTGTTTACTTCAAAACGTCTTCTTCAAATCATAATAGCTGATAATTATGTTTTTTCTTTTTTTTTTTTTGGGGGGGGGGGTAAATACTCTGTTACAAGTTAACCAAAATGTACTTAAGGGGGCTACACCATGAACTTTCATTTTTCCAATTTTTATGTATTTTTTTGGTGTCCAACCAGCAATTTCTATCCTCACAAAGTCCTATTTCTGACCATTGTCTATGGTCAGGTCCCAGTCTTGACATGGTGATGAGTGCTGTCATGCCAGTTGGCGGCTACTCCGCGTGTGCCAGGCACAACAGCCTCTTTGCTAAGCCCCGTTCATACTTCGCAGCGCGGCGGTGTCGTACACCGAGAATAGCAGATCTACAAGCTCACTCCGCGACGCGTTGTAAAGCTTGTACGTCTCTTATTCTCTGCAGCATAAATTAGGCTTTAATGCCCCACATGACAGAATGACAGGTGTTACGCTACAGTCCCCGCTGAACTTTCAACACTACACAAAAATCCTGAGCATTCATTTAACTCATGGGCGTACAAATCAAACTGACAAGTCAAGAGGCAAGAGGCTCTTTACTGCATCGATGCTATTCAGTAGTTATGGACAAAGTACTCAGCGCCCAGTACTTGAGTATGGATTTACTGTATACCAGGGGGCAGGCACGTGCACACATAGACATCAAAGGGGGCTTGAGCCCCTGCCCAATTACCCGTCTGTAAATGGTGCCCTCTCCGCGTGACGCGTTGTGAGCTTGGAGGTCTGCTATTTTCGATATTTTCACCAAAAAGCCCTTTTAGAAATTCCATTTCAGCCCCTGCCTCTCTAACATTCTCTGCACGTCCCTGCCAGGAGGTCAAAAGTTACTCAACAACAAATTTGTACTTGATTTAAAGTACTGGCCGGGGTAAAAAAAATCCTTGTATATGGAAATGCACCAATTTCGTTTTAATATGAATTTATTGTTACTTACGTAAATTTTGAAATGTTCCCCAAAACACATTTCAAGACATTTTCCAAAACAGCAACAGAGATTAGAGATTATCTGCTATTTTCAATATTTTGTAAATAGGGTTTAAGTGGTTCATTCATGATGTGTTTATTTTTGTAAGTTTGTGTACTGGGGTCCTTACCTAGTGCTGTCAAAAGTACAGTAATTGTCTTGTGGAGTTAAAGCCATATAAGCTTAGATATATTTGTTTTAATGAATACTCCAGTAAGGTACAAATAAGGTAACAATGCAATAGAGTAATACACTGCCCATTCAGGACATACAATCCACAGGTCATCCTCACTCCTGTAGTCCAGTACAGTCTATTAACCCCTTTGCACCATTTATGAGCAGCGCGCCAGCACTGTATCTTCTCTTGTCCTGCGCCCAGGGGTGTCGCACCAAATTCTGGGCCCCGGTTACAAGGATTCACTGTGGGGCCCCTGTGCTTTAACTATTGAAAAATAGCAGATATACAAGCTCACAGCGCGGCACCGAGTGCCGCGCTGCGAGCTTGTAGATCTGCTATTTTTGAAAAATCATGAAAATCTTTGAATATTTCAAATTCTTCTAAGGTTTTTTGAAAAATCTATGTTTCGATGTCAGTGGAGCTCAAACCTTTTCATGTGAAGGACCCCCAAAATGATATGTATTTGGCCACGGACCCGCATCTCAAAATATTTAGTTCCAGGGACCCCCCAGAAGCAAAATTTGAGTTACAAATGTTCGCTTAAAAAACACATACATTCAAAGATTTGCGCCCATTTTCACGACTTTTCAAAAATAGCAGATCTACAAGCTCGCAGCGCGGCACTCGGTGCCGCGCTGTGAGCTTGTATATCTGCTATTTTTCAATAGCTTAGGTATAAAATAATTAAGGCCCCTCCACCACCTTGGGCCCTAGTAACTCAGTCCCACTTTCCTACCCCTTGTGACGCCCCTGCCTGCGCCCGTTACTGCTGTCCATCCAGCGCTCTGCCTGTCCGCTGGGCATTCCAGGTCAGAATTAGACATCATCACACCTCATGAAAAAAACAAAAACAAAGAAGCCCACAGCTGGGGCCACCGCCACTAGAAGTCCTTCGGGGTCATGAGACTCTAGCTCTCCGTCTCATCACCCTGGACATAATGAGTGTTGAGAGGTATTGTTTTACCTCCGAGGCCAAGCTAACAGGGGGCGGCAGGTATTTTCAGCTGTTCATGTCCCGCTGGCTTGGAGACAGATGGGCTCATACAAGGCTCCAGGCGTTAGCCAAACTGCCCTATCGTCCTAATATAGACTAACATGGCTCTATCAGATGTGCCCTGGCCTGGCTGCCTCGCGCAGTGGCGTCATTTCATAAAAACTGGAGGGTGGTCAAAAAGTGACCACTTAGGAGCAGTGGTTCTCAACCTTTTCAGGCCATGACCCCTCCAAATTATCATATTTGAGCTGGGGACCCCCCCCACCCTGACGAGCACTTGGAATATATGGTTGAGGCATTCAATTTGGTTTGACTCGGCCCACAGATACTGTAAATATTGTGACATGGCACATTTTTGATAAAAGCAGAAATAGCAGATCTACAAGCTCACAACGCAAGGTGTTGTGAGCTTGTAGATTGGCACATTTTTAATAAAAGCTGAAATAGCAGATCTACAACTTACAACGCGTCACTTCGTGACACATTGTATATTGTAGATCAGCTATTTCTGCTTTCTGCTTATTTGTCATATCTGCCCTGTGCCATTTTTGATTTACGAAGCTTAAAAGGCAAACAGAAATAAAAATGTCATTGACATGTTCCAATGTTGACCGTCAAACGCACAATCAAACCGTTTATCGCAATTATTTGAGTGACAATTAATCCCGAACAAAAATGTGTAATCGTGACAGCCCTAGATGGAATGCCTCGCCAATCAGGATTGGTTTTTAGTAGCGGTAGGTAGGTGTGTAGGTTTGTTAGCGGCCCGTTCTCACAGATGAAGTGCTCAGGGACACTTCAACACGTATACTGTACACCCACTCAGCTGTGGGCCGACCCCCCAAAACTACTGTGTTCTACTCCTGGAAGACTCCGAAGACCAAAGGTCAAAATGAGGAACTGGGCTGTAAGACGATGACTCTGTCTGCCGTGGGCGTGACGTGTCGGGGTGTTATGGTCAGGCTGGTAATTAGCAGTTGACAGGCTTCCTGTGTTTGTGTGTGTGTGTGTGTGTGTGTGTGTGTGTGTGTGTGTGTGTGTGTGTGTGTGTGTGTGTGTGTGTGTGTGTGTGTGTGTGTGTGTGTGTGTGTGTGTGTGTGTGTGTGTGTGTGTGTGTGTGTGTGTGTGTGTGTGTGTGTGTGTGTGTGTGTGTGTGTGCGTGTGTGATTTATAGCTCAGGATTCTGTAACCGGCGGCCGTGGGATGTCAGACAGTGGAGCCCAGGGAGAATGATATAGCGTCTGAGGAGTAGTTAATCTTCCAGCAGACACTTTCTACAGCCGTGGTTCTCAACCTTTTCAGGCCGCAACCCCCAAAATAATCATATTTGAACACTAAGAGTTGAGGCATTACATTTTGTATAACTTGGTTCTATTGTGAAAATCGCAGAGGCGTTGCGAGGCGTTGTGAGCATGTCAGCTATTTTCACAATTTCTGCCTCTAATATTTCACAATTTGGCCAATGTTTAATTTGGCATTTTAGAGGTATTAAAAAATGCCTTAAATTGTCACTTTAGAAATGTGCAGATAATCTCCTCTATACACGTAAACTTAATGTTGTTTTTTTATTGTTGAGTGAGAAAACTATGTTGCACATTATGCTAATCATCTAGGGACCCCCCAAAATAATTTGGGGACCCCCCTGAAGGTCCCGACCCACAGGTTGAGAACCACTGTTCTACAGCTATAGAACCCCAGCACTTTGAGTGAAGGCAGTATTGTAGGCAAGTCATGGATATTTACACGCACTCCGTGCCAAACTTTTCCATGCCAAGGAGGACGTCCAAACAGCCATAGCACCATGGCCCTCTATTGTGAATTGGCTTAAAAACAACACAAAAATGCAACTGGAAATTGCAGGTGTGGTTGCCGTGCCGTGAGTCACACTTGCAAATATCTGTCAGTCCTTGTCCCTTTTATGCCCATATATGGAGACCCCTGAGTTACTAGGCCCAAGGTGGAGGGGCCTTAGTCATTTTATACTTCAGCTATTGAGAAATAGCAGATATACAAGCTCACAGTGCGGCACCGAGTGCCGCATTGCGAGCTTGTAGAGATGCCATTTTTGAAAAGTTGTGAAAACTAGTGCAACTCTCTGAATATATGTATTTGTTTAAGCGAACATTTGTAACTCAAATTTTGCTTCTGATGGTCCCTGGAACTAAATATTTTGAGATGGGAGCATTTGACCAAATCGCGGAGGCAACAGTCTGGCCACGCGAGACTAGTAGATGAGTGACCTCATAATGTCATTTTCTGGGGGGGGGGGGGGGGAGTGATGCTGGGGAGACGGGAGGAGGAGAGCGCGGGGCGAGGATTAAAAGTGCACTCATTCTGAACTATTCCAGGGACACAAGAATCCCCATCCCTGGAGAGCCACAGGCGACTGCAGTCACTCCGTCATCTCTCGCGCCCGACCCTTTTTTTAAAGCCTCGAATGCGGCGGCTAAAACAACAAGGGCCTCCTCCTCCTCGTCAGCTGTTCACGGTCATTTAAAGAACAATACTTTTTCTACCCATCATTTAAGTGCTCTTCTGGACACGGCGGGCTATTTGCGGACAGTGTTTGTAGCCGTGCTGGCATCTGTTGCCCCGCAGCTCTGTCTCCGAGGGGATCATGGATGTTTACGACGGCAGGCAAAGGGCCGTTTATATGCATAATGCTGATAAATCTCGCTCCGCGAGAGGCGAGTCACGGTGGGGGAGTTCTCAGCAAATCCCCTTTGGTGCTGGACCTCGCTGCACACGTCGGAAAACTAAGCTGTTTCTGTGCACTTGCCAACTCGTCATGGACCTCAAAACAACCCAGGCTTCACCGGCCTCTATATGGCTGCCTAACAACAACAACAACAGCCAAACATTGAATGAGATAAAACCTAGGAGGTTTTACAGTGGACAGTTGGCTCTGACACTGCCAAAGGTGGACATGGCGACTTGTCATCTCTGTGAATTTACTGATGCCATTAAAATAACTTCCATGAAAGTAATCTATAAAATCCCTCCCAATTCCATCATGTAATCCCCATTGTCCTGACAGGAGAGAATGCACCCAGTGGAGGATAGGTTGAGTGCACAGAGAGGACAGTGTGTGTGTGTGTGTGTGTGTGTGTGTGTGTGTGTGTGTGTGTGTGTGTGTGTGTGTGTGTGTGTGTGTGTGTGTGTGTGTGTGTGTGTGTGTGTGTGTGTGTGTGTGTGTGTGTGTGTGTGTGTGTGTGTGCGCGAGTTAGTTGTTGTGCACAGGTTTACAAATTGGGGTCCGCAGGGAGGCTGAGGATAGTCAAATATTCATCTAATCACTTACAAACTGTGGTCGCTATTTTTTCATTATTGTCAATTCATATTTATATATTTTTTATAATAGCCTAACTAATCCTCATGACACTGGCCACCTCTGGTAAAATCGGCTATCTCCTAATTCAGGGGTCTTCAACGTTTTCCAAGGACCCCTTAGTCGAGAGAGAGATGAAGCAGGGACCCCCACAACCTTTTCATAGATTCCATATAGTTTCATCGTTTGACGGCACAATCATCAGTGTATTTTGGATTCGTGTCAATTTGTGTTTTCAGATATGTAACCACTTGAACCGTCAATACTTAATAAACTTGACCTTTCACTCTGTACTTAGTCTGCTCTTTTCCCCCTCTACGCCAAACCTCTTTGCCGAAAATAGCCGATCTACAAGCTCAGATCTGCTATTTTTGCCCAAAGTTCTCTGAATATGGACGCTAGAGTTCAGGTGGTTAATATATAAAAGGAGAAAAAGATGTTTCTATCACAAAGATTTGGAGGTCCCCCTGTAGTAACTCTGAGGACCCCCTAGGGGTCCCGGACCCCCTGTTGAAGACCCCTGTCCTAATTGAAAAGGATCATGCTGTTCCTGCCCCTTTTAGTATAATGGCCTGCATGACCTGCCTGAGAAATTAGGCAATTTTTTTTTCTCATGGTATTTACTGACTTGGGACAAAATCTGCCCTTTTAGGAACGTATTTATGAACGTTTTGGGTGACAGTATTGAGAAATATCATGTAGTTTTGCTTATTTTTAAATTTTTTATATATACTTTTTTTTTAAGCGATTTTGCAATACGGGGAGCTGCAGTCAGCGCCTGGGGCTATTTAGGGGTCCTTGACATGAAAAACTCTGCGACCCCCTGTGTAAATGTATATTCAACAGATGTGTTGTCGACTGACGGATCTTTATAACAGCATGGCTTCCATGACATCATGTGGCCAGTCTATGACCTCAGTCATCTATGACCTCAGAACCGTGACATCTGGACAATGTCTGTGCCCAGTCTGCTCTCTGTTGTTTAGTATGTGAACGGTCACAGTATGACCATATCTCTGTCTGTCTGTCTCTAACGCAGGGGTTTTCAAAGTGGGTGACGGGGCACCCTGGGGTGCCGTGACGGCAGTCCAGGCCAGGGGTGCCGCGAGATCATTTGATAATATTTGGAATTTATTTGGACACTTGAAAAAATATTGAGTATCATTTTAAACTTGAAGTACAAAGTTATTTTCAGTCAGTTCTAACCAAAATGGCTATTATCTCAATGTTTTCCTCGCAACATAATCACTAAAATATCGTCACTGTCGGGCAGAAACCTCGTATCTCCAAGTTTCAAATGTGTACGTCTTTTGGTAAAGCAAAGCCCTCCTTCATCATACAAGACTGTCGCACAAAACTAGTGAAAACAGTCGATCTACAAGCGTTGTTTGCTTGTAGATCTGTTGTTTTCACTAGTTTAATACATTTTATAGATGATAATACAAAATAGGTTTCCACCCGACAACGACGATATGCTATAAATATAAGGTGCTGGGAGTGAAAATTATAATGTAGGGGTGCCTCGGATTAAAAAAATCTGACTCTGACATCATGCTCTGACATCACTGTGATGTCAGGGGAACCACACTAACAGAATCCCTTTTATGCCCATACATGGAGATCCCTGATGTCATCAATATTAAGCCCATATCTAATGGGAATTCATATGGGAATGCCCATATATGGAGGCCACATCGGCCACATACCACACTAACAGAATCCATATACCGTATGGCCAAGACAGCCCATATCTGTGTGGCTGGTTCTACAGACAGGGATCTCCATGTATGGGAACAAAAGGGATTCCATGTATGATGTCAGATGTCATAGACGTCATAGGACTTTCACATATAACGAATAACTGAGTAAGCATGGGCTCTCACAGCATATCTCCATATACTGTACAGTACATGGATCTCCATATATGGGTAACTGGTCCGATATACCGTACATCACTGGCCAGATGGCCTAGACATGGCGCGACCTCGCCCTTTAGGGTGCATGTCACCCTGAGGCGTCTTACTACTAGTTACAACTGCTAAAAAAACAACAACCTCTTGACTTCGTCAACTGGACCTGAGTTGGCTCTCTACTTGGACCACTTTCTTCCGACTACATCAAATCTCTTTGCCAAAAATAGCCGATGTACAAGCTTGTAAATCTGCTATTTTTGGCCATTGTTCCCCCCAGAATATGGAACATGTGAAAGATGTTCATTTGCTTCCTCTGGGTCGACTGGCGGCGTGCACAAAGGAATCTGTCACCGATCGGTGCAGAGGTTTGCGAGATTCGCACCCGGTCTCACACACACACAGACAGACCCTCCTCCAGACGGCTTGGTCACCTGAAGTGCCTGGAATGCATTATTGCGCATTATTACTTTAACCATTATTGTATACTTTAACTATAAAATAAATAGTAGATATTATAAAATGTGTTTCTATCATCAGTGGTTCTCAAACTTTTTCATGTTAAAGACCCCCAAAATTACAGTTATTTGGCCGCGGACCCCCCCATCTCAAAATATGTTGTTCCAGGAACCCCCCCAGTAGCAAAGATTTGAGTTACAAAGGTTTGCTTTGACAATGAGATATTCAAAGATTTACCCACAAGATTTTTCAAAAATAGCAGATGTACAAGCTCCCAGGGCAGCACTCGGTGCCACGCTGGGAGCTTGTACATCTGCTATTTTTCAATAGCTAAAGCATAAAATAATTCCAGTCTTAATGGGTTTAGTTTATACAAAGAGACCCGTCCCCCTGGTATTGGCTCCCACCAGGAGGAGTACAATGTTCCATTTCCTCTACATGGGCATGTCTGGGTCCCACACCAAACTCCCAGAAGACCTGGACCTAATGGAGACTGGAAGTAATCGCATATGGTAATGACAGACAAGAGGAGCTTAGCAGGGAATGTTGATGGACATGGTGGTACACATGACTGATGCCACAACCATGGGAACACAGCCAGCCCGCGGGTGTGGCACGGGGGGTGGGGAGGGGTGGGCTTGTGAATTTTGGGCTCGCAATCACCAGTCATCACGGGTAACCGCCGCCAACGTGCCGTCCCTATTTTGGGCATGTCATTACAGACAAAACATTTGTTTTCCTTTTTATTATTTCAATACAAATAGTTTTGGATAAAAAAATGAAAGTTTTCAAAATGGTTCCATTCAAAGGCTTTTCCAAAATGTTCAAAAAATAGCAGATCGACCAGCTTGAGCTTGCGGGCAATTTTCTTTGCTATTTTTAGGGCTTTAAAGGAGTAGTTTACCCCCAAAATGACCTTTTCTCTATTGATTACTCACGCCAAATGCATTTGGGTCCCCATTCGGAATCAATTGGGGTAAAGGTATTGTATATTGGGGGTGAACTACTCCTCTAAGATTAAGAGGACGTATGCTGCACTAGTTCCAGCATCCTGCAGGCTCTTCCAGATTACATCATCCTTCGGGGGTCTTTGCTGCCTGTTATCCAGCCGAAGGTCTAATCTGAGTTCCCAGAATCTTTTCGCCACCAAGCGGTTAGCTGAAGTCAGCCTCGATGCTAAGCATCAGCGATCGTCAACATTCCTGTAGCTCTTGTCCATCATCACATCTCTCCTGTGGGCGCCATGGGCAGACTCCATCCCCCGTTGCAACAATAGTAGCTGTTCATAAGCCCTGTTCGTAAACCTCTTAGATCTTGCCTCTCCCCCTAGCATTGCATCAGTAATACAACACCGCTGTCAAAGTCACTTTCAGGATGCCAGCGAACAAACTGGCAGGTCAACAGCCAAGTTTCTCCAAATGTTGTGAAGAGGCTCTCCGTGCACGTAAACGCACAATAACCACTCAAATATGAAGCAAAAAGCCAAAGTCGAATCTGATGTTCAGATGAACGCAGCATTTAACTGATTTTCAAAAAATAATTTGAATCCATTTCATCATAAAACAATTTAAGTCCCTTATATTAAAACTTTCTGCAGTAGGGTAAGCTCAGCTGTCATCAAATTACCAAAAGCACCCTCTAAGTAAAAGTCATGACTTCTTGGTTCCTGTATAGAGTCTCTAAAAGGTTTGTGTTTGCGTTGCATTGTGGGTGTTATTGGGTAATGCGTTGTGAGGGGTCGTCGGTATGAACAAGCGGCGTCCCTACCTTTCTTCGTGGGCTCTGGCATGGTGAGCCGCGTCCCGAGATGAAGCTTTGAGGAGTCAAAAGATGCAAATACTGTAGACGATGCCTTCAGACCTCAGATTGGGCGCGATCGGATGCTGAAGGCCAGGTATAGGCGTGAGGGGCCCTCGGTCCAGGAGGGAGAGAGAGATGAAGACGGTGGTCTCTCACTGAAAAGGCTCTGGGGCCCTGGCACCAGAGTGATGGGAGATGAGGGCAACAGCAGTGTGACAATGTGGGAAATCTCAGCAGGGGAGAGGAGGAGACAGTGTGGGATGGTGACAGATCGTGGACAGGCAGACTCTCAGACCTTATATAGAGGGACATCGTGCCCCCGCCTCTCTAGCAGAGGACCGTCCCGCACTGTTCTGCTCCTATACTGGAAGCATCATCCACCCCCGTCCCACTTCGCAACCCATGACACATTTTTGGTGGAGTTGGCCCCTGTTGGGGTTTCTAATATGGTGCCGGGTGGGAAGCTATATGGTGCTCACTGATGCTGACGGAGTTAGGGCTCAGCCTCCCTTGCATGCTCCCCGAAATGATTTATGAAGTTGCTACAGTTTGGGATTGTGCGTTAGGGTAAACATTTGTGATTGGATTAAAATCTACAATGTTGGGTGGGGCCAAGGTCATTTGACACGACTTAAACTGACATGCCCCACACGTCATTGCAGCTCGTCAAAAATGTTCAATCTGACCTGAATATTCCTGTAGACAATCTAGCCCAGTATGCTGGGTGTTGAGCAAAGGATGGTCAACGCATCATCGGCAAAATAACAACCATGTATAATAACAATAAGATGAAGTGGGAGGAGACTAAAGAGTCAGGAAGTGGGCTTGTAGATCTGCTATTTTTGGCAATGCCCCCCCCCCCAGAATAGGGATTCAACTGGTTAAGAAGAGAAAACGTATTGTGATGTTGTGGATGTGTTGTCATGTGACTAGATAGACTAGATGCCAGATGTCAGATCTCTGGTTAATCCAGAAGGAATGTTGTTCAAGAACAGTAGGCTCTCCACACAGCCAGGCCAGTAAATACATGGGGGGGTGGAGATGCCTGGGCGATAGTTTTGTAGTCTATACTTAGAAAGCTGTCATAAACCTTGACATTTGACTGATCCAACAGGGAAAGAGGGGTTTGATAGCGAATTGGCCCCATCGACGGTGGGCCGTGCTACGGTTGCTACGGTCCTAATTAACCTTTTTAACACTTGGAGCATGTGTGATAAATCAGGCCTGGTCTCTGAGAGGGTCAACAAGGTTTAAAGCTGGCAGACTTACAGTGAGCAGCGAGCGGTGTGCCTTTTTAAACTACACATTGCGGCTCTTTTACATGGACGGGCCAAACCCTCTGCTATAAAGGATTTAAGAATATCATAACCACGTCTTTGGCGTGTCAACGTAGCCACCGAGAAACTTGCACACATCGTTCTGCCAGCCCAACGACACTGCGGAGATGATGAGGCAAGAGATGCGTACTTTATGAGTATGCTACAGTATAACTGTGGAATGGCCCTTTACAAACCTTTGCTAACCCATTAAAAGCGGGAAAGCATCTGTATAACAAGTTTAACTATTATTTTATACTTTGGTAATTAAAAAATAGCAGATATACAATCTACGTGTAGATCTGCTATTTTTGAAAAATGTGCGCAAATCTTTGAATATAGCTCTACATAGTTTTTAAAGTGGAATTGTTTTACTTCAAATATTTACTTCTGGGGGACCCTGGAACAATATAAATTAATCTACAGTAAACATACAGCATATACATTGGGAAGCCTCCAATTAAGAATAGACTCTGGATTTGGTGGTGACTGCTTTCACAATTCAGCTCAAAGTATGTGGCCTTTCTTGGTCACAGATCCTCCCCCCTAAATAGTGCTATACGCCCATGTATAACTGGAGAGTGGGCTCCGGTGGTAAATGCTAGGCTTAGGGAAGTATCATGTGCTTCTGCTACAAAGAGCACACAAAACCATTTGGAATGGCCTGGGCTGGGCAAGAGTTCACATCACACAAGCGATTCATCCATGAGGTCACAATGGACAGAAGAAACTTTATTGAGCCACAGCGAATGGGTCCATACTGACACCTGCTGGTTGCAAAGGAGCAGCAAAAGCTATAGACTTTTCTTTGTGTGTCATGTTTCTAGCAGAAATCCAGCTATTCTTCACAGATGCACTCAGTTATATTGCAAGAAAATAAAATAGACTTTAGATCAGGGGTCTTCAACGTTTTCAGGCCAAGGACCCCTTAGTCGAGAGAGAGAGAGATGAAGCAGGGACCCATACCCCACAACCCATAGATTCCGTATAGTTTCATCGTTCGACGGCACAATCATCAGTGTATTTTGGATTCATGTCAATTTGTGTTTTCAGATATTTAACCACTTGAACCGTCAATACTTAATACACTTGACCTTTCACTCTGTACTTAGTCTGCTCTTTTGCTCCTCTACACCAAACCTCTTTGCCAAAAATAGCCGATCTACAAACTCACAACGCTTCGCAGCGCGAGGCGTTGTGAGCTTGTACTGTAGATCTGCTATTTTCGGCTTACACAAAGATTTGGAGGGCCCCCTGTAGTAACTCTGAGGACCCCCTAGGGGTCCCGGACCCCACGTTGAAGACCCTTGCTAGATCATGGCAAGGTTAGACTAGTGGTTTTCAACATGGGTCCTTTAGACTAGAGGGACTTCCTGTGAATCACCAGCTAAATGACTGATACCGTAGCTAATCTTCACCAGTATTACATAGGCTTTCAGAATGGATTATCTTTCTCAGACTTCTCAGAATATACCGTACTATTCATACTGTAGACAGTAATGACATTCTAGACCAAATAGTGGACCATATCAGAACAAATCTTCTTCTCAGATTGGGGTCCCACTGATTAAAAACAAATGTCCTTGAAATAAAAAGGTTGAGAATCACTGTTCTATAGCAATCCCTATGAGAAAGTGTTAAAACACAGTTGAGATGACATCACTTCTGCTTCTGAAAGAAAAGATGATCCAGTATGATTCTGTTTCAGGCGAGAGAAATCTAACCTTTTCATGGCCCTGTTCACAGGAAGTATTAATGGAATTAAATCTATCGGTAAAAGGCATTTAATAAGTTGTAGCCTACTCATGCATGTCATTCTTAGGGCGGATTCACACTGCGGTCTTGGGACCGGTCTCGAGGCTACTTGGCAGATGTTTAGACCGGTTTTGACAGTGTGAAGCTTGCGGTTTTCCTTAGAAACGGATAGCCTCGAAACCACCTCAAGAGGTAGTCTCGAGACTGCATTGTGCGACCTCGAGACCGGTGAGCAGCAGTGTGAAGCAACCGTCCTCAAAACCGGTATTGATGTTGAACGTGACCTCATATAATGTCGACGAGTCAGGCGTCGGCACAAATAAACACTGGGTAACAGTTGTCGACATGGCCATGGGATCAGCGACTTCGTCTCACAGAGAGATTGCTTGCTTGTAGGGCTGTCTTCTAAAATTATTTTTTTATATCACCAGTTAGCCTACTACTGCGGTGCGCTGGACTGGTGTCATGTACTTCCAATTGAGAGAAGTAACAATTGGCGAACAGTTATTTATTGTCTCGCACCAGCGCACTGAGCGCAGGGCAGGGTGAAAATGAGACGGAACGGCCAGAACCACCGCTCCGTTAAAACATTCGGAACACGGGTCTGTAATCATCATGTGTTTAACCCGAGAGGACCCGTACTGTGTGTGTGAGACGTGTGTGTACTTTTTGCTTTTTATGCAAACCGTAAAGCAAGCAATCAATCAATCAATGCGTGTAGTTGTGTGCTGTCACTGCTGTGCTGTTTAGGCTGACCTAGGATCAGATTCAGGTCCGTTATTAGCCGCGAGGCAGCGACATGAAGTATGGCTGTAACTGTGAGATGATAATGCTGCTCTAGGATCAGATTTACAGCGGGGGGGAAAGAGATTGGTGCGTGCGTGCATGCATGCGTGTGCATGATGCGTAGCAGCTATACTCCTGCTGTCGCCCGTCGGGAAAGAAAAGCAGAAAGAGAAAGCACTAGCCTACAAGTTAAACCATGAAAACAAACCGAAAATAACCTATATCCTTGACTTTTGTTTCGATGTTATAGATTCCTTGGCACTGCTATGCCTGCTTGACGTGCCATTAATGTGAATATTAAGCCACACTGTGGCTTGTGAAAGCGTTTCAATTGTAGGCTACGTTGATTATATATATTAAATAATAAAAATAATAACGTGTGCTACGCTGGACGTCTGAGGTCTGACACAGATACTCGCTCATCATTCTGCACGTTTATTACTGGCTCATCATTCTGCACGTTTCTGCCCCTGGAAAATAGCAGATCTACAAGCTCACAAAGCGTCGCGGATGCGAGGCATTGTGAGCTTGTAGATCAGGGAACGTCGCTCGACCCAAGACCGCAACACTGGTAACCACACTGCGCTGTCGCGCGTCATTGAATTGTTACACCAGCTTTCGTGCCTGAATTTATTGGCGACCACCATCAGCAATGTCGCATAGTTGATGACACTATGTGCATACCGCCACCTATAGGACCGGGCTGTATAGTGCTAGTGATCTCCAGGGAGGCCAGAAGGTCTGCCAATGTGAATGCTGGCCAGCGTGAACCAGCAACCGTTTTCAGAATCAGTTCTAATCAAACGGATTGCAGTGTGAATCCGCCCTTAGTCTTACGGGGGTCATCTGCTGGCTTGTGGTGAACATTTTTGTCGAAGTTCTATTTTTTCCATGGACATACAAAATGAGATTCATACCAAATTGACCCTACAGGTTATGGGGGTCCTTGAAAATAAAACATTTGAGAACCACTGTACCAGTGCACTCCTAATGTGCCATACATAGTGTAAGTAAATCAGTGTTATACATATTCTGAAGAAAACCTGGAGACTTGACATTCAGTAATTGGGTCTTGTGATCAATATGAGAACCTTATAATGGTGCGTAAAAACAAATTCTAGAATTTGCCACAGACACATTTGTCTGTGTACGGACATATTGATGCCTGCCTGGTCTTGGTGAAGTTTTGCTTTGTAAAAATGACACTACAGTCAAGGGACATGCTTCAGTTGGCAGGCCTAAACTGTGTAAAGACAGGTCTCCTCTGTATCAGCTAGTACAGGGCTTTTGAAACTTTTTGTCATGGACATCCAAATGAAAGAACACCAAATTATTCTGACTATCCAATCCATTCCAATCCAACTTTATTTATAGAGCACATTTAAAAACAACAGAGTTGACCAAAGTGCTTTAGAGAAAATGTCGAAGAGACACAAATAAGAGTACAAGAAACACATAAGTCAGAAATAAAAACATAGATAAGAATAAAAATACAAATAAGCATAAGATATGGACTCACTCAAGCAAGACAAATACAACTCATAAAAGTAAAACTCACTCTGGATTAAAAAGGTGTTTAAAGACAGGTTTTAAAAACAGAGAGTGAGGGAGCCAGTTTGAATGATTAAGTATTTTGTCTCTGAACAGCGACGTGAAAAGATGTGTTGACTTAAATGAAATGTCTAAATGTCATAATTGTACACAAGAAGCATTGACAGATTATTAGAATGTTTTACCATTTTCATTTTTGTTTCATAATCATTTGAAGTGAATTGAATAATACATAAAAACTACTCCTCATTTGGCTGGGGACCACCTGCAGATCCCTGGGCGTCCCTGAACCCCATTTTTAAAACCACTGAGCCAATTTATCATTGGCATCTATCAGGCAGCCAGTTAGCAGACTCAGCAATGGATTTGTTTCACCGCGAATAGTACATTCTACATGTATATTTAAAGCTGTTTATGACACACTCATAATTGTTATTCCTTTATTTACACCATACGTGACCCATGAGTAATATAGACAAGTCACTGAGAAAGCCTCAATGTTAATTTAACTGAGTGGACCCATTAGTGTACAATATTTACCCTCTCTGAGTTAAATTAACATGGAGGATTTTACTGACTGCGCATTGTTTTATTTAGTCATGCATACATGCACCATATGTTATAAGTAATTTTAATACCCACATGGTTAATGTAAAATAGTTGTAATTAGTGTAATGACTCAAGAAAAGGTTTGAAAACACTTTTTGATTCACAACACTCGTTAAGAACAACTTGGATGTTGAACAAACTGGATGTTTATGAAGTGAATGAAGTGCTGATCATAATGCATTATAAGCTCAGCGGAACATCACATTATAACTACTATGGTCAGTTATAAAGTCTTGTTATCTATAAAGACTCTCAGATTGTACTGTGTACAATAATAAAGTAGACTTGATATTGCTTCAAACATTTTTGTGATTTTTGTTTAACCCTTAAGTTCTGTTCAGATTCACTACACCTTCCTTCTGTTCGGGTCATTTTGACCCGGTGGATATTTGGTTTAAAAAAAACAACACTAATATAAATTTTAACTTAACAAATCATCATGATACATTGACTTTGACTCAATACCAAACAATTCATATGATATATTTGGTAAATGTTTGCATTTCTGCTTTGCTATATCACATTAAACACTGAAAGAGCTAGGCGTTTTTACTGATTTAGCTGAAATCCATGTAAAGAAAACTACTTCATTTAATACTGGGCAATATTGCTCATGCTTATAGGAAGGGGGGGAGGGTTTGGAATGGGGCTTCGGAAGGGGGGTGTTAGAAGTGGGGGTGACTGTGTGTCTGTGTTTTGGCATAATACTGTGTATTTCTGTGCTTCCGGGTCAAAATGACCCGAACAGCACTTAAGGTTCAAAAAATATGAGGGGGGTGTAGCATGGGTGTAGTGCAAAAATATTTTTCTTACATGTTCATCTCAGAAGAATCTTTAAGGCCAGTGAGTTTCAGGCGGAAACATTTTTAACTTCTACCTTTTTTTTCCAAATGAAAATGTAAAACGGGTCAAAATGACCCGAACAGCACTTAAGGGTTAAACATGTTTTTTAATATTTTAATTCACAGTTTTTAGGGGCATGCCATGTGTTCTACCTGCACACCCTTTGTGATCTACTGGTATCGCGATCTATCTTTTGGGCTCCCCTGACATACATTAACCTCTTCAGCCCGATCTACAAGCTCACAACGATCTGCTATTTTCAAAAGAATTTAATACATTTGTACAATCACCTTGTGAAACGGGACATTCTGCACAATGAGTACACAATTTAAGTACATTTTGATACCAATACTTTTGTACCTTCACTCAAGTCAAGTTACTCAACCTTTACTCGTAACTGTAGATAACAGTATTTCTACATTGCAGTATTGATACTTTTACTTAAAGGAGAATAAAATGAGTTATTTTCTATCAATAACATTTTTTTCGCATTCCTAAGCCAATAATTTGAACCGGGTCATATATGGGCATTCCCAGATATGGGCTTAATATTGATGACATCAGGAATCTTGGCCATATATGGAGCGTGACATGAGGTGTGGAGCGTGACATGAGGCGTGACGCACGCACGCACGGACGGACATGATCTGCTGGTTTTCATACTACCTACGCTACGGTCGCAATAACTCTACAAGTGTCTGTGATGGCAGCTCGTCAGGGCCCACAGCGTGTCTCGGCTGAACTGGTAGGTCAGCTTCTTCTTCACCTTGAAGATCTCACCGGACCTGGCATAGTTCCTCAGGGCCCGGGACATCTTCTCGTAGGTCATGGGCCTCTTGTTGCCTTTCCTCTGGCCCCAGAGCACCGCCACCTGCTCCTTGTTCCTGGAGGAGAAGCGGAACACGCCGGCGGACGCCGGCAGCACCCAGGACACGCAGTGGGCCATGCCGGGGTCCTCTAGCACCTCGAACAGAAAGCGAAACAGACGCAGCTTTCCTCCTCGTCCGCCTGCAAACCGTAGAGGGGGAAAGAGGAAGAAGAGGTCGTGTTGTTCATTGTTCGACAGTGACACCTTAGCCAGAGAGCGGCGGCTATTAGTCTGCACATCTAGGGAGCGATTTGAAAGAAGATATACTAGCTCAGGTGTGTGTTTAGGAATATCACAAGCGTGTCGTGTCACGTTCCAGCAGTTAGTGGTTGGAGGGGGGCTATGAGTTAATGATTTCCTCAAACGTTTCCCAGAAAATCTCTCGTGTCAGTGGCGTTAACAGGTCGCGGCTGGGCTGAATCTGTAAACATGCTGGTTATCTGATAGATATGTAAAACCGGCTTGTTGAAAGTCATGTACAGCTCCATTGTGTTTTACGGTAAGGGGAAGGTCTCTTATTTGCTCTTGTAGTATTGTTTTCCTCAGGCCAGCAACAGGACTCTTAATAGTATCTGGTGGTGGGAGAAAAAGCAGAACTCACCAGCTGTTTTGGCGTGAGGTTTGGATGGCTGCCTGGCAGGCATCAAGCTGGGCACCGAGCCACACGGAGACAATGTGTCAGTGTTTTGGGTGAAGTCTGCCGTGGCATCATCGTCCAGCAGTGACTGAAGGACAGGTTTCAATGACATGACGAGCAATTGTTATTAAGTTACTGTCCAAACACGACTGGAAATTGATGATAATAAAAGGTGGATTGTTTCTGTAGGACTGGATTGTTTTCATAATCGATTAAGCTGTTGATTGATTTCAAATGTCTTTAAATAACTGATTAATCTGCCAAATAGTTTTTATTTTCATGATTGATTAATCTGTTGATATGTTTTTCTTTTCTTTCTGATTGCTCAATTAATCTATACTGTCATACATTTAGAGCATAAAATTATGGCACACCGTAATTAAGTAATAAAGTGAAAAGAAAAAGTTATCTGGATGCAAATAGACATCTTCAAATTGCTTAATATCTTTCTTTCTTTATACTAAAAAGTAAAATGGAACTCATTTTATAATATGGAAAGACAAGCATTCACAGTTTGGTGAAATTGTAAACAGCACATATTCTGTTGGTAATATTTACATCATACAACACTAAACCGAATCTTTGATCAAGACCTCAGGTGAATTAGATATTATTATATTTGTTGATTGCTATGTGCTGCATGACCTTGAGACACAGCTGCTGGTAGGGACGAGGGAGGATAGGTGCCACATATATAGTGGCCCCTTGTTTTATGGCTGTGAGAAAGAGATAAGCTGGTTCTGGGCTTTTAATGAGCTCTGCAGAAAAGATTGTGGGATGTTTTCTTTTAGCCAATTACTGTAAGAATTAACTGTTAGGGGAGGGCAAGTCAGTCTATCTTTTTGTCTTGCTGAAGCAACATGTCTGATGCGTGAATGTTAAAGCGCTGTGAATAAATCTTTCTATACCATTTTATATTGCATCTGAGTCAAGGTGAACTGATCTTTTGAGAGTCTTCAATTCCACTGGGCTTTAGACATAATGGAGTACATAAAAAAAAAATCGAACCTCTGTTCGAAGTGGAGCTGTGTGTGTGTGTGTGTGTATGTGTGTGTGTGTGTGTGTGTATTGCAGTTGAAAACAGCGCCCCTCCCTTAACATGTGTGGTCATAAAAGGTACTACCACATTCTTGAGGCTACATACGGACCCACATACATACCCACATACATAGACGGACGGATACACACACGGCCATGTATAGGGAGCTCCACACAGCTCCAAAAAAAACATAAAAAGTACGATTTCCACGTCAGTACCTTAGGAGTTTATTTTGATGCCAATACTTTGTACTCTGACTCAAGTCAATTTTGAACAACAGACTTTTACTTTTACTACAGAATTTCTGAATTGTGGTATTGATACTTTTACTTAAAGTGAAAAATGTCAGTACATCTTTCCACCACACATTTTTTGTTCCACTTACATTAAACTCCCAGTGGTTGCAGTACTGCTCAGCGCAGGTCTCATCAACAGGCAGCTCTCTGGTCATGAAGATATCATCGACTGGAAGGGCATAGGAAAACAGCAGATGATGAGGCTGAAATAGTCGAGTTGTCATGTAACTGTACAGTACAGTACGTTTTGTATTTATCCTTGATTGAAATTATTTAAACTAGCGAAAATAGCTGATCTACAAGCACACAGTGCCTCGCATTGCGATGCGCTGTGTGCTTGTAGATCAGCTATTTTCACTTGTTTTGTGTGACAGTTTTGTATGATGCAGCCAAGTCAAGTCAAGATTGTTACTTTTCGGGGTTCAACAATGGCAAATCTAGCAGATCTACAAGATCAAAACGCACCTTGAGCTATGTTCTGCCATGACAGCAACAATATTATTATTATATATTTATAGTATTATTATTATGTGTGATATACTGTATTTGATATTAGGGGATGTGCCACAAACATTTCTGGCTCCCATCTCCTCCGCTGGTCTGTCCATAGTGTTCCTCAAGGAAGTCCAAGATCACCTGCATATCGGACAGGTTCTCCTGGAAAGAAATCAATTAGAGAAGAGGGGAAAAAATGGGTTTTAATAATAACAAAATACTTCAACACTTTTGACACGAATGTGTATCCCACTTTAGACCTGAGGCCGATTCTGAAAACACCTTCTAAATCCTTTCGTTTCATGAATAATGTATATTTTTTATTCAAATTATATATACCTGTATATTTTTTCAATTCATGTTGCTACGGTATATAGGCCTTATTGTGGTTCTCAGGTGTTGTATGTCCAAGACCATTCCTTTTTTAATTATTTTAAAAATAGTGAAAATAGACAAGTGCACAACATCTTGTGATTGCGTTGTGTGCTTGTAGATCTGCTATTTTGCCTACTTTTGTGCAACACTATTGTATGACAAAGTAGGAAATTACAACAAAAAAAAACACACATTGACTACTTGGAAATACAAAGCTTCTGCCCGACAGTGATGATATATATTGTAACAACTAGAATGCCACAGATGCTTTCATGAATTGAAAGGCACAGTATAACAACGTATAGGCCAGGTCTAGTAAATGGGTTAACGTTACCATCACGTCTTGATGTCGTGTGTATCCTTGTAGTCCGGTGTGAGACATGAAGGCATGGAGACTCCAGTTGTTACTGAACCCCACCATGCTCCTCACACCAGACTTTATCCAGCGCGGCCGCGGGGACCCCCTCGCCGGAACAATAAGCCATGCAGCGGCCCACAGAGTCTTCCAGGACCAGTGACCACATCCTTCCCGCTCAGCCCAGATAAGACCCGCTCTATGACATAGGACTCCCTTTTCAGGAAAAAACACTTTCTGACCTTTTTTTTTACCTTCGACAGTGGAATACGTCAACGTCAGGTTCACACTTGTGCGTAACTGTCCTTTGTCCATTTTAATGGACCTCCATAACTCTCAGAGTAACAGAAGTAATAGTAAGCACTGTTTCCCAAATACTGGGTTGTGACCCATGTGTGGGTCACAACCACATTATATAGTAATGTTATGAATAAATAAAAGAAAACTCTAAGAAATTCCACAAATTAGAAAGCTAATGTTGAAGTAGTCGTAATAGCCGATCTACAAGCTTGTAGATCTGCTATTTTCACTAGTTGGGGTCCTGGGCAAACGTCCAATTTCTCTTTTGGGTCATGGGCTACAAAGTTTGGGAACCCCTGCCAGGGTTGGCAAGGAAATTGTATCGGTGGAGGAAAAGTGTAGAATCTGTTTAATTTATTATATTCATTGTTCTGAAGATAAGAATGTCAGTATTGGTTTTGTTTTCAGTGGTGCTTAAAAAAATGTCTTGCCAAGGACCCCCAAATTGATACTCATTGCAGACCCCTACTTGAAAATATTTTGTCCCAGGGACCCCCATAAGAGAAGATCTTTGTTAGATTATATTTAGTACAGAAATCTATAATAGTCTTATACATTCTCTCATCGACAATGAAATAATAGTGAAATCAAACTGTTCCTCATTTTGCCGAGGACTCCCTGGAGTGCCCTCAAGGACCCCTGGGGGTCCCTGACCTCACTTTGAGATCCACTTTTTTAGATTAACCTTGAACTTAAACCTTAAATAAAAACCGGGGTCCCTCTGGGCTCTATATTTGGTCCGGTCCTTTTTCCCCTTTACACAAAATCTCTTTGCCAACCATAGCTGTAGATCTGCTATTTTTGGCAAAATGTTCTCTCCAGAATTGGGATACATGTACGGTACAGTAGTTATCTAAAAGAACAATCTGGATGAGATGTATTAGCATGTTTCATCAGGTGAATCAAACACATTAACAACTCATTCAGTGCCAATGACGTCTCTTGACGCCTTTTTTTCAAAGGTCTTCTGTGACGTCTTTTGTGTTTTTTGTATAGATTTTTTTTTTCTTTTCTTTTTTTTTTTTAAAGATGTCAAAATGACCTGAGATCAGAGATGGTTTTCTCTGTTTGTGTGTTGGCTCCCTCGTTTAGCTGATTGAGAAAATGTGTGTCCATTCTAGTGGATGGACACTTTTTTTCATTCAAACAGCTCTATCTCTGGAACCATTTGTCTGATTGAGAAATTCTTTTTGCCACTGAATCACAACAACTGTGTCTGTTTCTGTGGGGAAAAAAATTATAAAAAAAAAACATTTTTTTTCATTGCATAGTAAAGAAAAACATACAAAATCGTGGCACAGCTACCTTGGAGCCATTTTGGCATTTGGCACAGAATGAGTTTTGATTTAGTGTCTCTGTGTTAAGGTTTAAAGGTGGGATTCTCGAATGCAGGCCTCAACGATGAGTTGAGGGGGATTTCTGAGGGGAATTCCTCTTCCCCGTTAGTAATAGTGATTAAGTCCTTAGGAGAATTTATTCTCAACCTTGAGAGAGATAGCTAAAAATTACCGTCAATAGCTAGTAAACCTAGAATAATTATCAATCCGAGTCATGCCGCTCTTGACTTGAACGAGCTTAAAAGTATTCAGTTGGAGGAGAAATTACGTAAGATTACGGAAGCAAGACGTCATCCCAACACTCTGTATGTAGGCCTACCACCACAGTGCCAAGATTTATGGAAATAAACAACATTTATTGATGCACAGAAAATGAAGTAAAACAACAGTTCATCATATTTACATCTAAATACATGGAATGCCTATTACTGGTTGGTGTATAATGTACTCAATACTTACATCTTCCAGGAAGCCCGGAGCATAATTTGTCAACATAACATGAAAAGCACTGTCTAATACAAACTATGGACTATAGAATGGATTTGTTATATTCATATACTGTACACTAGTGGTTACTGTAAGTCCCATTGTAAGCTGTACAGTATTAATATATCCAGGTGTAACGTTTTGAGCGTGCAAATGGGCTGCATCTGGGCCAACATGGATATTGTTTTTCTCTCTCTCTTTTTTTGAAAACCCATTTAGATCTGGAACGCCTATACTGTACATCATTTTAGTTAAATATCGTCACTGTCGGATAAAAACCTTGTATTTCCAAGTTTCATAAATTAAAGCTCTACTTCATCATACAAGACTGCACAGAAATATTGAAAATAGCAGATCTACAAGTGCACAGCACCTTGCAACACGATGAGTTATGTGCTTGTATATTAGCTATTTTCACTAATTTACTAAATAATAATAAAACATGAACCGTTTTGGACATACAAGGTTAACACCAGACAACAACAATATAGCAACATGATTTGAAGAAAAAAAAGTAATTTGAATCAAAAACAGAAATTTTTCAAAAACATCTATAGAAGATGATCTTTTTAGAATCGGCCTCAGGTCTAAATGGGATAACTTAGGTCTATATATAATTATAATCTAAAGAACCTCCGCTGACACAAACTGTCCTTATTGAGTTCACAGCTTGGTGGCATTGTGCGCCGTGAAGCTGGTGGCCAGGTCGTAATCGTCGTGGAGGGCGTAGTGTCCGTACCAGCCGTGGTGCCAGTCCGGCGGTGGCACAGAGCTGTAGTAGCCGGGTTCAGGGGGGCCATGGCATGGCTGGCTGTGGACCACGTCCTGTGACGGGGGGTGTCTGGGCATCTGCACGATGCTGCCCAGGCGCTGCAGGATCACCGGATTGAAGCGGTAGGTGAGCTTCCGGCGCACCTTGACGATCTCTCCCGTGCGGCTGTAGTTGCGGAGGGCCCGCGCCATCTTCTGGTAGGTCATGGTCTTGCGGTTGCCCTTTCGGAATCAAGATTCAGATTATTATCAGCCTTATAAGTGAATGGCAAATCGAGTGGCAAAGTGAGTTTAACATTGTTTAATGCAATCAGAGGGGAGTATTTCTGTTTGGATGTATGCGCTGTCAAGGCCAGAAAGTAGTTTTTTGCCACCCAGTAGGCGTTCCCGCAAAGCTTCCGGGTATGATGATGATGTCACAAGCATAACCTCTATTGTCACCCCACAGGTTTGGAAGTGGGTTGAATAATTTCTCTTTTTTTCATGCAGGCTCCATAATTATTTTCATAAGAAGGGAGAGGATAGGAGTGTAAAGAAAAACACAGAATAGAAACAGTAGAAATAGTAACGGGATTGCACGCTGGCCTAGCGGTCCACGCGCATACCTAGGCTCTAATCCCTGTTTGTTTACTGTCTCTCTACACTATCTATAAAGGCAGAAAAGCCCCCAAATATATATATAAAAAAAAAACATAATAAATAAACAAACGGTCATAGTATTTTCTGTCTTTAGCGTGTAGATTGGCTATTTTCAGCCTGCAACCAAGTGTAAAATCAACCATTACGACACCATCAAGACCTGACAAATTACATTTGTGTGGACAAAATCAACTGTACATTTAGTCGACTGAAACTAAACTAAAGATTTTCAGATGACTAAAATATGACAAAGTAAGTGTTTTTTGTTTTCTTTCTTTCTTTTTTTCACTAACTAAAACTAAATCAAAATCTGCTCTCAAAATGAACACTGTCCACATCAGGTAAAACATCCAACAGGCCCGGTACCTTGCGCTGGCCCCAGCACTCAGCCAGCTTCTCCTTGTTCTTGGAGATGAAGTGGAAGGTGCCGCTGCCGCTGTCCGTCCACTGGATGGAGTCTCCCATGTTGGGGTCACTCAGAGCCTCATGGAGGTACTCGTAGAGACGCAGCTTCTTGCGGCCTGTGAGGAGACATAGACTTGTTTTAGATCTAGTGCTTCTCAACCTGTGTGGCCGGGAAGAGATTGCAAGTGGCCCCTCAAAAAATTGGCAAAACACAAACCCATAAACTCATTCTGTGCCAGATGCCAAAATGGCTCCAAGGTAGCTGTGCCAGGATTTTGTATGTTTTTCTTTACTATGCAATGAAAAAAAACGTGTTTTTTTATATATTTTTTTCCCCACAGAAACAGACACAGTTGTTGTGATTCAGTGGCAAAAAGAATTTTGTCAATCAGACAAATGGTTCCAGAGATAGAGCTGTTTGAATCCAAAAAAGTGTCCATCCACTAGAATGGACACACATTTTCACACATTTTCTCTATCAGCTAAACGAGGGAGCCAACACACAAACAGAGAAAAGCATCTCTCTGATCTCAGGTCATTTTGACATCTTAAAAAAAAAAGAAAAAAAAAAAGTTTTTTTTTATATATAAAAAACACAAAAACCGTCATAAACCGTCATTGGCACACATGGCTATTGGAAAAAAACAGTCAAAACCGTCATCTGGCACAGACCTGAGGCCGATTCTACAAATGCCTTCTAAATCTGTCGTTTTCTCATGCCGAGGACACCCCAAACACTAAAAATAGCAGATGTACATTGTACAAGCTTCTATATCTGAGATGTTTTAATAGCCAACGGCAAAATCTTTCCCGATTTTAATGTGTTTAAAAAACGTTTCCATTGCGATACTGCTAAACAATAAAATTGCTTCGTTAGATCCATTGATCCAAGCCGGAACACAATCAAATGATTGATGTTAGCTTGCTCTGAAAACACACACGGCCCACCCATCTGACAGCCGACGTGTTAAGTGGTCAGATGGGTGGGCCGTGAACACCTTTGTCTGTTTGGAGGCCGCATGCATGTGATGTCGGGAACAATGCAAGTAGTTCCATTTATAGGCCTATTGCTATGAGGCAAAAACGTTCAAACATTATGTCAAGCACCCCTTCAAATTGATATTAGGGGCGCAGAACCCCATCTGAAAATGTTTTTCAATGTTTTCCAAAACATGGCCTTTGAAGATTTTTTTTTTTTTTCATTCCTTCATTTTTCATTCCTTCATGACCTTGTGCACGAGCTACAAACTTTGAGCTTGATCTAATATGTTTGAATAGCCAACGCTAAAATCTAAAATGACTTTCCCGGTTAACGCCGATGCATAAGCGATGCAAAAAGCAAGTTTCAAAACATACAATCTACTTCAAAATGTGTAGCCTCTTTCTCAGACCCGTGATTTTCCAGTTCTCCGAAAGCATCGGAAAGCAATTGGTCTGTTCGAATTTCTCTGCACACCTCAGAGTCATATGAGACACATAGGCCTACGCCAATGGTCGGACGCTCTCCAAGTTATGCCGGGGACAATTTTGTGTGACATACAGACATGAAATACATGGCCTAAAATGGATACCAATCTGGGAGCCTTTGAAGTTAAAACGTTTGAGAACCACTGTGCTGACTAAAATAAATAGTAAATTGAAGAAACTCGGAACTGCCCTTAGAGCTCATAACAGTAACCATACTGGGGGGGTCCAGATTTAACAATTTAAGACCTGGAACATATCTGTGTCGCGTTAGACTTGAACCTCTTTAGCCATCATTTTATTCTTTAGCTATTAAAAAATAGCAGATCTACGAGCTTGTAGAGCTGCTATTTTTGAAAAATAGATAAAATCGATAAAAATTCTTTGAATATACAATATTGACCCGATTCTATAAATGTCTTCTAAATCAGTGGTTCTCAAACTTTTTCATGTCAATGAAACACCCAAAATTACATGTATTTGGCCATTTTGGCTGCGGACCCCCTTCTCAAAATTTGAAGCAGAGATTTGAGTTACACATTTATATATTCAAAGATTTGCTAACATTTTCACGATTTTTCAAAAATAGCATATATATCTACAAGATCGCAGTGCAGCACTCGGTGCTGTGAGCTTGCATAATCTGCTATTTTTCAATAGCTAAAGTATAAAATAATTCCAGGTCCTAGTGGGTAAGATATATTATAGATTTAATCTTTGTGTTTGGAGTAAACAATCTATGAATGCACTGTAAAATGGTTGCTGTGTTCAAAATAGACTACTACTACGACGGTAAATGTGAATACCTTTGCCGTTTCTGTTGGGAGGCAGGATGGAGTAGAACTGCGGTGACTCGGAGGTGACAGGATGACCCAGAGACACCTCTGGAACGCCCTGAGGCCAGGGCGGCTGCTGGGACAGGCACACGTATGAGCTAGGTAACACACATGCACAGTATACGCACGCACGCACACACACGGATCAATCCGTTTTATCCACAATACACACTAGTAGAGATACAAAAGACCCTTCTCCACAACTCAAGGTGCTTCAAATTAAAAAACAATGGACACATTACAAATTTGTTAAAAGACAAAAAGTAGAGAATACTGATGACATTGGTCAAATATGCTGATGCTGATGCATTGCACGCACGCACGCACACACACACACACACACACAGACACACACAGACACGCATGCACTTTTTTTTACATCCCACTTATGGCACCTAGCATCCATTTTCTTGGGCAAACATTGGGAGTCCAATCAACTATGGCATTTTTCACATCAGGGAATCCCAAATTAATATGTATTTAAAAATATGTTATGCCCCATATAAGATGTATGTGTAGTTACCGATTTGGTAGCACTTTACAATAATGACCTGTTATAAATCATTTATAAACATTTATAAGCAGTTTGTAGATGAGTAATAAACTATGAACAAATCTTTACCTAAACATGTATAACTGTTTTAAACATCATTTACATGTTATTAGTAAGGTATTAGTAAGTAGTAAACTAATCATGAATAAGCCATTTATACACATTCATAAATGATTAATAAATCATTTGTAACTAAAAATCACACCCGTGTGAACTGAGCGGTGGAGTCTGTGCGCGCGCGTGTGTGTGTGTGTGAGTGTGCCTTGCCTGTTCTGGCCTGGCCTGAACAACAGCGCCCCTCCCTTAACATGTGTGGTCAGAAAAGGTACTACACCGCTTGAGGCTACATACAGACCCACCCACCCACATACATACATACATACATACATACATACATACAAACAAACAAACAAACATACATACCTACACACACGGCCACGCTATGGAGACGGTGTGACCACCGCTCAAAAATATGCGTTATTTATATGCTATTTGTAGATAAGTAACTAATCATTTACAAGCTATCTATATACCTTGTAAAACATATCTATAAATCATTAGTAGATGTTATCAAGAGCCCTAATGTAAAGTGAAGACTAACTAGGTCGCAAGTTACTATGAAAACCTCCACCGGCTGTCTGTCAGTCCCTCCGTCAGTATGTCCGTCACGTCACGTCACGTCACACTTTTGGCCCTACTTTTATCTCCGGCACCGTTGCCCCTATCCATGCCAAACTTTGCACACACACTCTGTTAATGTGGCCTCCTTGTTTGTTCATGGTTAACATATGCTTTGTAAAACATTCCTTAAATATCTATAAATCATCAGTAGATGTTATCAAGAGCCCTAATGTAAAGTGAAGACTATTCATTAGTTACGAATGTCTGTTAAATATGAACAAACATGGAGGCCACATTAACAGACAGTTGACTGCCAAACCACAACCTCCACCCCTTATTTCTCTTCTAGCGCCACCATGAGGCCGATTCTTGCAACACACACTTTTGGACACGGCTCCTATAAATTTTGCCCTAAAATCACACAAAGCGGAACACAGTATGTCTAGAGTCATGTCATCAACATGGATCTGTCCCATTTAGCATCACCATCAGGCCTATTTTTTCAAACACATTTTTTGACACTGCTCCTAAAGATTTGGGCCTAAAATCACGCAAAGCTAAAGTCATGTCATCAACATGCATCTGTCCCATTTCCCATATTCCCTCCTGATTGGCTACGACTGCCTTCTAAAGTTTGTGTATGCGATGTGACGGTCGCTTATCTCCCTATTAGGGAGTCTTACTGGTAAATAATGAATAGTCTTCACTTTACATTAGGGCTCTTGATAACATCTACTGATGATTTATAGATATTTAAGGAATGTTTTACAAAGCATATGTTAACCATGAACAAACTCGGAGGCCACATTAACAGACAGCCAAGGAGTGTGTGTGCAAAGTTTGGCATGGATAGGGGCAACGGTGCCGGAGATTAGAGTAGGACCAAAAGTGTGACGTGACGGACAGACTGACAGAGGGACTGACAGACAGCCGGTGGAGGTTTTCATAGTAACTAGTGACCTAGTCTTCACTTTACATTAGGGCTCTTGATAACATCTACTAATGATTTATAGATATGTTTTACAAGGTATATAGATAGCTTGTAAATGATTAGTTACTTATCTACAAATAGCATATAAATAACGCATATTTTTTAGTTACAAATGATTTATTAATCATTTATGAATGTGTATAAATGGCTTATTCATGATTAGTTTACTACTTACTAATACCTTACTAATAACATGTAAATGATGTTTAAAACAGTTATACATTTTTAGGTAAACATTTGTTCATAGTTTGTTCATGTTTATTACTCATCTACAAACTGCTTATAAATGTTTATAAATGATTTATAACAGGTCATTATTGTAAAGTGCTACCCTATATTAACTAATTTAGCTGGGGTCTCCCGGGGACGCCCGCCCCCAAGGTCCCCTGTGGATCCCTGCCTGCCGCGTCCGGACCCCACTTTGAGAACCACTTGAACTAAGTAATAGGGTTTGAGTATGTTGAACGTGGGCAGTGCACTCACAGTGGTGTCGGTCCACTCGTAGATGGGAGTGGCTGTGTCAGAAGGGTGCGTGACCAGACAGCAGGAGATCTGACACACGGCAGGCTGTTGAACACCCAGCGTCTCATAGTATCTGTAGTCTACGTAACACATAACAGGACATACATCAAACCTCAATGCACTGGTCAAAAAAACAAAAAAGAAACATGACGTTCAGCAACGCTTTTAGCAACTAGGGAACCCTGGGCAAGCAGTGGCTCAGGGGTAGAGTGGCCGCTTGGCAACCAGAGAGTTCCCAGTTCAATCCCGGGCTCCCCAGAGTTTGTGTCGAAGTGTCCTTGAGCAAGACTCTGAACCCCTAATTGCTCCTGATGTGCAGGTTGCCTCTGCCATAGGTGTATGAATGTGTGAGTGAATGGGTGAATGTAATGCACAATTTATGTAAAGCGCCTTGGATGAAGGTGCTTTTACATGTATGCCTTTTATTTTCCCAATTCCTGATTTATTTTTTATACAGTTATGTTGTTAAATGTATTGCAAATTGGTTTAACTTCTCAGTGTAATTTCGAGAATGGAGATTCTTCTAATCAGTCAGTCAAGTTGTATTTTTAGAGCACATACAAAAGCACGTACAAAAGGCATAAACAAATGCCATAAAATGCCATTAAATAATCTTTCTTTATATATATTCTTTCGACCGTATCCATCCTTAGTTGACAGTTAACCTATATGGGGGAGAGGTGTAAGAGATGTACCTGTGTCATAATAGACTATGTTATCCGAGTGCTGTTGAATCACATCGATGGCGTCTTCAAAATGCTGGTTGATGTCATTGTCCGGTGAACCCTGTGGCGTTACACGACAAAATCCTCAGTGTTAATCGGACTCCCAAGAGATGTGAGTTACAGGAAACCTGCTACATATAGGGTTGTCACAATTATTAGATAATCGTCTAATCGCGATTATTTGACATAATCACGATAATATTTAATAATCGTCATAATCGTTTCCATGTTGAAAAATTTTCATATATTTTTTTTAAGTAAAAAATTGAGGAAATAGCAGATCTACAAGCTCACAACGCGTTGCATCGCGACGCGTTGTTACTTGTTATTTCCACTATCAATGTTATTTTTTAAGTATGAAGTTGTCAAATATGTCAGTAATTTCTTTGTATATTTAGGTTATGTGTCATATCTGCCATGTGTAACTTCAAAGTCTACAAGCCAAACAGAAATCTAATTGTCAACGACAAAAACACAATTAAATCGTTAATCGCAATTATTTGAGTGACAATTAATCGTAAAATGTAAAATTAAATGTAAAATGTCATAATCGTGACAGCCCTAGCGACATATTCTTCAACAACTTTCAATCACTTTTCTCTTTTGATGAAAAAGTTTAATTAGGTGCAAGGGGTTATTATAAAATAAAATGTCTTGTTTTGCTAAAATTAGTGTTAAATAGCTCTATATTGTGATAGAAATCATTGCTATGAAGTGTTTGTTCAGTAACAGGGGTCTCACCATCTCACCAGCTCTTTAGAAAATACATGTTCAGGTCGGGATAACAATTTCATCCAATAGGAAGACAAAACTGATACAGAATACAGGATAAGTGTAGTTCAAAAAGGATGAGCAGACAAGCTTTGAATTTGAGCATTATACAATGAATAATGTATTGAAGCTGAGAAATGGGTTCTCTCGCTTGATTGGATGACGTTGGCAACCCACCCGATTATTTCTGATTATTAAAGAGCTGGAGATATGGGGAGACCCCCTGTTACTGAGAGAAAAAACACTAAAGCAATGACTAATATCGAAAAATATAGAGCTTTAACTTTATAACAAAAAGAAAATAATACAAATAAATAAAGAATAGAATTGAATAGAAAAGAAAATGACTGTGTGCTGTCAAGGAATAATAATAATAATATATATATATATATATATAAATATTGAACATCAGAAAAAAAAGGTTAATTGACATCTGAATCCAAACAATTAAAATGGATGAGTGCTCAGATCGTAGTGACTCACCAACTTATACGTTTGAGGGTTACCTTCCGTGGCAGCCATTCTGCTGTCTTAAAGCTTTAGGATGGAGGTAAACTTGCGGTATGCCAGTGGTGAACACACCTGTGCTGTTCAGGTTTATATATATATACGTTCACACGCCTCCAATGGCTGCTCACCATTCACAAGGATGAACTGGGGGAGATTTAAATGTATCAACGTCACTGCGCAGCACCATACTTCTCTATTTTTTGGAAGAACAGTAGACACTAGATAGAGATCTGACCATCAGCCCTCTCACATTGTGAGAGAGATGAGATCACAATCTGTGAACAACAAACACTCTTTTATTGCCCAGAACTCAGTCCAGGAATATCATTGAGTGCCTCTAGGATTTGCATGCCCATGGGGTGATACTTATCTAAAATACACATTTACAATAAGTGGTCATACTTTACAAACACCGCGTATTTAAATTCAAATGGCCCCGAGCTGTTTGTGTAGTGTGAAGTGTGTGTGTGTGTGTGTGTGTGTGTGTGTGTGTGTGTGTGTGTGTGTGTGTGTGTGTGTGTGTGTGTGTGTGTGTGTGTGTGCGCGTGCGCGTGTGCGTGTGCACGCGCGTATGTGTGTGCATGTATATTTTCACATAATTTATAGCTAATGAAAATGAAAAATTACCCACTAACTTTATAATGCTTTGTTGGTGAATTAGTCATAGTTACTGCTTAATTAGCATTGGATTAATTGGCTAAATTAACCCTGCCGTCTTTTTTGGTATTTTTGCATCATTCAATCATTATAGAATACTAGAAGCTGGGCCGCCCTTCGGGCGGCCCAGCGTCTAGTCGGCGACCTGGCCAACTCGGAACAATGTAAATAGGGAATGAATGCCCCGCCCTTTAATGCAAACCCCATTATACCTGTTTTCATAGGACCCGTTTTGACCATCTGTCTGCCTGTGTCCATTTATGCCCATATATGGAGATATCTGTATCTGTCTGTCTGTATGTCGGCGTCCATTTTATGTCCATATATGGAGATCACTGCAGTTATAGTTCTGGGTCCATTTTATGCCCATATATGGAGATATCTGTCTATCTGCGTCCATTTTATGCCCATATATGGAGTATCTGTCTGTGCCTCCAACTGTGTTGCAGACACAGTGCCGGTTCCCCCTTTAATGCAAACCTCATTATACCTGTTGTCATAGGACCCGTTTTGAACATCTGTTTGCCTGTGTCCATTTATGCCCATATATGGAGATATCTGTATCTGTCTGTCTGCGTCCATTTTATGCCCATATATGGAGATCTTTGACCATCTGTTTGCCTCTGTCCATTTATGTCCATATATGGAGATATCTGTATCTGTCTGTCTGCAATCCATTTTATGCCCATATATGGGGGCATTCATTTTATGCCCATATATGGAGAA
>NC_137830.1:24676250-25048750 GCF_963921795.1 Nannobrachium achirus | reverse complement strand
CGCAACACATTCAGCCCTGGAATCTACTTCTTTATTTACTGGCACTCAATGGGAAATCAAGAAGTTTCAAAGCCACTGACACACATTAGCCTATCAGACAGAAATGCTGGTGAAAGCCACAGAGTCGTAAATCCATTATCTGTTGTGGGATTGATTTTTGCCCGGATGATATAGCATCGGATCAGTACCTTTTATTATTCTTGAGCATTGAATAATTGTGAGCATAATTGTAAAGAACAGTAAAACTGGAGTACAAACTGTATAGTAAAGTATAGTAAGATTTTCATAATTTGGCCTCCGAGGAAAAACAACACATTTCTCCTGTGACTGTGAGTGAGGACTGGAGTATCATATGACAACATACGCCCCGGGGGCCGGAGCGGACACGGCCCTTCGACCATCTCAGGTCCTCAAAGAAAAACTAAATAACGCCCCAAAAATCGACAGCAGCATTATGTTAATGTTTTTTTAGGGAAATTAATTTAACGCGACTCCAAATAAATATGAATCATTTATATGTATGTACTATGTACCATTTGAGTATTCCATATACATATTCCATCCGTGTGTACTCAAATGTTAAATGTGTATAATGTAACAGTGAAACAGTCTGCCATAATTGCTCCATATTTATAAAATAATTCATAAGCCTTAAAGACACTGCACAAAATAGGGAATATGTTTGATTGATGATGTGAGTGATACAGTACAGCTGTAAAGAAAAACAAGGGGCAAAAATCTAGTAGTTGACACTATTGTAAAGTAATCTGTTGTGTCTAAAAAATTCACACAGTTTTAACTTCATTCAGCAATATGTGTTTCAAGTGTCAATTGTCCAATGTGTGGCCCTTCACTCACTTTATCAAAGTCAGTATGCCCCCTGGAAAGACATGTTGCCCATCCCTGATGTAGAAGGTGCTGTAACTACTCTGTTAAATGCTTGTAGTGTGGCTTTTTGAACAGTAGGTGGCAGGCCAAAGCCATACATCTCACAGTATGTGACATCAATCACTGGCACAGAGACTTGTGTTTACATGGCGGCAACGTTTTTTGTGTGTTTTTTATAGTTTTTGTTTTTCGTTTTCCTCTCTCATGACACATCAGTGTGCAAAGTGCTCTCTCCATCATTTACCACTTAAGCATTAATCTTCTTAAGCCTTGTCTACTGTACGTCATTGTATGACAAATAGCACAAAAAAGGGCAGATCTACTAACACTCTCACAATGTGTCAAATCGCAATGTGTTGAGCTTCCTCTAGGCAACTTTTTGTTATTTTTTGAAAATCTTTAAAAATAATATGCTAGAAAGCTTGCCCTCAATATGGACACCAGGTGTATTCTTGTAAGACAAGTGTCTGTCGACATGTGTTAAAGCAGCATTACAGACTTTCACTTTTTAACAACTACTGTATCCACAAGTTTCCGCGGGAGTTTACTGGAGACTATCAGGACCAAACTTCCGGGTTTAACAGCAGACATACAAGCTCACGTCGCGTCGCAGATGCAACCCGTTGTGAGCTTGTAAATCGGCGGCGGAACCTCGGTGCAGACGTTTGCGCAATGCACTATGGGGCGTAGGAAACTCGTGGATATGTATAGCCGGGGCGGCAGTGTCTCAGGAGGTAGAGCAGCCGCTTGAAGGTTCCCAGTTCGATCCCCGGCTCCCTCAGAGGTGTCAAAGTGTTCTTGAGCAAGACACTGAACCCTAGTCTCGCGTAGCCAGACAACAATTCCACAAGCTGCGATGACGGGAGCATTTGCAAATTGTGGGAGTCAACAGTCTAGCCACGCAAGACTACCGAACCCCTAATTGGTCCTGATGAGCAGGTTGGTGCATTGCATGGTTTCCTCCACCATAGGTGTGTGAACGGGTGAATGTAATGTCATTGTGAAGCGCCTTGGATGGAGGCACTATATAATAATGCACCATTTACCATTTATAGCATCTACAGTATAGCCTATGTCCCACAACATTATAAAGTTACATGTTTAAGCAATAGCAATCATACTTCCATAAATGTATAGCCTAGACTCAGGGGGTCCCTGCTAGGGACTTGACTGTATTAGGTATGTGTGGGGGAGATGATGAGTTTCTTCCTGACATTTGCCAAGGCACCAAGGCAGAACTGCCAGTCAAAGCGAAGACTTTCCAATCACAGCGCGTCTTCGCCGGACATGTTTGCAGAGACTCTTGGGTAATGAATTCAAAGACATTGGCTGCTATGTTATTTGTGTCCAAAGTAGCCACTGTTACCCAAAAGCAAGGCGACAACAATAACTCATTTTCTAATAAAAAAATATAATAAACGCTTTGACAGTCTCACTGTATAAGTATAAAACAGGATTTATTCTGTTACATTACTGTGTGATTTAATGACAAGAGAGAAACACACCCACAAACAAGACAACAACCCCTCAACAAATGCTCAGATTTTCAGTGTAATTTAAAATAGTTTTCACTTGTGAATAATTATATATATGTTTTTTACATTCTTCTTGAAATCACGGGACTTTCTCCACACAGAATGATGGACAGCCTTGAGTCCTGAGCTTGAGGTAGCATAGACAGCAGAAAGGATCTGAATTCACGCTCATGATGACCACAACGACTGTGCAACGAACATCCCCCGCAATGCAAGACATTGTTTGGGGGTGGATGGTGGGCATGGTGGACATACGCAGGTTTACAGGCTGTCCAAAAGGAGACAGGGGGGTTTTCTATTTCCTGCAGTAGACCACGGCGCCGTAAGCCACCACTCCCACAACGGCGACCAGAGCGGCGCCGCCGCACAGCATCATGGGTAGCTCGCCGGTGCCATGATGTGGCCCACTTTGCTCCGGTCCCGTCTTCTCTGGCCCCGCCTTCTCTGGCCCCGCCTTCTCCGCCCCGGCCTTCTCCGGTTCCCCCTTTGTAGGTGCGGCGGCTCCCTGCGACGCGGCGGCGGCAGGTTCCTCCACGGGATGGAGGGGTTGGTCAAGAGGTTGGCTCCCTGCTTCCGCGGACAGGACGGGAGGCGGGTGCAGCGCCTGCGTGGACAGCAGCTGCTCCAGCTCGGCGGCGGTGAGCGCCGGGACCGGCGTGGAGGTGCTGGAGGGGGGCTCCAGCCGGACGATAGGCAGCGGGGGCAGGGCCATGGGGGGGACCACCTGCATCGTGACCCCGCCGGTCCCCCGCGTCAGGTCCAGCTCCTCCTCCCGCAGCTCGGCCAGCTCGCTCTCCCCTCCCAGCACGCTCAGCACACTGCCCTGCAGCTCATCGTCCTCCTCATCCTCCTCCTCCTCCGCCTCCTCCGCCTCCGCCGCCGCCTTCTCGGCCTCCTCCAGCAGCAGCTCGGCCTCCTCCCTCTCCAGGTGGACCATGTCCGACATGGAGGAGTGGTTCTCGCTGCGCTCCTCGCCGGCCGCGCCGGGGGCCCCGCCGTCACTGTTGCTGCTGTCCAGGCTCTTGGTCTCCTCGCGGTCCACGTCCCCCATGGTGGACCAGGACTCGGCCATCAGGCTCTCGCTCTGCCAGGGCGAGCCGGGGAGCTCTGCCTGGGTCAGGGGCAGGGTGGCGGGGGGGTTCGGGCTCAGCCATGCTGCTGCTGCTGCTGCCGCCGCCGGCCTCTGGTCTTCAACCAGGGAGGAGGGCTCCCTCTCTTCTCCTGCCCCCCTGCTGGCCTCCACAGCTGGGCTCTTCCCCTCCAGAATGACTGCTGGGTGTACTGTGCACAAACAGTGGGACATTTGTCAATGGAAGTGCAACAGTTAAAAAAAAACAAAAAAAACGCACCTAGTGAGCAGCACTATTTATGAGTTAATTTCATAAAGTGTCTCTTTAGCCAATCACAGCACGTCCTGCGAAGCTTGGGACCCAGGGCATACAACAAACTTTGAGCCGTTTGTGCCAAGATGTAGGCCATACTGTGTCTAGGCCAGTTTGTAGGCCACGCTTCAGTTTACTTTGATCATTGATCACTGATCACTGATTTAAATAAAAATATACATTTTTGTGTGTGTGTGTGTGTGTGTGTGTGTGTGTGTGTGTGTGTGTGTGTGTGTGTGTGTGTGTGTGTGTGTGTGTGTGTGCGCGCGCGTGCGGTGGAAACCTACAGTATGTCCAAAACTGTTACTTTCCAGGATTCAAAAAACAAAAGTATCAGATCTACAAGCTTTGCGCCACGCTTCAAGCTTGCATTGTTTCACAGTCAGACAGAAGTATAAGCATCACTGTGGTCTTATGTCTTATGTCATTTCTGTTTGATTTAAGTCCAAGTTAATAGGTGTGGCTGCCTGTTGTAAATACAGTAAGTATTTACTTGTAGAGATAGTTGGCTGTATCCATGAATGAATACATAACATTCATATTGTTTGGAAAGATATTAAGCAGCTGTGTGTTCTGCAGAACAGGGCACCAGTCCCTGTCAGAGTGAGGTGTTCTTTCCTGTGATAAAATGATTCACAACCACACAGTTTTTTCCCTGCTGACTCAAATGCCTGGCCTGTCTGTTCAATGGAATATTGGGGGTGGAGCAGATTTAGCTGTTTAAACCTTTTTCATGAAGGATAACATAAGTAGGCCTACAGTTGTTTTCCAACAGTATTTGGATAGCAAGCATTTTAACATTGTTGCGACCGTCAGGTCGCAGTTACTATCAAAACCTCCACCGGCTGTCTGTCAGTCAGTCAGTCTGTCAGTCAGTCAGTCTGTCCGTCACGTCACACTTTTCTCCTACTCATATCTCCGCCTCATTTCTCACATGGCCCTCTTCTAGCGCCGCCATGAGGCCGATTGTTGCAAAATACATTTCTGGACACTGCTCCTACATATTTTGCCCTAAAATCACGCAAAGTGGTACACAGTATCTCTAAAGTCATTTCATCAACATGGATCTGTCCCATTTCCCATATCCCCTCCTGATTGCCTACCATTGCCTTCTAAAGTTTGTGTATGCGACCTAATGGTCGCTTATCTCCCGAATCCCGATTAGGGAGTCTTACTGGTATTTCATTATTTTGCGATATGCCTACGTTATTCGTTTTGATTGATATTGTATTCATTTAACATGTCATTGCAAACTTTTTAATACATCAATAATTGCATTCAAAGTAAGCTTAAGGGATTAAGGGATATAAAGGTAGGTGAACTATAACTTCTAATTTTAATATTTGTCCAGCTTCCCACTATAATTGTAAACACTATAATTGTAAAACCATACTTTGAATGCAATTAACACTGGACAAAACGGTGTAGAGAGACCTAAAACACAGGAACTCTGCATGCATGCCTGCCGGCTTCTACCAGTGCCAGTCAGCCCTTACGCAGGCACAACCGCTGCTGAGAACCACATGGAGGTTTTAGAACCACCACAAACAGACACCGACTATCTGCACTTCTCCTATCCGCCTGTGAGCTCTCTTCTCAGGCAGCCCTGCCGCTCCGGATCAGGTGGATCCACTAACTTCCATGTGGTGCTTCACTGAGGCTTTACTGGCACTGGCACAGATGCGAGGTGCATGCAGTTCCTGGCAGACATGCATTAATTCGGCATAACAGACAGACAGTCATTCAGAGCGCATTGGCACACTCACAAATAGAGCAATAATAGTGTTTAAATGTTTGAGTGTGACTGACCAAACAACATTAGCATTTACAAGAGGGAATCAAATAGCTGATTATTTGTCCTCTCACTGACATAAGTAGACTAATGCCCTGATCGGAAAAAGTTGCTCACTCTTTGCTCTCCGTTGCAGCACTTGTGTGTGTCTATGTATAGGCATGTGCCAGCATAGCTTGCTATGTTTAGATACCATATACATCTCCATCTGTCACCATCGGACGGAAGCTATTTCAGAGATTTGATGTGACATGGTGTGAGGGTAGGTCAAAATGTAAAGCCTGGGTGTCACGCAAACAAGTATAAACACACAGGCTGTAAAGGACCCTGCGGGGGTCGCCAGCGACATCAGTTCAACCACTTTAACCCATTTTACATTGATGTTTGAAAATAGCTAATCTACAAACTCACATTGTGTCCCGATGCGTCGCATTGTGAGGTTGTAGATCTGCCATTAAAACATTTTTTGGAAAGAAATATGGAATGTTTTTTAAACACATCTTTTTGTTTCCTTTAGTTTCCCATGGCAGTTGGCACAAAATATTTACTGAGGATCTGCGACCATATACATACAGTATTAATTTCAGAGTCCTTGACATGAAAACATTTAAGAACCATTGGCATATAGGACAGAATTCTGTCAAATGTTCACCGTTCACCTCATTCTTTCTATCCCCCTGAAGTCTGTTCTGGTTTCATGAACAGAACGGATCTGGTGTGCAGGAATTTGAGTTTCTCTCAAGGTGACCTGTCCTGGGGCCTAAGTTGTGCCATATGTCTCTGTTTTGCTTGCAGAAAACATTTACTACCACGCTAGTCTGGAAATAGATAGGCCTTGTCTGTACGCTCCGACCTGTGCAATGTATCACATTCACAATAGGATTACTGGACGAGCCTGCGAAGTGGAGCGCCATGTTTTCTTTGACACTGGAGAGTGGAGATAGACAAAGTCCCTTAATAACCTCCACAGAACTTGATGTTTTGATATTGAACACATAGGCAGGACGTTGATTGGTGCAAACACAGTGAAATAGTGAAATAGAGCAGTAGTATGTATCTGTGTGAAATCACATACAACAATACATGAATAACAAGGTCATAATTTGGAACGTTAAGCAGACACTGGACACACACACACACACACACACACACACACACACACACACACACACACACACTGTATACCAGCAGACCTGCAGGTACCGTACAAACCCCTAAACCTGGTTCTGTATATTTCAAATGAATATGCCAATGGTCTACTGTAAATGCTCCCATATTGCTTCAATGAGCATCATAATTCACCCTTTGTCAAGTCCCGCCCGTTATCTCGCCCCTCTTCACACTCATTGGTTGCTATGTCTCGGTGGGACATTCGGTGGGACACTCCATCCACTACCATTGTAATTCAGTTGCTTCGTATTGATATTCTGTGTATTCAATTCTTATTTCAAACTTGGTTTCAGTAAAATGGAGCTGCTCAGTGGCAGTATAGTGACTCAGATTGTTGACTCAAATTATTTTATATCTCCAAAAATTATGTTTTAGCAAATTCAACATAAAAAAGGCGGAACCAGGGCGGGACAAGGCAGATAGAGCCTTCTGGTTGGTCAGTCAGGGACCAGCACACAACGCCTCGCGGTGCGAGGCGTTGTGTGCTTGTATATCGGCTGTTTTCACTAGTTTAAATCATCATCATTTTAAATGATAAATAAAAAACAACCGGTTTTGGACATACAAGGTTTCCACCCGACAACAACGAAACATAACTCATGTAATTGGCCCACTGGCTTGTCACTTGTCATGATCTGAAATGGCAAATCTTTGAGTAGCAGCAGCGCTATAGAGAGATCTCTCTCTCTATAGCGCGCAATGAGAGCCTCCAACTCTTTTTCCCGGGCTGAATCAGGGGCCCAGCGCGTCCCTGAGTGAGGTTATTATTGGCCTACGTATTCAACCTGAAAGGAAGAACTTGATTATATCCCTGACTTCCTAAACATTCACACTGATTCATGTAACGTTTTCCCATGGACAAGCGGTCAGAGTTAAACACTCAGGCCTTTAGTTTAAAGCAGGGATGTCAAACATACGGCCAGCGGGCCGAATCCGGCCCGCGAGATGATTCAATCCGGCCCCCAGGCTAGAGCATACATTTCTGAGCATTTAGGAAAAAAAAGTAAGTCTCTAGCCCATTCCTGTCAAGAGTTATGATTGTTTTAAGAATTAACCTAACTAATGTCTGTACACTGCAGGCTAGGTTTCTCCCACCTGGCAGTGATTGAGTTGATTGATTGGAATGTTAAGTGACCAGCTCTCTCTCTCTCTTTGAAGATGACAGCATTGCTAGGAATAGGGTGGTTGGTCTGGCTATGAATAATACCTGAACATACCTACAATATTCGAACTGTACTCAAAGATTACACATATTAGACATGGAAATGAATGTTGTTAAAAAAAATAACTTATTAAAAAATATAATAATAATAAAAATGTAAAAGTTTTATTATTCCGATATTTTCTGAATATGCCATTATTGTTCATTACTTTTATTTGTTTTATTATAAAATACAATAAAAATAATTATTGTCCTGCATCAATAATATTTTTTTTAGCCATTTACAAATTATAGCGTACTGGAGACTATCAGGAATTGAATTATTCTATTATCAAATGGTTTATTCTTATTGGCACTTCTTAAAGGAGTAGTTCACCCCCAAAATGCCATGGAGCCAATGTAGACTCATTCCTAAAACATACATTTGATTACAATAAATGCATGCCTATTGATTCCGGATGGGGACCCAAATGCATTTGGGTCCCCATCTGGAATCAATGGGGGGAAGTGTACTATTATCACATTTTTGTCTTAGTAATGCGACAAATAAAATAAAAATATATTATTGAACTCAATTCTCCATGGCGTGAGTAATCAAAGAAAAAAAAGTCATTTTGGGGATGAACTACTCCTTTAAACAAATAGCATCTCTTGTACCTAACTGCAACTGTAATACCAATAATGAAAGTAGCTATTTTACTTAATAATGAACACAATTTGTAAAATGATATACTGCTATACTGCTAGCTACAGCAGTGGCTGAGACGACAGGAAGAAAAACAGAGCGAACATGTGCGCGAGTGTGCATGCCATCCGATCCGCGACTGGTTGCGGCCCTCATCAAGTCGCCTTTCATCCAATGCGGCCCTCACCCCAAAATGAGTTCGACACCCCTGGTTTAAAGGGATATTTCACTTAAAAAAAAAAAAAAACTTTTGGTCATTTTATCGTCTAATCAGGCTTTTATGAACACCCTGAACAGTTTTTCAGTTGCTTGATTCAATATTTAGATATCTGATGTAAATGTTATCAGGCCCTCCAGGCCCAGGGCCTCTCCCCATACAGTCACCCATTGTAACTTCAAACTCCATTTTAACCTGTTAGATTCATTAAAAACACCTGTTATTTTTTTCTAGTGATTCATAACACCCTCCTAATACGTCAGCAGGCCATTTTCCCAAGGAATTATTCAAAATAAATAAATAAATAAATAAAACATGGCCTGCTCACGTATAGGAGGACAGTATGAGTCACTAGAAAGAATAATGGGTGTTTTTAATGAATCTATCATGGTTAAAATGGAGTTTGAAGTGGGTGTGTATGGGGACTGGGGAGCGGTCCTAATAACATTTACATCAAATATCTAAATATTGAATCAAGCAAATAAAAAACTGTTCAGGGTGTTCATAAAAGCCTGATTAGACGATAAAATGACCAAACGTTTTTTTGAAAGTGAAGTATCCCTTTAAATTGTGCTGAGAATATCAACCTACTACGTTCTGTGATCCTATTGGCTACAGTCATAGCCTAACAGTGGTGGGAAAAGTACTCACATTTTTTACTTAGTAAAAGTATCAATACTGCAACGTAGAAATACTCTGTTACAAGTAAATTCAGAATTCAAAATTTACTTGAGTGAAAGTTCAAAAGTCAAAATGTACTTAAAGTAACAAAAGTAGAAACTACACATTATTTCTAAGTTTTCTAATGTAGAAAATGTAGAAAGATCCATTGAAAATAGCAGATCTACAAGCCGATCCGTAGGTACTGCATGTTTTGTTATAATTAAAATCTACAAAACAAGTACTAAAAGTTTACAAATATTTAAAGTAGAGTAGAAGTAAAAGTACAAAAAAATTGAAATACTCCAGTAAAGTAGAAATACCTCAAAAGTGTACTCAAGTACTGTAGTGCTTGAGTAAATAAATGTACTTAGTTACTTTACACCACTGGTATCAACCTACTCCGCTCTGTGATGCTATTGGCTACAGTCATAGCCCATTGATCTTGTCCCGGCCATGACAAAGAACTGTTTGAACTGACAGCAAGGTATACAATCTGAGACGTTATGTACAGTAGGTCACTACAGTATACTAATATTTGAGTGTGACTGTATGTCTTGTCTATGAAGTTGGACACAGATTTCAGTGAGCTAGAGCCAATCAGAATGGAGATAAGGTCAGTCTGAATGTCAGAGACAGGAAGTGTCTGAGAACTCATTGACATGGCTGTTTTGATTTGGTTTTATTATGGCAAGTCAGTATCTGTGTCCCCCTACAAAGTTGGATCATTCCCTTCTCCAACTTGGAAGTGGACCCAGGTAACTGATTGACCCATCCAGACAGTCACATGTTTGATCTAGTCCAAAACACCTCTTATCAAAGAGGGCCTGTCAGAGGTCACTCGGTATAAGCTACAGTCCCTTGATTCATACTGTACGTATGTGCTATTTAAAAATATCATGTCTCCTCTCAAACAAACAACTGCAATAAAATGCTCTTGTTTGTCTGTAGAGCATTTTAGGCTTTGTTCAGTCCGGATAATAGGCTATAACTGCATGCTGAGCAGAATGAAAAGTGTTCAGCCTACCTGTGTCGTCCGTGCAAAGTGTTGAAAGAGTTGAGATGTTAGGATCTGTGTGAGACGTGCATTTAGACACAGAACACAGCCACGGAGAGACACGCATGCATGCAGGCTGGCACTGGAGTGACAGTGACCTGCAGAACTCTATCTCTCTCTCTGTCCCCCCCCCCCACCCTGTCTCCCTCCCTCCCCCCCCCACCCTGTCTCCCTCCCTCCCCCTATCTCTGTCTCAACCTAACACTGTTCAAATCTGTGACATAACAGTTGGCTAGACAGCTAGTCAGTGGTGACTCTGCAAGTTCTGTTCTTTCTAAAGTAGGAAATGATAAATGTACAGTACACTGCAAACATGCAATCTTTAAGGTTACTGACCGTGACACAACGAATGGAATAAATAGAGCTAATGGCTATGCAAGCCCGTCTAGGGCAGGTGCTCATACAGTCTTGAGAATGTCCAGTATGTTGTAAGGTTGTGACACAGAATGGAAAATCCATGTCAAGTATTAAGGGCTATTTTTATCCAACACACCGACACTAATAGTTCCCTCTACTGGAGAGATTATGTTACCACAATGGAAATCTCAAGGGAGTTTCCATGCAAGGTGACATACCATGGCATAGATTGTGTGTGTGTGTGTGTGTGTGTGTGTGTGTGTGTGTGTGTGTGTGTGTGTGTGTGTGTGTGTGTGTGTGTGTGTGTGTGTGTGTGTGTGTGTGTGTGTGTGTGTGTGTGTGTGTTTGTACCTCTCTCTCTCTCCCTCTCTCTCTTTTGAGGTATTTATTGCCTTCTTTACTCGAGTATTTCCAATTTTCAATACGTTTACTTCTACTCCACTACATCTCGGATACAAATATTGTACTTTTACTCCACTACATTTATTTGAAAACTTTAGTTACTAGTTACTTTGCAGATATAAATTATAATATTATAAAACATAGGCCTACATAAGCCACTTTAGCCCTATTTTATACCTTGGCTATTTTAAAACATTTTGTACTTTTACTTTTGGTACTTTAAGTACATTTTGATGCCAACACTTTCATACTTTTACTCAAGTACATTTTGAATTCCAGACTTTAACCTGGGTAGAATGTCCTCTTTTGTTAACAAAAGGGCCCTCGGGACTCTAGCTGGGGCCATCATCCAGCCCCATTACGACTATGCCTGTACCTCCTGGTACTCTAACATCAAAATGCCACTTAAGACAAAGCTCCAAACTTCCCAAAACAAATTGATTCGCCTACTTCTCGACCTGGGGCCAATGACCCATATTTCCCCCACTCATTTTGCGGGCCTAGGATGGCTAAATGTAGAAGACAGGGTTAAACAATTGAAAATGGGTTTGACGTTTAAAATAGTCAATGCAAATCTATCATCAACCCCCACAGTGCCCGCATATTTGATCAAACACCTCCAAAAAGTAAGCGACACCCACAACTACAACACCAGAGGGAGCGTAAACAACGATTTAATAATACAAACCCATAGTACAAACATGGGGAAATTCTCCTTTTACAATACAGCCACTGAAGTGTGGAACTCTTTGACCATTTCCCTTAAAACAAGTAACTCGCTGGCCTCCTTTAAAACGGCCCTGAAAATTCATCTTTCAGGAGGTCAGAGGTGTAGGTAGCCTACATTTTTTCCCTGAAGATAGGAAAAAAGTGACCTTTTTTCTTCTTTACATATATGTGAATTATTTATATTTATCAAATGCAACAAATATTGCCATGTTCTGTAAATTGATTGATAAAATAATCAAAACAAATATGCATTTTTTCCTTTTTGTCTCAACATTCAAGAAGAATAGAAATTAATCACGTAAAAGAAAGTCCCATTTGTAGCCTACACTCTCAGAGTTATGGTGGTCCTTGCAAATGAAACATTTGGGAACCACAAGTACTATTTGTGTGATGCTAGTACAGTGTCATTATACTGTCATACATATTCTGAAGAAAACCTGGAGACTTGACATTCAGTAATCGGGTATTATGATCAAAATAAGAACATTATAGTGGTGTGTAGCCTAATTTGCCAGACATTTGTTCGTGTACGGACATGGTGATGACCCCTGATATGTTTACAGATCCATCTAAAATAATTAGATTAGGCTAATGTGTAAAAAAGCATGCAGATGCCATAGCACCCCCAAATCATCACTGACAGCGGAAAATTCACACTGGACTTCAAGCAACTCTGACTTCAGAAGGTTGACATTTCTGTATATAATTCCTTGTTTTGAGTGGTCTTGTGAAATAATGTAATATTTGAAGATTTTTTATAGGCCTCTTCATGAGCTCTATAGGCCTACCATAAAAAAAAATCACAATTAAAACAAAAAAAGGTTTGAATATTTCATTGCATGCGCAATGTATCTAGAATATATGAAAGTGTGATACGGAAAATAATTAACTTTTCCTCAATATTCATTATTTGTAGATGGATCTGTGCGGCCGAGGCTATAAATATGTCTACCGGTATATATTGATTGATTGAAGAATTTATTAGAAGTTTGCAATAGAAAAAAGTACAGTTTCATGACAGTACAAATCACTGGTACAAGGTCAACTAAAAGGAGATCCTAGAAAGCCGAGGCTTATTTCCACAGGAACCACACTTTAAGTATCTCATATAACATTGAAAGACAGACGGATAGAACATAGTACTTTATCTAGGATAATATCAGTTTCAAAAGCATAACATCAAAAACAAAAAAAGAGAAAAAGGGGGGGGGGGGGGAGTGATGGAATTTTGGATCATATTCCATATTGATGAACAGTTTTTCCCAACCATAATAACGTACTCCACACAAGAAATGAGTCCACACCAGTGAATATGCGTTTTTGTGTTGAAGTTTAGTCAGAGTTCAAAGTACTGTACAAGTACAGTACAGTAGAGCAAAATCACCCATCTTTGCTTCTCTCTGAGTGACAAGCATAATGATTTCACAGATATATGGATTTACAGAATACATTAGTCACATTCTGATTGGACAAAGTTAAACATGACATGGATGGGATGTTGTTGTGACTGAGTCTCATGGACTCAGAAGCCAAGGATGTAGAATGTTTTGGCTTTCCATTATCCCGTGTCCTGGACACTTTGACATTTCGCTGGTCAATCTTTCTGTCCCTGGAGTGGGGCAGATTCTCGTCTCGTGCATTAGTTATCAGATCAAAACATCATGGCATTGACTTTTAACACTGAGAATGATATCTATACCATGTTAAACAACAATAACATATTTTACTATCAATTCCCTCCTGAGATAGCATTTGAAGTGTTAAATATCAAGGCAGCATAAACAACAAGGGAAGAAAACATGGGTTAAACTTTTTTTTAAGGTATTTGAAACGGAACATAATAATTGAACAATTTAAGTCAAAACATTTCGATAGCTTTAAGTTTTTTAAAGAGGAGAGTCAAAAGAACTGTATATTTCCAAAGGTATTTAAGTCTTTTAAGGACTGTATAATTTGGAATCATTAGGGGGAGTGCGTCAAAGGGCAGTCTGAGATTAAACCAAGGATATTTTCTCAAATAAGGCCTGTTTAATTTGGGGCCTGTTTAAGTTTAGATAACATGAGTTAGAATATTTTTATGAGTGTGAGGAGACAATCACACGTTCCTTAAAATATATTGATAGAAAAAGGAAACCTTTGATCCATCAATAACAAACATTGTCCTGTCGCACCATGACAAACTTTATCACTAAATTTAGAATCTTTCCAAAGTTTCTTCACAGCCTCACCTGGGTTGATGGTGGGGTGCACTACAGAGAGTGCATTTAATGAAAGAGAATATATATATATATATTTTTTGACGTTTTTAATTTGTTTGGTGAAGTCGCTTCACCTGAGATTGACGAATGTAGAATTTTGAAAATTTGATTAGTGTGGTGGAGCGTCATGGTCCATTCCCTTGCTTGACCTATGACCTTCGCGATATGTCCCAGCCAGGGTGGACCTTTTTTGACTCCACAACAGTAAGGTATAGGACCTCTGTCCTCATCATTTCAGTAAGGTTTTATACACAGTATTTAACATTTCCAGGACGAGGCTATGAGATCTTATCAAAAGAAGAGAGTTGTATGTTGGGACAAGACAACTGTAAATATTAACAAAAATGATATAGGAACTCATGTGACTTGAATCCTCGTACTCACGAAAAATTATCCTCCCTCACAGATCATGGGAAGAGATATGGACCGTCTGTCAATAGATAAGTCAATTAATCTGAAAAATAAAGTAAACATCAGAATTACTTGGAAGTTAAGACCATTGTGTGTATTTATGTATAGACATGTTTGATTTGTTTTAGATATACATCACCCAAGGACACGATTTGTGTCTAATTGTAATAAGTTTGTAGTTTGTTCTGTTAGGGGGAAACAGATTTAAACACGGTTAAGCAAAAATGAAATATATATATATTCTGAAATAAAATGAGATGAAAACAAAATGAAATATGTAAATATGAAATCAGAAAATGGAATATGAATTCAGAAAATATGAAAATATGAAAGAAATACATTAAAATGAAAAAATATTAATTCTAAATATTAATTCTCCAAACAGAAATATTAATTCTCCAAACACATTCCCTCCCGTTTGCCACGGCCAAAAATATTGGGTGTGACAAAAATTGTTTTGTTTGGAGGATAATTTGTTAAAATATGGTTAAATGAGAAACAGATGGTACCGAGGTACAGTAGGGTACCGAGGTACAGTAAAGGACAATGACTCTGCTCACTGTCAGAGTTAGAGTGAGCTTCCAGGCCTGTGAGGGGGGAAGTGTATCATAACAAGATAAGGTTTTCCCAAAACAATAGTTAGCGAGGCCTGCTGAAAGGCTCTCTACTGAAAGTGTCCCAGAGAGAGAGACTTTAAAGAAGTAAAATAATAATAATAAAAATACATAACATAATCATAATGTCATTTTTTTTTCCATAATGTGTAATCCCGTATAAGCCCAGTAGGGTTGTAATAATTGTGGAATTTGACTGAAAAGGTTTGAATGAGGCCCAGCCATCTAAATTGTTTTTGGAACCGTCTCAGCCTGCTTTTACTCAAGTAAAGAGGATAAAGTATTACCAAAAATAAACCAACATGAGAAATTAAAGGTTGAGTAAAGCAGGGCTAGGCCTCTTCCATCCTTAACCCATACTGCAGTTTATGTGTTAAAGATGGATTTTGGCAAATATTGGTGAAAGTAAACGTTTTGGTACCTGTCCCTAAAATGTGTTTTTTTAAAAGAACAGGATTACTAAATAATAAATCTCACACACACAGAACCTCTGACCTTGAAGGCCTGTCTTCTAGCAGACATGTACTATCAGTAGTTTTAGGAAGGAATGAAAACAAGTCAGTTGTTTACACGTTCTCTGCAAGAGGAACGGTTTTCAGGATATGGTGTTTTTCACGACAAAACAGGAGGACAGGAGAAAATGGGTTAAAATAAAATAAACAGTCATGAAATTAAACTGGTTAAAATAAAATTGAAATAAAACCGTCAGTCCGTCAAGTTGAGTGTCAGTCAAGTTGGTTAGCGAGTTAGTGGAGTTCCTTCCACGATACCTGTCTATCCAGGTCGAGTACGTCCTGTCCCCTAAAATGAAATAAATAAAGTAAAAATAATCCCTACCACATTGGTGAAAAAGAATTAATACATTAGGGAGAAAAAAAATTATTAAGACGTTAGGGGCATCATATATAAACATTCAAATAAACCCAAGCGTTGGTTGTTATTGAGTACGAGTGCAGTCATAACAAGAGTGAATGAGATCCCCTTTGAGAGAGAGAGGGAGAGACAGTCATATGTGTAAATAATTCCTAGTTTTGCAAACCAGGCAAGTGAGTTAGAACACAATACAGAGGGAGAAAAACCCAAGACAGATTCAAATATAACCCCAGCACATTGTTATCAAGCCCTGTATTAGAATGTAAACAGTAGATTATACAGAACAAGAGCGAATGAAACCCATTTTTGAGAGAGAAAGAGAGAGCAAGGTCACACAGAAACTGAATCGGCTCGTGGCCTCTCAAGGTAAAAATAAGAAAAATGAAATAAAAAACAATTCCAGCAATCCCCTCATAGTTTTTTTCAAAATAAAACAATAAAATAACACATAGGCCGTGCCAGCCTATAAGCAGCGTAAGCAGCTCACGCGAGCAGCAGGCATTGAGCAAGCAAGCAGCATAAGCACCGCTCACTTTATACTTGGTTTGATTTTCCTGCTTTCATAATAGACAAACCGAAATGTAACCAGGGGAGGAAAATTGGATTAGAGATGATTAGACAGACAATATATCAAAAACATTTAACAGATGGGTTTGTCAGTCAGAACTTGATTTTTCTTTTTTTTTCTTTCCAGAAGTCGTTCTTAGTCAAAAGTAAACAAAATATATAGTACCATTATCTCGGGGCGTCCCAAGGGTCAAGAGTGTTTGTTCTTTTCGGGACATTGTAATCCATGAAAGTCACGTAGCAGATCTACAAGCTCACAACGCGTCCCATCGCGTTGTGAGTGAAAGGCCAGCCAGGTTCGGCTGGGGAGGGGGGGGGGGGGGCTCTGTCAAGCCCTTCAGCATCTTGAAAACATTGCTTGCGTCCTCTGTTCCTTCCTGATGAGGTTCGAACATCCAGTGGCAAATAATGTCCGATTTCTCCACAGCTCCGCACATATCCATTGACATGTTCCAGGAAAAGTTTTAGGCAGTGTTGATAACTGGGAGTCCCCGATGATCTTCCAGAATGACTTGAGGTCCGGGTTAAAAAGAGGTTCTGGGTTTAGATTGTAACCTTTCATCCGTGTGGGTCCAGGTTTTACACGATAAAAACACTGCTTCTCGGAGCAGGGGGCTTTTTTAGCTTGAATGGTCATGTTTCTTAAAAATGTTCTTAGGAGCGCTGAGATAAAAAGCTCCTGTATTCAACATCTCAGAGTCGCCTGAGACGGAAATAAAATAAAATAAAATAAGATAAGACTGAGACGAAAACAAAGACGTGTAAGCGTAAAGCATGAAGATTTCCGTCAGAACGTTCTGTTCTGGAACATAAAGGAAATCTACCAATTAAAATAACCACGCTATTTCTTATGTGATTAAGTAGCTGGAAACAGCTATTATTAATAAAATAACCACGCGATTTGTTATGTGGTTAAGTGGCTGGGTTATGCACTGGCCAAGAGATTCTCCCTTCAGAACAATTGCTTTTGTTCTGGGTACACTAAACAAAATCGTGTAAAGATTTCCTTCAGGACAGAAATAACTTTCGTCCTGGCAACACTAAACTGGAGTCTCGTGCTAAATAACACCAACTAATAATATGGACAAGCATGAATCTGTGACCAACAGTCTGCTATGTCCTCAGAACAGGAAACCGCAGTCCCTATTCTGTTACTCAAACGTGCAACGAAAAGCGATAAAACAATAGACTACAAAACATTAAACAATAAAAATGCAGCTGTGTTAAGAGCTAGCTAGACTCTTAAGACAGCAGGTATAAACGTATGACCTGGGTTCTGTTGAATTAGGACAGTGTGTGAGAATGAAGCCCGCCTCTCAAGTCTCTGTGAGAGAAACTGTCTGTGTCCGGTCCCTGGTGTGGAACGCTGTGCCAGAGCCAACCCTGGCCGCCTCCATTTCGTCTTTCTTCAGACCGTTGTGAGATCTTATCGATATGTTGATGTGGGAGAGAGTCATCATATCCGAATTCCTTTCTCCATATGGGCAAAAATGGTGCAATTGTGGGGCACCTAGAAACAACTGTTTCATTTCCTCATCGTCTATCTTAGCCGTTACGGCTGTTATCAGTTCATTCTCCAAGCTTTGGAGAGAGGCTTCAAGCTCAAAAATGGTGGAATTGTTCCGTTTGTAAAAAGGTTGTTTAGATTTCGGCAGGTGTTTTCTGCCTCCCTGTGCTCGGGGCGTCCCAAGGTAATTTCTCCTCGCGCAGGAGGAAAAAACGTGTGGGAGATAGTCCTTTCCGTGGGAGTCAGGGGAAACGTCTGATAATATCCCCGGCTGGTTGTTAACTGGTTCTAGCAGCGGAAGAGACCAATATCTCCTCGGAGCTAATCCGGCAATCGAATGGACCATTGATGGAATTTTGGATCATATTCCATATTGATGAACAGTTTTTCCCAACCATAATAACGTACTCCACACAAGAAATGAGTCCACACCAGTGAATATGCGTTTTTGTGTTGAAGTTTAGTCAGAGTTCAAAGTACTGTACAAGTACAGTACAGTAGAGCAAAATCACCCATCTTTGCTTCTCTCTGAGTGACAAGCATAATGATTTCACAGATATATGGATTTACAGAATACATTAGTCACATTCTGATTGGACAAAGTTAAACATGACATGGATGGGATGTTGTTGTGACTGAGTCTCATGGACTCAGAAGCCAAGGATGTAGAATGTTTTGGCTTTCCATTATCCCGTGTCCTGGACACTTTGACATTTCGCTGGTCAATCTTTCTGTCCCTGGAGTGGGGCAGATTCTCGTCTCGTGCATTAGTTATCAGATCAAAACATCATGGCATTGACTTTTAACACTGAGAATGATATCTATACCATGTTAAACAACAATAACATATTTTACTATCAGGGAGCATGGGGGCTTAGTCTATTTACAAGTCACGGGTAGCAGCTGTCTGAAGGTGACTTTTCATACCAATTTTGAAGGAGGCTAGGGATTTGCTCTCCTTTAGGGCTTGTGGAAGGGCGTTCCACATGTTGATGGTGTAGCAGGAGAACGAGTTAGAGCCTTGTTTAGTGTTAAATCTACGTTGATGATGATTAGTGGAGCTGCCTCTGGTGTTGTGATTGTGAACATCCTTGACCTTTAAGAAGTACAGTATTTTCTGGACTATAAGGCGCACCTAACTATAAGGCGCACTGTCAATGAATGGTCTATTTTCAAACTGTTTTCATATATAAGGCGCACCTGACTATAAGGCGCACATAATAGACACTACCGTTGCGTTATGCATCAAACAGATGGAGCTGTGCTAAAGGGAATGTCAATGTCAATGAATGATCCATATATAAGGCGCACTGGACTATAAGGCGCACTGTAGTTTTTTGAGAAAATTAAAGGCTTTTAAGTGCGCCTTATAGTCCGGAAAATACGGTAGTTTGTCAGGTACATGGGAATCTTGGAGGTGTAGTGTATCTTGTACACCAGGCCCATTGCAAGATGCTGTACTCTGTCAGCTACTTTGAGCCATCCCACGCTTTCGTGGTGATGATCGGTAAGGTGGGTCTGAGGAGGGAGACCAAGCACAACCCTAATTAGTTTGTTTTGGGCTGTTTGGAGCTTTAACTTTAAGGCAGCTGGGGCGTCGCGATACCAGACAATGGGTGCATTTATATGCACATTCAGAATGGCATTCAGAATGAACTTATTCCGAATAGAGCTTCATACCCAAACGTTTACATGGGACCTGAATACAAGTATCCCTCATTCCACTGTCGTTTACATGACCAAAGGATTCATTCGGAATAGAACTTTGGGCATGCGCAAAGTAGGCCTACTTCAGGTCGGAGAAGGGGAGGGGAGGGGGGAGGGGCAGTTCAGACAGCAGTTCATTCCGAATGTAGCGTTTATATGACAAATGTATCCCGATTGAAACGGCATAAACCACCTCTTCAGACCAGAATGAAAATTCATTCGGGTCAGACCGGAATGGCCATTCCTAAACGTTTATATGAGCATTTCTATTCTGAATGAGCAGTCATTCCGAATATAAGTGGAATACATTTGTGCATATAAACGCACCCAATGAGGGGCCCAATAAGAGCACCTCCTAGTGTCTTTCGGGATTTAATATTGATCAGCGGGGCAACCCTTTGCAAGAAGCAAATTCGTTGGTTGACTTTATTGATTACCTTGGTGGTCATTTTTTCACTGGATAGGTTAGCCTCCAGGATGCAACCCAGGTAGCAGATGTAGTTTTTTCTTTCTATCACAGTGTCACCTACTTTAATTGTGAAGTTCTCAACTAGGCTAAGTTTCTGACTAGATCCAAAGAGGATACATTCAGTTTTGCCTAGGTGAATTGATAGTCTGTTGTCATTGAGCCAGGTGCAGATCTTATTAAGTTCACAGTTAAGGGCCTTTTCAACCTGCGATATGTCTCTGCCTGAGACTAGGAGAGCCGAGTCGTCCGCGAACAGAAACAGATTGCAGTCACAAGCAGATGACATGTCGTTTACGTATATTAAGAACAACAGTGGTCCTAGTATACTCCCTTGAGGTACTCCACAGTTTACTGGGAGGGGGGGGACAGGGTTCCGTTGACTTCCACCATCTGTTCCCTCCCCACCAAGTAAGAGTGCATCCATCTCACTGCTGTGCTATCAAGACCAATAGCTTTGAGTTTTTCAATCAGAATAGAATGATCGACGGTGTCAAATGCCTTCTGGAGGTCCAGCATGACCATGCCGCAATATTTGCCATCGTGAATTTCACGTTTGATGTAATCATTCAAATAGATGAGGCATGTATCTGTGGAATGGGACTCTGAAGCTAGACTGGAACTCGTAGATCAGTTTATTCTCTTCAAGATATTTAGCCACCTGTTCATAGACAATTTTTTCCATTACCTTAGAAATGGAACTAAGGATTGAGATTGGCCTGTAGTTGCCAGGGTCAAGTTTACTGCCTTTTTTGTGCAGGGGGGTTACCTTAGCTAATGCATACATAGGCCTATGTATGCATACTAGTATGCTATGCACGCACGCACGCACGCGCACACGCGCGCACACACACACACACACACACACACACACACACACACACACACGAATCTCTCAATAAACCATGCATGGTTACAGAAAAAAAAAACTTGAATCGAAAGTCTCACCGCATTTTGAATGATGCATGATCCACTTACAAGTGAATCACGTTTTAGCTGTTTTTACTTTTAATAGCAATATCACAATGTATTTAATTTAATGAATAATACATTTAAATGTCACCACTACGCGTCAGTTTGTCGCGTCCATGTTCTCGCACGTTATTGGCTGGATCACCGGAAGAAAACATCACGTGACAGGAGGATCAGCTGATCCACTACAGGAGACATCTTTAGCAGACACAGTCACGACTGCACTGCAGCCAGCCTTTATTTGATTCATACATCCATTACGTCTTTTAACCTCAGGTAAATATGCATTTAAATAAACATTACGCTGTTAAAAAAATGCGTGTCTTTTGTTTGTCTTGTGCGTTTGACACCGAATAGATAATTGATGCGTTTAATGTGGTTTGACAGCTGCAGCCATGGCCCTCAGCGATGCCGACGTGCAGAAGCAGGTAACATCAATTTTAACCTTCAAAAATGATCCTATACTTCATCTGCTTACTTCACCTGAATATTACTGTTCATATATGGTTATGAATGTGCACCGCGTTTCTGGATTATTTTCAAAATAATGTCAAGGAGGGTGACATTGAGACAGCTAACAGTGGGCTGCTATTTAAATAAAGAATAGAGAGCATTATAAGCCAACCGGTTTATGTTGACGTTGCCTTGAGGTTATCAACATTACAATAAAACGTTGTACTCTGTTAGCCAGGATTGCTGTATGTATTTTAAAGTAGAGTAAAAAAGCACGCACTAGAATTTGACACATAGTCACATGATGCACCCATGGGGGGCGCCTGGTGATCACTGATGAGGAACTATGGAATGAACCATCTAGTATCGTGAGTCATTCCTTCAGTGTGAAACCTCACAGTCTGCGAAGTGTAAATACATGATACATTTTGTCAAGCAGCTGCAGTAGTAATCTTTTCTGCTCATTAGGGGTGCAAAAATCAAAATCAACCAATAATCCATAGTTTAATAACATATTCTATTATTAATTGATTGATATAAAAAAAATGTGTGAAAAAATGTTTAGTTGTTAATACTGATGATCTACAAGTTCACAACGTGTCGCAATGCCACGCGTTGTGACCTTGTAGATCAGCTATTTTAACTATTTTGCGGACCATTGTGTGGGAGGATGAAGTCTGACTTAAGTATAAAATAGGTTTTACGTGATTCATTGACATAAAAAAAAACATATTTTAGAAAAATGTGCTTCTCAATTATTTGATTAATAGAAAAAGTAGCCGATAGAATAATCAAAAAGAAAATATTAAATAATTGCAGCTTCACTGCTCATCCATAGCTTGTTGTATGTCTTTGAAAGACTTAATTTGCCCATGTTGCACTCTGCTAGCAATGTCCAACATAATAACAAGAAGTTATAATACAAATAAGGTACTATAAGTATTAGAAAAAGTATTGAAGTGTCGAGAATTTAAGTAAGCCTGATAATTGCGCAAAGGATGTTAGTGTAGTGAATGATCATTGTTGCTAGGGCTGTCACAATTATTACATAATTGACATTATTTTTAATAATCGTCATAATCGTTTCCATGTTGGAAAATGTTCATATATCTTTTTTAAGATTCATATATCTTTTTTCCATATAGCAGATCTACAAACTAACAACGCGTTGCGGCGCGTTGTGAGCTTGTAGATTGGCTATTTCTATTACCAATGTTCTTTTTTAAGTATAAATTTGTCAAATACGTCAGTAATTTCTTTGTATATTTAGGTTATGTGTCATATCTACCATGTGCAACTTCAAAGCCTAAAAGCCGAACAGAAATGTAATTGTCAACGACAAAAACACAATTAAATTGTTAATCGCAATTATTTGAGTGACAATTAATCGTCATTTAAAGCTATACTGTGTAAGTTGCTCAACTGGTGGTCTGTAGCAGTATAGCAAACCGCGGTCGCGTTTGCTTTTTTCGTCCGTTTTTCGCTCGCGGACCGGGCCGTCAGACCACCGCGTCCGCCTCGCCTCGCCGAGACGCTTTCAATGAGGTCTCCCGTGTCCTTCTACGAGCAGCGGTTGGAGAGTTACATGCTAGACTCCTCCAGTGTAAACACTGCAGTGTACTTCCTGAAGGCGTGTTTCCTAAACCCACCAGAGAGCCCGGCAGTGTATGTTCTGCGCTGTGATTGGCCGGCAGTGTATAACCCTCGCTGTGATTGGCCGGTAGTGTGACGACGCAATTTTTGCGCGAAAACCGGTCCCGGGCAGGGATCATAGAAAACATATAAAGAGAAGGCTTTAGAAGCTGAAAATAACGGAGTGGGGGTTCTAAAACTTTAGCGATTTAACAGCTAGGACCATTTTAAGATTTGTTTTATAAAAAAAGTTACATGGTACAACTTTAAAATGTCAAAATTGTGACAGCCCTAATTGTTGCAGACAAAAGAACGAAATCATATACAGAACATGAATATAGTTCTAGTGCTCATAACAGGGCAGACAGAACACACTGCAGTACTGTAGGTATGAGAATTCCACACCTCCGTGACAAAAGCAGCCAGGACAGAAACTAATTTGTGGCGTGTCTATGTGAAATCAATATTCTGCGCTCTCATTTAAAAGTAACTGCCGACAGTTAGTCATAGTTTCTATCCTTGTTTAAGGAAAATCACAGCACACATACTTACTGTAGGCCTGTCTCAATTATTACATAATCGACTAATCACAATTATTTGAGATAATCACAATTATTTGTGCATAATCCTCATCATTGTTTCCATGTTCAAAATCTTTCAAAAACATTTTTCAGAAATAGCAGATGATCTACAAGCTTACAGTTACGTGTTGTAAGCTTGTAGGTCAGTTATGTCCACTATATATCATTTAAAGGAATTATTAAATGTTTAAATGTGTCAGTTATTTCTTCACAGCACATGATAAAAGTGTGCTGTTTGATGGATGCCCTAATCTGGTTCTGATCCACAATGTTGTTTCCGGCTCATACAGATCAAGCACATGATGGCCTTCATTGAGCAGGAGGCCAATGAGAAGGCAGAGGAGATCGATGCTAAGGTATGAACACGCACGTGTGTGAAGTGAACACAAAACACGCTTTCATTTCATCAGTAGTAATACACTAATAAATCTCCTTGTGGAAGCCTAGTTTTCTATCACTGACCACTCAGTGATGTCATTCTGACAACACTAAGTGCAGGTCAGGAAGAACTACCTTTTTTCACCCCGAGTGCTCCATTATTTGTAGTTTCTTGAGACAAGAGGATAAAGATATAGGGTAGAGCAGTGGTTCTCAACCTGTGGGTCGGGAGCCCCAGGAGTGTCTCCACATGATTTTTTTTTGGTTGGGGGGTTCCCCAGATGACTTTTAAAGACCTTTTTAATACTTAAAAATAGAAGAAAAAAAATATTGTAGGACTTCTTATTCCCAATAAAACAAACTATTTAAAAGTAGCGCTATAAGGTTAAGCTTCAGCAAGAACTGGTTGACACGATTTCCAAATAAAACCAGGGAACTTCTTGATAGAAAATAAGGTCCAAAAAGTACCAAGAATGGGGCGTCCGCTGGCCTACTGGTCTGGGCTTATGCCATATAGACTTTGTGTAGCCTGCAGTGGGTTGCTGGTTCAATTCCCGAGCCCGACTAGATTTCGCTGCGTGTCACTCCCCATCTCTCTCCCCGTCTCCTGTCAGTCTACTGTCCTATCGAATAAAGGCAAAAAGCCCCAAAAGATATCTAAAAAAAAATAAAAAGTTCTGAGAATATATATTTTGGCTCCTACAAAAGACCATTACTCTATCAAAAGTAATTAACAAACTATACTATACATACTGGTCAAACATTGGCCAAATAGAAATTGGTCAAATAGAAAGAGCAAAGAGGCAAAAATCTACAAGCACACTTCTTGCGTTGTGTGCTTTTAGATCACCTATTTTCACAATATTTATCTGTGGAACCGATAAATGTAATGTCTCAACTCAAATATGATTATTTTGGGGGGTCACAGCCTGAAAAGGTTGAGAACCACTGGGATAGAGCAGGAGAGGTAAGAAGAATAAAAAGAACATTGGTCAATTAATCAAAGACACACACACACACACACACACACACACACACACACACACACACACACACACACACACACACACTTTACAGAGAGTACTAAATATTGACTGAATGAATAATGCAGGTGTATACAGAACATGTGAGATTAAAGACATTAGCAGCAGGTACAATGTTCTTATGGTGTAGTTCTGTTGGCCAGTTCATGCAACAAGGGAAGGTGAAATGGGAGGTCCCAGGGATAAAAATTGTATCAAATAGGGGTAGTGCAAATCGAACTGACATTACATAGTTAGAAGTGATGGAGCTGATCTTTTCGCTCTGTGTGACTTTGTCTCCCCCTGCAGGCAGAAGAAGAGTTCAACATTGAGAAAGGTCGTCTTGTTCAGACTCAGAGGCTGAAGATCATGGAGTATTATGAGAAGAAAGAGAAACAGATCGAGCAGCAGAAGAAAATGTGAGTCTGTGTGCACCTGGAATTTGATCTGATTGGACAAATGAACCTGTGTACCAATGGATCAAATATTTATAAAACCCACAGACGCACTCAAAAATAGAGAAAATAGCCATTCTCTCTCACTCATAACGTAGAAAGTCAAATTATGAAGATACAGGTTTCTGGTCATATGATGCAAAATGCATCATATGACCAGTTGTAGCATGCTGAAATACTAAAATATCTAAAAACACAGATTGAACACAAAAAATAACTCAGGATTGTGTTGATCGTGTCCCAAACAACAATAAAATAAGAACTGGTTGTCCCAGAGGTGAAGTGGTCCTTTAAGTCCAGCTCCACCATTGACATTTTTTAATCCCCTTTAAAAACCCACCTCTTCTCCATTACCTTCAGGCTTCAGCTCAGTCTGAGGGCAATCAACTTATTACTCTGGTCATTGAATGTATTGCTTTTATGTCGTTTTAATCTTGCTGTATTTGTATGAGGTCTTGCTTTTATGCTTCTTTTACTATGTTGTATCTTGTGTTATTTTGAATGGAGAGCATTTTGGGTCAACTTCTTTTGTTTTTGAATGTGCTTTATACAAATAAAGGTGACTTGACTTAACCTAAACTGTGTCCACCCACAGTCAGATGTCTAACCTGATGAACCAGGCTCGCTTGAAGGTCTTGAAGGCTCGGGATGACATGATCTCTGTAAGTTGTTTTGTCCATACCTTAGCAATCTCTGCCTGTGGTCCTCAAACATTTTCATGTCATGATCCCCCAAATGAATGGCCACAGACTCCCATTTGAAAACATTTGGTTACAAATCTTCACAAGATTTGTCTTGTGAAGATATTTTCAAGATGTTTTGAAATCAGGCAGATCTACAAGCTCACATGTCACAATGCACCATGAGCATACAGTATACTTGCCCTACAAAGCCAAAATGTAGTAATGTTTTTTTGGGCGAAAAACAACTTATTTGTGTTTCCCAAAGGTCAAATTCATGATTTTAGTAGATAAACCATTACCTCAAGAACAGATATACAATTAGTGTAATATCACTTTTATCTCATTTGGCTGACCAGTCGAGACACTTTTAAACCCATTTATCAGTGATTTTTCTATTCATAGTTACTGCACTTTTGGCTTTGTAAGATAGCCAATGAACAGGGTTAAAGTGGCTAAACCGACTTTGATGCTATACTAACACATTTCACTGTGGACGCCCTTGGACCACCTCAAGGACCCCTGGGGGTCGCTGGACCCCACTTGAGGACCACTACTCTGCTGTATATACATGCAAGCTGTGCTGTTTAAATGCTGCTCTAATCTGCATGGATTTTGCCCGTTCAGGAACTGTTGAGCGAAGCGCGCCAGCGGCTAGCGAACGTGGCTAAGGATCCAGCGAGGTACCCTGCTCTGATGGACGGTCTGCTCTTACAGGTCTGTGGGCCAGTGTTGATTTTGACTGCAAATTTTTTTTTTTTTTTATAATAATATTTTTTTAATTTATAATAATTTCTAATCCCCCCCCCCCCCCCCAAATCAGTTATTTTTTTTAATATAAAACGAAACTAGTGAAAACAGTCGATCTACAAGCACACAATGCCTCGTGGTGCGAGGCGTTGTGTGCTTGTAGATCTGTAGATTTTAGGTTTTTAAATCTATTAAAACCATTAAGTGCAATTAACCGTTTCACCCCTCTCTGTGTTTCATATCAGGGCTTCTATCAGCTGCTGGAGCCCAAAGTGACCATTCGCTGTCGTAAACAGGATGTGCAGATGGTACAGGTAATGGAGCAGTTTCTACTTCTTCTTTTTGTTGTATAAAACAGCGGGTCCGGCACCCCTAGGGGTCCAGAGTTACTATAGGGGGGCCGCCAAATCGGTGTGTGATGGAAACTTATTATTATTATTTTTTTGTATCTTTTGGGGGGGGGGGGGGGGGGGGGGGTGTTCGCCCAAAATACCAGATATAAGCTTGTAGATCGGCTATTTTCGGCAAAGAAAGAGGGGGGAAAATAGCAGATCAAGTACTACAGAGCCAAACGTCAAGTTTACTAAGTATTGGGTGGGAATGAGACTGGATCGACTAGAGTCATTATGTACTACAGATATCTACTGAAAAAATGTATCTCAATAGAAATAAGCGGATTTGCATTGTAATCAACCGCTCCGGTCTGGAGGCTGGAGCTGTGGTTGGGCAAATGGACAGAATTTCCTGTTTTATTTTATTTTTTGGATCTGGATAATTCTTTTGGGGAGAGAATAACACCAACTAAAGGTAAGAAAAAGTTCTAGGCCGGAATTCTCCTTAAACAACACAATGTGCAATGAAGCTGTTTATGAAACCTTTGAAAAGGTTTAATCTGCAAGACAAATGTATGCAATATATTTACTGGGGGTCCCTGCATCTCTCTCTCAGCTAAGGTGGTAATTCTTTTGAAGACCCCTGGTATAAAGTACTGTATATCTGATGCAACACAAATGCAGTCAAACTGAAATGTTTATATCTCTGCTATGCCATCAGACGTCCATCCAGAAGAACATTCCCATCTACAAGGCCTCTGTGAAGAACAACCTGGAGGTGCGCATCGATCAGGACAACTACCTCTCTCCAGACCTGTAAGAAGCATCCCATAATATCTCTGGAAACATCTCCCTCACCTGCCTCCTGTTTTTTGGGTTAAAGTAGTGGTTCCCAACGTGTGGTAAGGGACCCCCCCGGGTGTCCTTGAGGGGGTTCTAGGGGGTCCCCAGCTAAGTGATTCAATGAGTCAAATGGACCCTTATGAGTCTGTACGTGTAGTGGTTCTCAAAATATTTCATGTCAAAGGATCCCCAAATGAATATCCATTTGACCCCTGACCCCCATCTGAAAAGATGTTGTGCCAGGGATCCCTGTACAAGATTAATGTTTTATGTTCCAATTTTCCCAGCATTTCTTTTCTTTTCTTTTTTAAGGTTTGAGAACCACAGAGTTAAAGTAAAATATTGCAGTGTGTGTTAGTGAGTTGGTGTCTGTGTGTGTTGTTATGTTGTGTGTTCAGTTCTGGAGGCATTGAGATCTACAACGCCAATGGAAAGATCAAGGTGGCCAACACCCTGGAGAGCAGACTGGACCTCATGGCTCAGCAGGTAACACATGGAGAATGGATGGATGGATGGGGGGGTTTTACACTAGAGCAGGGGTTTTCAACGTTTTCAGGCCAAGGACCCCTTGGTTGAGAGAGAGATGAAGCAGGGACCCCCACAACCTGTTCATAGATTCCATAGTTCCATTGTTTGACAGCACTATCCTCAGTGTATTTTGGATTCATGTCAATTTGTGTTTTCAGATATTTAACCACTTGAACCGTCAGTACTCTTTTTTTTTTTCCCCCCCCTCTACACCAAAGCTCTTTGCCAAAAATAGCCGATCTAGCTCACAACGCCGCACAGTAGATCTGCTATTTTTGACCAAGGTTCTCAGAATATGGACACTAGGGTTCAAGTGGTTAATGTAAAAAAGGGGTCTATCACTCAAAGATTTGGAGGACCCCCTGTAGTAACTGAGGACCCCTAGGGGTCCCGGACCCCCTGTTGAAGACCCTTGCACTAGAGTGTAGATGCTAGTTAGAGTTACTGTCGGGTGGAAAACCTTTTATATCAGTGGTTCCTAAACTGTTTAGCTCAAGACCCAAAAGAGAGATGAGACGTTTGCCTGGGATCCAAAGTAGTGAAAATGGGACCTGTGTTCCAATAGATCCATTGTAGCTATTATAGTCACAATCTCTTGTTAATACTTTTCATCGGTTCAATATTCATAAAGACCACAAACACTTAATCTGTTTGCAACCTGGCCTCCCTATTTTGGGCATGCCATTATTTTAGACAAAATATAAAAAAAAAAAAAAAAAAAAACATTTTCAAAAACGGCAGATCCACAAGCTCACAGTGTGTCACAATGCAACACATGAGCTGTGCACCAATGCTGTTTCCACTACTTCATAAAACAACGGTGCTTGTGTTGTGTTTGTGTGCGCATGCTGCGTCGTAGCTACATTCTTTGCCGCTCCTCTCATTAGTTCATTATCAGTCAGTTTGATTGGTTCAGGCAATGTTGTAACGCTGTTATGATGAACATTATTGAGCACCAATTAGATGAAGATGAGGTTGAAAAGGTTCAGTGTCTTGCTCAAGGACACTTCGACACTAACCCAGGGGGAGCCAGGGGTTCATATTTCATTTTCATAAGTTTGGGTCCTGGGGAGACACCAATTTTGTCTTTTGGATCTCTGGCTGGAAATGTTATAGATACTGTAGATACTATAAGAGCACCTGCTAAATCTTGAAATCAATTTAACTTGGATTTGATTAAAGTTTATATTTCTTCACAAATCACAGATTGGGACTTAAGAATTAAAAAAAAACACTTTCAGTCGTGAAAGTTTGTTTTTGCTTGTCACACATCAGCTTCATAATTGCAGATACTGATGTTAAAGTTCAGGTTCTATGATTGAGGACAGGATAGCAGTGTTGGAAAGAGTACTCACATTTCTTACTCAAGTAAAGGTATCAATACTGCAATGTAGAAATACTCGGTTACATGAAAAAGATGTACAAGCTTGTAGATCCGCTGTTTTTCAAATGGCCGAAATGTATACCCAATTTCATGTCAGTGGAGGATATCTGCGCGCCGCGCCGACCTTGCATTTATATTGGGGCGGCACTGGCTTTGGGACAGAATGCGCTTGCTGTGTTTTTAGTCAGCCGCGCACCAATAGAGTTTATCAGTGGGCGACCATATTTTGGTGTGTGCACCCGAATTGAGTACAGTACTTGAGTAATTGTACAAGCTCCACCGGCTGTCTCCCCGTCTGTCCGACACTTTTCTCCCTACTGTTATCTCCGAGAGAGATAAGGGAGATTTTTGCAAAACACATTTTTGAACACTGCTCCTACAGAGTTTGGCCTAAAATCATGCAAAGCGGTACACAGTATCTCTAAAGTCATGTCATCAACATGGATCTGTCCCATTTCCCATATTCCCTCCTGACTGGCTATGCTTGCCTTCTAAAGTTTGTGTATGCGACGTGACTGTCGCTTATCTCACGATTAGGGAGTCTTACTGGTTGTACTTAGTTACTGTACTTTACACCAGTGGTTTTCAAAGTGGATTTCAGGGACTCTCTAGGTTCCTTTATGGGGGTCTAAATTTGACCCTTACAAGTCTATAACTTTGACAGTGTACAAATGGAATCCAAATGAATCTTAACGGGTCCATTTGGTTCCATTTTTACACTGTCTAAGTTAAGGGGAGAACTTCAAATTTCAAAGCTTGAGAACCACTGCTTTATACGACTGAGGACAGGATAGTCCCATTCATGGCTCAGACAGGGTGAATTGCAGTTTGATTGATGTTGAAATTATGCACTGTGATGCGAGTAAAGCTCATGTCTCTAATTCCCTTGATTAACTCTGTACTCAGATGATGCCCGATGTCCGGGTGGCGCTCTTCGGTGCCAACCCGAACCGCAAGTTTATGGACTGAGGCCACGTGGGAGAAAGAAGTCCTCCTTTCAAGTTTTATTTTTATTTTCTATTTTGTCGTCCTGTGATAAAGATTGCATTATTTGTGTCTGTGGCAAGGAATTCCAGTGCAATTCCAGCTTAAGAAAAAACAAACAAACAGAAGACACGTTGTCATTTGTGTGTGGTATTGCTGTATGTTTCTGTGTATATACAATGTGAGGGACAGGATGATTGTTGCAACTGAATTGTACAGATGCAAACGGGAGGTATTTTTGCACAGTTGTAACGTCAGGTTGACTCCGCTGCTCCCCTCTACGGGTTTCAGTTTACACTGTTTAGTCGGGGACATTTCCAGGATGTTTGATTATTTCAGGCTGTGATCACATTAGTCTTGACAAATGGAGTCACTATCTCACACTGTTTTTCCCATTTTTAATTTCATCAACCTCTGAGCTACATGAGAACATGAACGGAGCGCCGTCTTCATCTCTTGTGGTTGTTTGCTCCCATCAAATCACACAGAAATGAAGTATTATGTAAGACTGAAGACCATACTAGTAATCAACTTAATTTATTGATGTTACATCTAATGTATTATTCTATTATGTCAGGAACTAGGAGTGGGTAATGTTAATCATTCCAAAGGGTGTGTTTCAGTATGTGTATAAGGATTCCAAACGCAAAATTAAATTATGTGTACGGTTGGGCTTTTGTTCTCTGTTGTTTGTTCTTTTTGATCGTCCCTCTGAGAACGTATTGTGAAGATGTTATACAGTAACATAATAAAGTATAAACTGTTAGTTTCACAGTTATATTTTTTCCCCTTTTTTGCCTTCCGCATTGTTCACTGCAGAGGTTGCACGAGGATATGTGCAACTTATAGTGCCTTCATTTGTTTGGCAACACTGGTCATTCATGCTTCCCTTATTAGTTCATCACATGGTATCTCGCAGGAAAGAGACACAATTATCCAGTGGCTCCGAATATTTGCTGACAGGCTGATCTGAGAACATGTTCAGTGGTGGTAAAAGTACTCCGATTTTCAGATTTCATAAGTAAAAGTACCACAATATAGAAATACTGTTTTACAGATTTTACTGGAGTAAAAGGTACTGGAGTACAAAAGATATTGGAATCAATATTTGTCCCATTTCATCTTTTCAAATATAGCATTGCAGTGCGTTGTGAGCTTGTAGATCGGCTATCATTGATTAGCCAAAGCATAAAATGGGGCTTATACTGTAAGTGGTTCATGTAAGTTTTGTATTAATACATCTGCCAAGTAACCAGTTACTAACCAGGAGTAAAAGTACAATATGTGTGGAGTGTATATAGCATTAAGTAAAGAAGCATTGAGTATAAGTAATAGTACTTGAGTAAATGTACTTTCCACCACTGATTAGGTTAGCTTGTGGAGAGGGAGAACAATGTGAGCTTGGAGGACGAAGAGAGAGCTTCAAGACGCAGGCTGGAATCTTGTTGGGAAGTGTGTTTGCAGGGTGGGGTTGGGACTAGAGAGCTGCGTGTGTGTGTGTGTGTGGAATATGGAATGAATGCCAGCGAGCAGCTGATCGTTTAATGTTCCTTGTACTGAAGGTTTAACGTTGGCTTTCTGTTCTGTGAATTTGACAACTTTTGTGGGAGCCATCCCTCCAGCAGCATCGGGTCAGAACTTTGCCACAGTAAGTATATTGCCCACACTGCGATTTCAGGGTTCAGATAATACTTTTCCCTCAATGATTAGTAATGATGGTGATATTTTTTGGTTTAAACCAAACGTTTTGTTCAAACTAATTTTACTCTACAGTATATTGTGATATAGTAGTCATTGCTACAGAGTTGTTTGTTGTTTAGTAACCTCTTTCATAAACTGAAATAATTGAAAATGCCATCTACAGTTGGATACCAATTTCATCCAATCAGGAAAGAGAACCGATTTATCAGCGTCAATGTTATATTGCTCCCAATTTCGTCTGCTAATTTCTTTGTTTAATCTACTTACTGTACAATTTCACATGTTTATGATGTATGGTTTAGATTTCTCTCTCCTGATTGAATTAAATTAGTATCCTGACCTAAACATATTTGCTCTTTGCTAAAGAGCTGGAGAAACTGAACAAATGCTATGAATGATGCGTTATAAATAAAATGTATTATTATTATTATTATGACCCTGGGAAGATGAGAGGTATTTAACAGTAACACTCATTTTAATAAATACATGGTTTGTTTGGCACCTTAGACTAGATTTGTATGATTGTTGGATGTTGGAAGACTGAGCGTTGACCTATAGTTATTATAATTTGTTAGATTCTCAAAAATATGAAGCTGTGTCTATAGTTATTGAGTTTTATTCTGTGTTTATGTAGGTTGCAAATAGTTTGACACCAGTGTCACAGAGAAACTCTTTTGCTTAAGATATGGACCAGTAACCTCTGTGGTATTAGGTTGTTACTGGTCCATATATCTTAGACAAGTCCTTTCCTTTGTTCCTTCACAGTGCCAAACACAGCAAACCGGTTCACTTTGAACAGTCTGTTAAATGTTGAAGGAGGAACCTAAGAACGGCGCCATCCTGTGGAAGACAAGGACATGGTGATTTTCATCTTTGCAAGGAGCGACCAGGCTCTGGTGCCGTTCAGGTGGGTGATGTGCCTCGTGCTGGCGTGCGCCGGGACCATCGTCATGGTGTGCACCGGGATGCCAGACCCGGGGCAGAGGGAGGTGCTGATGCGCGAGGAGGCCTCCAGGCAGGTGGGAGGCTCCGTCAGGCTGACGGCGGCGGAGCGGAGGCTGGACGCTCACCTCCACTGGCTGAAGAAGCAGGAGATGTCTGCCGCCCAGTTCCCCCCGGCCATGCACTTCTTCAAGGCGAGGCCTCTCATCCAGAGAAGCCCCATCTTCAAGCTGCTGCAGAAGATGCCCAAAGGTGATTTTACTTTGGGGATGATGTTGCGATGGTAAACACGTGCATGTCATAAGGTTCATCTGTATGTAATGAATGTCATGATACAAATGAATCCAAGAAAAGAATTTCACTTTCCAAATTCATATTGTTATTATGATTATTCATTTTTGGCTTAAAACAAAAAGTTGTTTGTGAAAAAGTCAAAGATCTATTGTTTATTGCTGTATAGAGCGTTTGTTCAATAACAGGGGTCTCCCATTATCTCCAGCTCTTTAATAAACAGAAAATACATTTCCAGATGGGATGCCAATTTCAGCCGATCAGCCAGAGAGAGTACTCAATTATCAGCTTCAGTTTTATAGTGGTTCAGTTAAATGTTTGTCTGCTCATTTCGTTGCATCATCACTTCTAACTTCACTTGTTTATATCCTGCATGAGTTCTCTCTCTAGAAACAGGGAGATCCCTGTCACTGAACTAAGACTATATAGCAAGGGGCCTGCAATGGGCCTGGTGTACAAGATACACTACACCTCCAAGATACCCATGTACCTGACAAACTACTTCTTAAAGGTCAAGGATGTTCACGATCACAACACCAGAGGCAGCTCCACTAATCATCATCAACGTAGATTTAACACTAAACAAGGCTCTAACTCGTTCTCCTGCTATACCATCAACATGTGGAACACCCTTCCTGGCCTTCCACAAGCCTTAAAGGAGAGCAAATCCCTTGCCTCCTTCAAAACTGGTATGAAAAGTCACCTTGAGGCGGCTGCTACCCGTGACTTGTAAATAGACTAAGCCCCCATGCTCCCCCCACCCTTTTTTTCTGCCTTTGTATTTGATGTTATGCTTTTGAAACTGATATTATCCTAGATAAAGTACTATGTTCTATCCGTCTGTCTTTCAATGTTATATGAGATACTTAAAGTGTGGTTCCTGTGGAAATAAGCCTCGGCTTTCTAGGATCTCCTTTTAGTTGACCTTGTACCAGTGATTTGTACTGTCATGAAACTGTACTTTTTTCTATTGCAAACTCCTAATAAATTCTTCAACCAATTCTTCAATCAAAAAAAGGATTACTATCAGAATATAGAGTAATTAATTTAACAAAACTAAATAACACTTAACATTCTCAGACCCCTAGCCTAAGATGATATATTGTAGTGCTTAACCTGTGGTCTTTGAGGGGGTTCTAGGTGGTCCCCAGTTAACTGATGGAGAGTTGTTAACCTTATCATAGATCTTAACTCTTGAGAATATTTGGTTTTGTTTTACGCTCTCAAGAGTAAAATTATTGTTAAACATCTACATTACTTAATTTACAAGAAGTCTACAGAATTAGAGAATGTAGAAAATGTGTTATTTTGGTTAACACCTGCCTGTTATCTCTCCTACGGCACCACATCAATGCAGCATGGAATTCACCCTTTGTCAGCCTTCTGATTGGTCCCTGACTGACCAACCAACAGGCTCTATCTGCCTTGTCCCGCCCTGGTTCCGCCTTGTTAATGTTGAATTTGCTAAAACATAATTTTTGGATAAATAAAAACATTTAAAAACATGCCCAGTCACTATACTGCACCTGAGAGGCTCCTTTTTACTGAAACCAAGTTTGAAATGAGAATTGAATACACAAAGAAGCAACTGAATTTCAATGGTAGTGGATGGAGAAAAACTTTTGTCCCACCAAGACATAGCAACCAATGGGTGCTAAGAGGGGCGGGACAATAGGTGGGACTTGACAAAGGGTGAATTGTGGACAAAATCTTATCCACATGTTTTGTGTCTGAGAGGGGCCAACATCAAATGGTGCTTCGTAATTAGCTTGATTCAATATTTAGATATTTGATGTAAATGTTACCAGGCCCTCCAGGCCCAGGGCCTCTCCCCATACACACCCATTGTAACTTCAAACTCCATTTTAACCATGATAGATTCATTAAAGACGCCTGCTCACATATTAGGAGGGTAGTATGAGTCACCAGAAAAAAATAACGGGTGTTTTTAATGAATCTATCAAGGTTAAAATGCAGTTTGAAAGTGAAATATCCCTTTAACATGAAAAAGGCTGAAAACCACTGATATATTGTGTTGCTTTGGTATGTGTGTACAGGTGGCGTCCTCCACATCCACACGTCCTCCCTGGTCAGTGTTGATTGGCTGGTGAGGAACGTGACGTACAGACCTCACTGTTACATCTGCTTCACGTGGGACCGCTCCGTGCGCTTCCTGTTCTCCAGCCGCCAGCCCTTCCCCCGTTGGGACTGCTTCCACTGGCAACTGCTCCACACCTTGAGAGCCAATCTGGGCGACCCGTCTGACTTTGACAATGGGTTGAGTGAAATAAGTATTAACAAAACGTTTGTTTGTATTGTTTATTTGTATTATTGCTTCCACGTAGAGCTGGGGGGGGCTGTTGGTGAAAGGAAAAGTGCATTTGAGATTTACTCTGAGAACTGTAGGGTGCTGAGCTGGATTTTAATATTCCAATTAATGTTAGATTGTGGGGGTGTGGGGGTCAACCTGAGAGCATATAATCTGAAGAAAATAATTATAATAATCTGGACATACCGTATTTTCCGGACTATAAGGCGCACCGGACTATAAGGCGCACTGTCAATGAATGGTCTATTTTCTAACTGTTTTCATAGATAAGGCGCACCGGACTATAAGGTGCACATAATAGACGCTACCGTTGTGTTATGCATCCAACAGATGGAGCTGTGCTAAAGGGAATGTCAATGTCAATGAATGATCCATATATATGGCGCACTGGACTATAAGGCGCACTGTAATTTTTTGAGAAATTTAAAGGCTTTTAAGTGCGCATTATAGTCCGGAAAATACGGTACTCATCCCACCAATTGTAGAATCAGATTTTTTTTTCTTTGTTTTGTTTTTTGTTTTTCCAGTTTGATCAGGAACCTGACCTTGTTCACTGAGGAGCCAGACGTAGCCTATCCAAGCCAAGACGTGGTGTGGGAGAAGTTTGAGAAGGCCTTCATGGTAGCAGCAGGCCTCATCTGTCATGCTCCTGTGCTGAAGGACTACCTCTACAAAGGCTTGGAAGAACTGCACAACGACAACATCATGTATCTGGAACTCCGGAGCGGTGTATCAAGGGTTTGTGTTATTTTATATTCGGTATATTCTACAGGATGTGTGTGTGATGTATTTGCCTCATCACTTCCATCACATGTCCTGTTTCCTGTATGAGTTCTCTCTCCAGATTGGATGAAATTGGTATCCCAACCTGAACATTTATTCTATGTTTACTAAAGAGCTGGTGGAGCACAGAGACCCCTGTTGCTGAACAAACACTCTAATAGCAATGATTACTATCACCACATAGAGCTATTTAACACTACCTCTAAGTATTGCTGCTGAAGAACCATTGTAACCGTATTGTCAATCGTCATATACTTGGTTCTAATGTCCATTATAACATTGCACAGAAAGAGAGAAGCTGTACATTTCTATTTACTTGGAATCCCCATCGATGGTGTTACTGGATGAGCATTAATTAGTAATTAACCAATTATATCAAGGGTCTTCACCAGGGGGTCCGGGACCCCTAGGGGGTCCTCAGAGTTACTAGAGGGGGTCCTCCAAATCGTTGTGTGATAGAAACTTTATTTCTCTTTTTTTATATCAACCACTTGAACCCTCGACGTGTCCATATTCTGATAACTTGAGCCAAAAATAGCCGATCTACAAGCTCACAACGCCATTTGTCGCAAAGAGCTTTGGTGTAGAGGGAGGAAAAGAGCAGACTGGTACAGAGTGAAAGGTCATGTTTATTAAGTATTGACGGTTCAAGTGGTTAAATATCTGAAAACACAAATTGACATGAATCCAAAATACACGATGATTGTGCTGTCGAACAATGAAACTGTATGGAATCTATGAAAAGGTTGTGGGGGTCCCTGCTTCATCTCTCTCTCAACTAAGGGGTCCTTGGACTGAAAACGTTGAATTATATGAAGATAAGGCTGAAATGGTTGAAGTGCTCCTTCGATCAAGCTCAGTAGCTATAAGACTCGCTCAAATGACATGTCATTTACTGATCCCATTCCAGCATCTGATTCCACAAGCAGAAGTGCCTTTAACCTTTAAAACGGGGAAAGCTTCTGTCATTTTAGGTTTAATGGTTATGGCCAGGGCAGGAATTTCATGGAGGCCATGAAGGCCATGGCCGCCGTTGCCCGTCAGTTTGGCCTTGTGCCCCTCAAACCAATGGCATGACCTGAGGCCACAGTGGCCTTAATGCCCCAGCTGACTGTACCAATTTCTCCTCTCTCTTTATTGTCAATATGTAGACAGTAAACACCGCTGTCTCTTCATTGTCATGTAGACACCAGTGTCTTTTGTTGAGAATCTGAAATCTTAACTCCCTGAAGTCCCATCTTTAAACCAATCCAGTGACTTTGATTGGTGCAGGGCTGAGCATGCATCAGATTGTAAATACCATCATTTATCTATTTCACTGCAGATTAGTTTATCATCCCTAACATTTAAATTCAACAAATTCTTTCAATGGACTTAAATATTGTTTTATTTGATGGCCTTCCTGCCCTGGCATTTGGCCTTTGAGCCCCCAAAAAATTACAACACCAAAGGCCAAGAGTCCTTGCCCCTCAAATTACGAAATTCCAGACCTGGTTATGGCTATTCAAAATCAGCAGATCTACCAGCTCATAGCGTGTCACTTCGTGCCGGGGGGGTTCCACAGCTCAATAAATATAATTCCACCACTCAATACATACAGATACATCTTGAAAAATTAGAATATTGCAGATGCCATAGAACCCCAAATAATAACTGACTTCGGAAACTTCCCACCGGACTTCAAGCAACTCTGACTTAAATCCTTGTTTTCAGCTAGTGGTCTTGTGTAATATTGTAATATTTTGAAATATGGACTTTTGATATTCATGAGCTGTATGCCATAGAAATTCTAAATTTATATAAATAAATAAAAAAGGTTTGGAATAATTCACTGAATGTCCAATGTATACTATATATACAAATTCAATTTTTTTAGATGGATCTGTATAACGTTGGGGGTCCTTGACATGAAAACTTTGAGCATCACTGATATAGAAACATATGTTTGATATTTTTGTCTGTAATTTTAGAATCGGTCTCAGGTCTTAAGGCCCATTCCTGCTGGGCCAGATAAACAGATACAAAATATAATATCTGTGACAGATATTTCTTATCTGTATCTTACCATCCACTTGAATGGAGACAGATATTTTTTTATCTGGCGCAGTGGGAAAGGGCCTTTAGTGGGATACGATTTGATGTCGATTTGATGTCGATTCAACCAGGGTGTTCTCCTGTTGTAGACGTATGAGCTTGACGGGACCATTCATGACAAGGTGTTCACTCTCAACATGTTTCAAGACGTCACGCGGCAGTTCGTCAGGGACCACCCAGACTTCCTTGGAGCTCGAATCATCATGGCTGCTCACAGGTCGTTTTTTTTGGTTTAGTTTTTGTTAGTGTTGTTGTTAGTTTAGTTATAATTCGATTTTAAAGCAGGTTTGCAAGTGTGGTTGCAACACAATATTGTTCTCGGTCCGAGAATATTTTCCCAGCAAAGTGAACCAGCGTTTTGTTAACCTATATATTATATTTTATAATATATTTGAATATTTAATTATATTATATTATATTATATTATATTATATTATATTATATTATATTATATTATATTATATTATATATTTAATAAATACCCCTTTGTGCGGTTTTCAAATATGTTTTGACACGAAATAAAATGTTTTATGTTCATGATTCACCAGGAGCCTGGGTGTCTTGTTTCCAGGCTTAAAATAATTCATATAAATATTTTTGGAAAATCTCTATGGGAAAAATAAATGGGCTTTCGATCTGTGGCACCACAAAATGGCCAAGAGTGCTATGCCCCATTAGCAGCAGTATGCTGTTCCAAACACCATCCACGGGATGTCTTGCCCAGAGACGCCTCTTTATTCATTAACTGAATCCTGTTATACTGTAAATGCAATGAAACGTTTTGTTTTCTTGTTTTTGTTCTTTTTGTGTGAAAATGTTCAAAAAGTTTAGACAATCTTTGGAAAACCTTCCCCTACTGTACGATGACATGGCACAAAAATAGGGACACCGGCTCTTGGAAGTGGTTAATTTCAAGTAGGTTTGTTTTAGGGTTGTAAAGAAGTTAGCACCAACTTGGTAGTTGGTACTGGCTTATATCCACGACGCCACAATGGAACCGTCTCTTCTCTCTTGTGTCCACTCGTAGGGCTCTGAGGCTGTCTGACATCACGTCGGCCGTGAAGGAGGCCATTCAGATGCAGAGAGACTTCCCAGACGTCGTCGTAGGATTTGACCTGGTAACTGCCGTCTGGAAAATGAGAAAATTAGATTACACCACTCATCTTCATTCAACGTTGCTTATTACAGAGCTGGAAGATGGCTGTGTAAGCGCCTGGATCAAACATCCATCACTCAGCCAAAGGTCATGATAATAATAATAATAACTTAAACTTATATAGTGCCTTTCAACCAGGCCTGGAATTTCATCATTTTAGGGGCAAGGCCACTTGGCCTTTGGTGTTGTCCATTTTTTGAGGGCACAAAGGCCAAATGCCAGGGCAGGAAGGCCATCATATAAAACAAGATTTTAGTCCATTGAAAGAATTTGTTGAATTTAATGATTGGTGTTTACAATCTGATCCATGCTCAGCCCTGAACCTATCAAAGTCACTGGATTGGTTTAAAGATGGTTTACAACGTGTCACTGTCGCAGCATGCTAAATAACACTGAATTGCTTGTGATGGAGATAGAATAATAATATGGTACACAAGACAGTTTCTTCTAAATCTGCTGTTTTTCCTCTTCTGGGGTTGAACAACAATTTATGTACCTGATTTGATATTTCCTGTATGTAGGCAATTTTTGGGGTTCATGCCCATTTAAATTGACAATTGTGTGATTACGGTTCTTTTTATGGTACTTTGTAGGTCGGTAGAGAAGATGGTGAGAAAAACCTCTGGTATTTCAAGGATGCACTGTCGCTGCCAGCCCAAATTGGTGTTACGCTGCCTTACTACTTTCATGCAGGGGAGACAGGTATGTTCAATGATGTATATATCGTTTCTTTCCCTAAGTCCTCTCTTCTCTCTGCCAACCCTTACTTGTTGATTTTCAACCCTTTTTGTTGAGTTTCTCTCTCAAACTGAGCTGATATTGAAAAACTGATGCATGCATAATAGGTTAGACTACTGTAACTCTTTCAGCTGGTCTGCCAAAGAAATCAATTGCAAAATTACAATGGTGCTGCACATAGGCGATTCTAGCCTCTTCCAGCAGGGGGTGCACGACCTCTATTACCTCATGCACGCGCACGCAGCGCCGCGCGCACGCGAAAAAAATTGCGGATATTAGCGGTTTTGTAATGTTGTTTTAGCGGATTTCTGCAGTTAATTTTGTACCCAAATGTAACACAATATAAACAAAAAAAAGTGTAAAACAGGTGCTTCTTTTTCTAGACACCATAAGTCTATCTATAGGATTTATTTACTTATTTTGCAGACAGAGGCAGCACAGCCAGGACATATAAAGCCAAACATCAAGTTAATCATCATTCATCAAGCAATCAAGCAGTCATTTACAGTGTCAAATAAGCATTTCACAAAAACAAATAGTAGACACATCCTTATTACACAATGAACTGCAGCCTCCGGGTTTTGGCACTTGCAAACCTTTCAATTATTTTCTGCACTTTAATTTCGTGTATTTTCTCAATCTGTAAAATGCCTATATCTGACACTCTTTTATCAGTCATGGTTGTGTCCGTAAATACGTTTTTAGTTGTCTCAAAGTAGAGAAACTGCGCTCATAACATAATAGACTATGCACTTGGAGGGAGTACAACAGCATTGTGTAAACAGAGATGTGTCTTTATGTACCTGTCCTCCTGAAAGCTTGCTCGGCGTTCTCAGAACCAAAGGCCCGACATGGAAAGCAGAACGCCCGGTCATGGCGCACGCTATACTCCAGCCAGGCAAAATCTTTCAACCACTCCTTTCTGAATTTGCGTTGTTTTTCGCCAGCGGCCTTTAATGGACATTCTACATCTTCTGGCTGATATGGACCCAAAGCCAAAAACTGCTTGGCTTTATCCGGGCCATGGCAAGGGTCTCTTTCATGAACAAAGTTGGCTTCATTTGGCTCCTCTGGGTCTGGGCCTGGGGTAACAACAGTTGAGTCTGGAGTGGGGCTTGCTTGCTGTGGAGGAACCGGGGCCTCGGTCTCCGGCAACGGCGAGCCTTCCACAGTGATGTCGGTGGCTGGATCACTGCTGCTGCAAGCTCCGTCCACCTCCTCTGGTTCACGTTCATTAGCATTACTGTCAGTGTCGAGTGAACCCGTGTTCACATTTCCTGATGATGAATTATCGGTTGTGGCACTGGGTTTGCTCTTTTTTATAAAGAATTGGTCAATTGTCTTTGTATTTATAGTTCGTTTCGCCATTATTGCTGCTCTGCTGCTGTATCCATATTGTTTTAGGCGGGCGGAAACAGATAAGGAAATCACGGAATTGTGGGTCATCATATCAGAGAGTCACACAGCCGGCCAGCACAGGTGTCAATCTCACAGCCCACCCACAGTGCCTGCCAAGTCTGCCAACAGCGCCGTCGCCAAGCAAGCTGATAGGTCTTACATTGCAAGCAAGCAAGCTGAAATACTTGCCCCTCCACCTCTCTTTTTGCGCACATTTTACAAATCACGATCACTGTTTTATTTAATAATTATAAAATAAAGTTACATTACAAAAAAAAAAAAATAATCAAAATGGCCGCCTGGCGGCCAGGGGGTGCACGTGCACCCTAGGACACCCCTTAAAATCGCCTATGGTGCTGCACGTGTCCTCACCAGGACTAAGCACAGAGCACAAATCACACTGATCTTAAGATCTCTGCTTTGGCTACCAGTCACTTTAAGAATAGATTTTAAGATAATTTTGTTTATAAATCACTTAATGCACCAAAATACTTGTCAGATATGATCAAAAGGCATGAACCTCTGGCACTGACGCGACGCGGTTTTCCCGGTGAACCTGAGCGCAACGGTGGGGAGAAACAACTAAAATAAGACCTTAAAACCTGGCGAAAACAGTTGCATGCATTAGCGCAAGATGAGGATAAAGGAAATCATTAAAGGGAAAACATTAAATTAACTTCTGAAAAGTCTGTAACTAGGCCTTAAAACCTGGCGAAAACAGTTGCGTGCATTAGCGCAAGATTAGATGAGGATAAAGGAAATCATTAAATGGAAAACATTAAATTAACTTCTGAAAAGTGGAACCGCGATCTTGCCACACGTGAATAATTGTGGTTGTAAACAATAACACAGACAATATAAATCCTTAGTTTAGTAGTGGGAAGAAAAGGTTATCATTATGGCCCCAAATAACTTTAAAATCTTGCAATTGGTGACGAATCTCTTACTAGATCGGCAAGAGTGCCTCTCATTCTCAATACATAAAGGCTAAGCTATAATATAACCTCTCCATCATCGGCAATAGTCAGTGGTATTGTGTTCCCCACACTCCCGCGCCCCCACCGTTGCGCTCAGGTTCACCGGGAAAACCGCGGTCGCGGCACTGACTATGCAGCTTTTAGTCCCCATTCGATCTAAGAATGGCTGAATCAGTATTTTTAAACATACAGTATTTATTTTGCCTTGCACAATGACTAATCTGACAGATAGTTTTCTGCTTTATCGCATTTTGTATATATATATATATATATATATATATATATATATATATATATATATATATATATATATATATATATATATTGTTTTAATTTATGATCTTGAAGCACTTTGATTGCATTTTATGTATGAATGGAGCTATATATAAATAAAGATCATTACCAGTAAGACTCATTAATCGGGAGATAAGCGACCGTCAGGTCACGTATACACAATAGGCCATTGGTTCCTGCTACATGACTATAGACATACTGTACTGTGTACCGCTTTGCGTGATTTTAGGGCAAAATCTGTAGGAGCAGTGTCCAAAAATGTGTTTGAAAAAATCAGCCTCATGGTGGCGCTAGAAGAGGGCCATGTGAAAAATGAGGGGTGGAGGTTGTGGTTTGGCAGCCAAGGAGTGTTTGTGTGTTCTTTGATGTAGAAATCAAACTCCAGTCTAATCTCTACAGTGGTGGACAGGAACTTTACAACTGCACCACCCGGACACCCTGTGCAATGAATGCACTGTTCAGCTTATCAAGAAAGAATGCGCTGAATTGTTAGCGGAACACAAGTGGCCACTAACTAGTTTAAAAAGATAATGATATTAGCCACGTGTCCTCTCAGTAGCGAGGTATGAGGCTAATAATCTAATGATGGCACTGAAAATAGTTGCTTCAATTGTGCAGTGGTGTGAATGTGAACTAACTAGTACATTTACTCAAGTACTGTACAGTTTTACGGTATTTTTACTTCGTCAATATTATCCTTTTACTCCACTACAATTATTTGAAAACTTTAGTTTCTACTTAATTTTGATTATTATGAACTTACATTATTATTAAAACATACATTACCCACTTCAACCTTATATACATTTCGTCCATTTGAAAATAGCTGATCTACAAGCTCACAAAGTGTCACATTGCAACGCATTGTGAGCTTGTAGATCGGTTATTTTCAAAAGATTTTCTAAAACATTTTGCCAAGTACTTTCTACGAGTACTTTCTACTTCTAGTAGTTTCAAGTACATTTTGATGTGAATACCTTTGTACTGCAGTATTGATACTTTTTCCACCACTGATATGAAGCATACCATACAAAACGCTACTGTTGCTTGAACGTGGACCATGTGCTGTGTTTAATTGCTTATAGATGACGAGGGCACGGACGTGGATGGAAACATCCTTGATGCCCTTCTGTTCAACACCTCGCGCATCGGGCATGGCTTCGCCATGGCTCACCACCCCCTGGCCAAAGAGATAGCCAGGAAGAACAATGTGGCTTTGGAGTTGTGTCCCATTTCCAACCAGGTAAAGGAGTTCTTCACCCCCAAAACGATTTTTCTTTCTTTCTTTCTTTCTTTCTTTCTTTCTTTCTTTCTTTCTTTCTTTCTTTCTTTCTTTCTTTCTTTCTCTCTTTCAATCAATTACCAGTGGTGTAATGTAGTCATTAACCACTGTACTTAAAGGGGCACTCCACCACTTTTCAACCTATGTTCATATAATTGGTCCTCACTCAAAAATAGCTTTTTTCTTTTTTTTTTCAGAGGAGGGCTGTGGGCAGGTCAGAAACCCATCGTCTTGTGACATCATCGATTGCCAATCCAGCTTATAGAAACTGCAGGCTTTCTATTCCTGAAAAGTTGCAATTTTAAAGTGGAAGCCGTTGTTCTCGCGATAATAAAAATCTAAATATGTTTTTTCAAAAATATAGATTTCTTTTTTTTTGGGGGGGGGGGGGGGGGGGATGATGATGTCACAAGACGATGGATTCTGAACTTCCCACAGCTCTCCTAGGAGACTTGGACTGAGTAGAAAGAAATTGTGATATTTTATCATGAACATTAGTGAGGACCTATTATATGAAGACAGGTTGAAAAGTGGTGAACTACAATTTTGAGGTATTCTTAATATATACCGGTATTTACAGTTTTCAACTGTTTTACTTCTACTCCACTACATCTCAGAGGAAAGTATTTTACTTTTATTCCACAACAATTATTAGGTAACTTTAGTTACTTTGTAGATTTGTATTATTATTACAAAACACAGTAACCACTTCAGCCCTATAAGATTTCAGCCATTTGAAAATAGCAGATCCACATCTTTTCAATAGATTTTTCATCAATGTTCAACTTGTGAAATGGGACATTCTGCACAAACTTTTACTTTTGGTACTTTAAGTATATTTTGATGCTTTTACTCGAATACATTTTGAATGCTGGTCTTCTGCAGTACCTGTAGCAGAGTATATATCTACATTGCAGCATTGATACCTTTACTTAAGCAAAACATGTGAGTACTTATTCCATCACTTATTCCATCACTGTCACCCCGTGAAGCCATATAATTCACTCACTTTTTCTTTTTATTAAAATATGGCACAATTTCCTTATACAGTACTCACGTCTCAATGGTGGGCCATGAACAGTTCAAAAGGCCAAATGGATCCATCCATATCATTTGGTCACATTTGTATACTCTACTCCAGTGTTTCTCAATCTTTCCCTGATTTCTGAATCCAAGTACCCCCTTTACCAACATTTTGCCCATGAAACTGCAATTAAAACCATAAATAGTGGTTAGGCCTACATGTTGCTATAATAAACCCCCCATTTCAAGAATATAAAATCACAAACAAATGGAGTGAAAGAGTTTCAAACGGTGCCTCCTAAGCACTGAGCAGATTTATTTTCAACACTGTGGCCTAAACATTTCAGTCCAGTTTTCATGTCAATAACTATAAAAATTTCAAGCACATCCCAGGTGCCTGGTACTATGTCATTTGGTGTAGCAAGGCAACTATAAGGCTCACACCAATTTCTCCATGTGTCATCATTAAACATAACAGTAAATGTTTTTTTCCCCTCCTAATTAAATGTTCTTTTCTTTAACTATGAATAATATCTTTTTGGAGGGCATTTTCTTGAGTACCCCCCTGCAGTACCTCCGCGTACCCCTATTTGAGAAACACTGCTCTGTGGGTCGGTACACATTTGTGGGTCACGGACCAATTTTTATGGGTCACAACTAGAAATCTAATTTTCTTTTCCTACATTTTTTAAAAATAATTATTTAAAAAAATATTTATACATTTTAACTCATACAGTGCCATCCGGCCACAAGGGGTGCTAGAGTGCCAGAAATTTCTCCATTGACCTTCTTTATAGCTTTCGTCGACCCTCTCCCAACTGCCTTGTGTTTTCACTCCAGTCAATGCTATGGGTGTCGAGAGGAGAAAGCTAGCTGACACGTAGCCAAAATGCTAACCCCTTTAGAAGCTCGATCTAAAGCTATTTCAGCCGCAAAAAACTTTCTCTTTGGGTCTGGGGACACAATCCGGAGAAAATCCTGTCTAAAGATGTGATTTATTATTGGAGTGGGCGGCGCGATTTGGCCGTTAGCGCGAATACGGCCCGTGGATGGCCGAGTCTAAGTCCCGGCCAAGGATGGACGTCTAGACCGGGGCTTCATTGAGGCCTCCGATAAAATAATTAATTTTATTAAATATCCCGGACATGTTCGGGATAGGCACCCTGGAATACGTCGCGCCGCCTACAATGAACATTGGGTGAACATTGGGGGGGTCTAAACTTTATTTTAAACCATTTTCAATGGAATAAATCGTCGGAGCATCTAGCGTCTCTCGTTGGTGAGCGCTGGGCGAGCCGGGACCACCCACGTTGCTCCAAGCAGCTCGGGGTAAGTAAAATAGCAAATAAAAAATTGTTTTTGATCCTGAATATCCCGATAGGCACTTAAAGGGATATTCCACTTTCAAAAAACTTTTTGTCATTGTATGGTCTAATCAGGCTTGTATGAACACCCTGAACAGTTTTTAATTTTCTTCATTCAGTATTTAGATATTTGATGTAAATGTTATCTGGCCCAACAGGCCCAGGCCCTCTCCCCACACACACTCATTGTAACTTCAAACTCCATTTTAACCATGATAGATTATTTAAAAACACCCATTATTTTTTCTGGTAACTCATACTACCCTCCTAATATGTGAGCAGGCCGTGTTTTTTCCATAACGTTTTTCATTTATTTTTTATATATTTTTATTGTATTACATTTTTCCATTTTCCCAAAGAATTATTAAAAATACATGAAAAACGTTTTGGAAAAAACATGGCCTGCTCACGTATTAGGAGGGTAGTATGAGTCACCAGAAAAAATAATGGGTGTTTTTAAATAATCTATCATGGTTAAAATGGAGTTTGAAGTTACAATGAGTGTGTGTGGGGAGAGGCCCTTGGCCTGGAGGGCCTGGTAACATTTACATCAAATATCTAAATACTGAATGAAGAAAATTATAAACTGTTCAGGGTGTTCATACAAGCCTGATAAGACCATACAATGACAAAAAGTTTTTTGAAAGTGGAATATCCCTTTAAAGGGTTAAAACAAGCAAACAAAAAAAATCGATGAAATTCCATAAATAAAAACTAATAATAATTAAGAAGTAGTGAAAATAGCCAATCTACAAGCTCACAATGCTGCGGGAGCGACTAGTTTGGGTCCCAGGCAAACGTTTAATCTCTCTTTTGGGTCTCCAGCTGAAAGGTTTGGGAACCACTGCTCTACTCTACAAATGGATAAATGACCATCAAGATTTTGTGTACAGTATAGGCCTACTGCACAGTACCGTGTGTGTGTGTGTGTGTGTGTGTGTGTGTGTGTGTGTGTGTGCGTGCGTGCGTGTCTTCCAGGTGCTGAAGCTGGTCTCAGACCTGCGTAACCACCCTGCCGCGGTGTTGATGTCAGAGGGCCATCCTCTGGTCATCAGCTCTGACGACCCGTCTCTCTTCGGCTCCACTGGTCTGTCTTATGACTTCTATCAAGCCTTTGTGGGCATCGGAGGGTTAAAAGCCAACCTGGGAACCCTGAAAGAACTGGCTATCAACTCTATCAGGTGGGATGTTGGGTTATTGTTGTTGCTCTACCTTTAAATAAGAATACAATGTATGTTGTTTATTTCAGGGAAGGGTAAGGCATTTTTCAGTTGAAAATCAGTTATTTTTGTCGAGCAATGCAGCTTTTTCTTGTGTGTGTTAGTGTGTTAGTGTTAGTTATATTTAATAAGTGTTAAATAGGCCTATTCTAATAGTAATAATTGCTATAAAGTCTCAGTTCAGGATACCAATTTCACACAATCAGAGAGAGAACTCATACCCAGATACAGGATAAACTAGAACTGCACTCTGTCAAGGTGCCAACAAGTAGGCCATACATGGCCTACTTGTGCGCCAGCAGAACGCGCTATGAGGTGTGATCTGCTGGCCTCATGGGCTTTGTAGTTGAACATGTTTTGTCCCATCATAGGTACAGCTCACTGCCGTCACATCTGAAGGAAAGCGGCCTCCTGGTCTGGCAGAACAAGTGGAACGCATTCGTCTCCAGCTATTCAGGACAGTCACAGCACAAAGGGACTCACACACTCAGCTAATGGAAACAATTAAATAGGCACTCAGCAAAACAGTTCATGCAAAGTTTCTGTTTGCACCCTTTTATCTAAATAAAAAGCATCCAATTGTCCGTGTTGCTCCAGCGCCTTCTTTATTCAGTTGTGAAGAAAAGTGCACTTTAGGGATGGGACGATATGGTCCCGATTGTAGCGATTATTGTGTCCAAAATAATTGCAATTATAACTACATTAACAATATTAAAATCTCTGCTACACGATTATTGTGAGCCTTTATTTATACATCACACTATACATGATAAAAACGCTCCATACCCAGCCCTATAGAACATTTATTAAACTAATTTGTCCAGTAGTGTTTTTCAACGAGAATCCCTCTTTCCCAGGTGGGCGTGGTTTTGAGGTTATGTTCAGGCATAATTTCTGTGAGGTTAGGGTTAGGCATAGTATTTGTGAGGTTAGGTTAGATTTACTATAAACTTGTCCGATCAGGGCCCACTTGATAAAGTTATATTATCATAAAAGTCGTAGCGTTTTGCCAATTATTTGGGGGCCCACCAGAGTGAGAATCAATGATCCTAAGGGATAATGCACTGGGAGAATGTCAGATGAGAAAATCAACATGCTATTGTTTACCCACCAGAAAGTAAGCTTATTATCACATGTAACTGAATTGCCCAAAATGCATTATCCAGCTTACACAACATCTGTGAAGTCTCCATAATATTTAGTGTTACTGGGAGGGAGATAACATGCATGTATTTGTGTATTTTCTTTGTGGATATGTTTTTACTTAAACTATACAATGATAATAGGGTATGTGGGTACTGTATGTATCTCTACAGTTACTACGCGTATGTGTATAATATCTGTGTTCATGTACAGTATGTATCTGTATTCATAAGAGTGTGTGCATGTACTGTACAGTGCATGTAGAGTATGACATGATATGTACCTGTATCCCTTCCCCTGTCTCTTTATTATTTATAACCAGGGTAGCAACGGGGTGGCATTTAATTAACTTAATGGCAAGATGGCCACTGTGTGAATATATGGTCAATTGTTGAATACAAAACATTGCTTATCCTATCAATGAAATCAGTCCAGTCACAACGCTGTCAGTCCTGTCCAGTATGAACTACAGGGGGGGGGGGGGGGGGGGGGGGCAGAAATGTGCTGCAATTCATCCAGTCTGCCGGACATCACAAGAAGTAGTCTTAATAGGTTGATTGAGAACATGTGGCAAGACTGAGCTCAGAAATCCCCTTTGGTGTTTTCCTTTTCTCCTGTTGTGACAAGTGACATGGTCAGTAAGTCAATATTTAACCACTTAAACCCTCTGTTCTTAGTAAAACAGACCTGAACTGTACTGTGTTTTGGGCAGATCTCCTTGCCAAAAAATCTACAAGCTTGTAGGCCTACATCTGCTACTTACAGTGTGGTGAATGTTCCCCCCCAGAATAGGCATGCTGGGGTTCAAGTGGTTAAACAAATTACTTATGATTCTGTGATTATATCTGGAGTATTCTGCACATTGAATTGTAGCTATGCTGTAAATGGCTGTAAAAGCTAAGTTATGCTAGGTGTAGACCTGTATGCTATATTTAATAACCTGCTTCAGCGGACTGGTGATTGGACTCTCAGTTCAAAAGATCCATGTTCTACTCTAGCGGTCTAAAGATCAGCCTCTCAGTGCTGAGGTTCCAGGTTCAAATCTCAGTCTCCTACGTTGCTCTATTACTTGGACCTTTTTCAAGGCTAAAATACAAAAGAATTACTCAAAAGCACCAGGAGCTATCTATGTTGAGAGATGGTGTAGTGGTCTAAAGATTAGACTCTCAGTGCAGAGCTTCCGTGTTCATATCTCACTCTTCCTATGTTGCTGTTTTACATTTCTTTCAAGGTTAAAATATAAAAGAGTTAGTCAAAAGCACTAGAAAATGTGTCTAGTGTTCTAAAGATCAGACCCTCAGTTCAGAGGTCTCATTTTCAAATCCGAGTTCTCGTACAGATCATTGTTGTTACTTTTCAAGGTTAAAATACAAAACAAGTATTCAAAAGCACCAGACAAGGTCTGCTGTGGGAGATGTTGTAGTGGTTTAAACATCAGAATCCGAATGCAGAGGTCACATGTTCAAAAATCCACTCCTGTAGTGCTTTGACCTTTTCAAGGCTAAAATAGAAGAGAACAACTCAAAAGCACCAGGAGATACCTGCTGAGGGCCCAAAGGTGCCTTGGCTCAATGGTATGGTCGCTTGATCGATTGTCCCTGATACAGGCAGGTTTCAGACAGGTTCAAGTCCCATGCCCAAGGTACACGGAGGACCATCGTAAATCTTTCTTATAGGAGCTCCTGGCACTACATGTTTTCAGATAGTGGTCTGCGGCCAAATTTGTATTGATCAGATTTTACTTGACAATGGCTTGTAAATGTCTGTTTCATTGCAGTTCAATGAATAGAGTAACTGCCTTGAGGTTGAGAAGTCAGAGGTTCAAGCCCCAGCCCTTGACAGTGTGTTGTGTCGGATAATCACAGAGGCTGACAGACACACAATTTTAAGATCTCTGGAGTCCAACATCTGGATGAATATCATCTTTCACTTTTTCACTGAAGCAGGGAGTTCAAATCTCCCACAGGATATTTTTGCTGTGCATCTAAATTCTAATAGTTGGGTTAAGTATTACGTTCGCCATTGAGCAATCCATGCCAGCGTGGCTCAAAGGTTAAATCCAAGGTTTACAAGTCAAAGGTTCCAGGTTCAAACCTCAAATAAAACTGAAATATCTCAACTCACTAAACAATTAAGATAGCTGATACATCAAACTGAAAGTGAACTTACAATGAAACTCAAATGTCTCAACAAAACAATTATCAATTAAAATGGTAATGGGAAAAATCAATGACAGTCACATATAAACTGAAAAATACCACAAAACTGTTGGTTAAAACACTAACTTAATAATTAAAAAAAAGTCCCAATAAAGACAATTCTGAATAATTAACATTTCTAAAGCTTCTCCCTCTTCCACCAACCGGGTCTAAAAGAGGTTGTGAGGAGGGAGCTGGGCCGTCTCTGCCCCCGTCGCCTTAAAAACACAAAAAATACTAAGACTGACCAAGACTCAAACCCTCAACCTGTGGTGAGACTTCTACCTCACTCATGAACCACCAGGCCTTTCACACTAATACAATCTTGGAGGTTATATTTAAAGTTGAAATGAGAGGTGACAGGTCAGAAAATGAAAATCCACTGCAAACACCTCTACCCCTGATAGAATAACAAACATAAATGATACTGGCCATGATACTGAAACATAATTATTACTGACATGATACTGACATTATTACTGGCCATTATCAATGTAATACTGAAGCCTGAAGAACCCACCGTTGGTTGAGTATTACGTTCTCTAGAGTAGATTTCTATGTCATTGTGGCTCAAGAGATGAACACAGGTTTAACATATCAAAGGTGTGAAGTTCTATTCCCCACTGGATATTTTCGCTGTCCATCTAAATTCTAAAAGTTGGGTTAAGTATTACGTTTGCCGTGTGGCTATCCATGCCAGTGTGGCTCAAGAGATAAATACTGGTTTAATAAACCAAAGGTGAGGAGTTTGATTTCCCACTGGATATTTTCGCTGTCCATCTAAATTCTAAAAGTTGGGTTAACTATTACGTTTGCCATTGTATCATACGTGCCAGTGTGGCTCAAGAGATAATTACAGGTTTAATGAGCCGAAGGTGAGGAGTTCAATTCCCCACTGGATATTTTCGCTGTCCATCTAAATTCTAAAAGTTCGGGTTAAGTATTACGTTCGCCCCGGTATTATCCATGCCAGCGTGGCTCAATGGTTAAAACCAAGGTCTATAAGTCAAAGGTTCCAAGTTCAAACCTCAATCAAAACTGAAATATCTCAAACCTCAAGATAACATCAAAAGCTAACAAACCAATCCAAAAGTGCAATACAATGAACTCAAACAACCCAACAAAATGTGAAACAATAAAATAAAACTGGTAATGGGCAAGGTCACTAATATATAAACTGAAAAAAATAAATATAAAAAAAAATCACTAACATAAAGAAAATTAATGTTGAATATAGAAAATTAATGTTGAATATAAGTTATTTAACTTAATATGTAAATTTCGAAAGTTCCTCCCCCTGGAGGTGTGGCACCTGCAGCCTCCTCCCTCTTCTACCGGGGCTAAAAGAGGGCGTGAGGAGGGAGCTGGCCTCTCTCTGCCCTCATCGCCTTAAAAACAAGAAAAATGAAGACATTCCCTGACCAAGATTCAAACCCCCAACCTTCAGGTTGTGAGGCAACTGCTTTACTCTTGCACCACCAGGCCTTTCACACTAATTAGATTTTGGAGGTTATATTTAAAGTTGAAAGGAGAGATGACAGGTCAAAAGATGAAAATCCACTGCAAACACCTCTACCCCTGATGGAATGACTGAATCTACTAGATCACCCCCTGATGATCAGGGTTCATTTTGACACAACTGAGTTCTATTCCAGGTTATTGTTTAAAACCATCTGTTTGAACATTTGTACTTTTACTGAGTCTGCACCCGCATTTACACTTGAAAGCACTTTAAAGCAAACAGAGATGTTTCATTTTTAGCCCAAGTAATGTCATTAACATTCATACCCTTTTTATGGATTTCTTAGTTTCAGATGATCAAAACTATAGCAGTTTCAGCCACAAGTTCTTCTTGTTTTGCCTCTCACTTTAGACAGGGAGGCTCTCTCCATTCCGACATGTCGCCACTCCGAAATTGACTTCTTATTGTCGGAGTGGCGACACTCCCATGGGGGTTAGGTTTAGAGATAGGGTTAGTGTTGGAATGGAGACATGTCGGAGTGGAGAGATGCACCCCTTTAGACAGTTACATTGAAAAAAGACACTTTACATTTGTGACAATCTCAAAGTGCTGCAATAGGCATAATACAAGTATCATCACACCATTAAAAAACATTTAGAAACTTTAAAGTTTAACTAGTTTCTCAATTAAATACTGCTAAATTATTAAATATATAATTAATAATTAAATGTGTATGTATCACAACCCAGCCTGTGGGACCATGACAAATTGAGGACACGTGGTAGTGGTTTTAAATGTAACAATAATTTATTAACAAAATGTTTAAATAATACTTTCAAGAGTTTGAGGTGTGGTAGGTCAGTAATCAGTAGTGTCAGCAATGCATGGATGTGTGATAGGTGTAGTGTGGGGTGTTGTAGAGTGTGCAAACTCAAATATCAGGGAAAGCAAACAAAAGAGGTGCTGTCGTCTGGAGAGGGAGAGAGGCACTGGCTTGCCACCCAGTCTTATGTAGGGCTCCAGGGAGTACTGGCCAGGTGCTCCCAATGCACCTAATCATCAAGCTCATTGGCCGACACCCATAGGCTCTGTGGGAGAAGCACACATACAGGGAGAACACCATATGGACACCACAGGCCAGGTCAAAGGGGCTATGTAGATGATTATTTACAACAAATAGAAATCTCCTGGATTCTGACAGTCCTCTGTTGGCAACACTGGCCAACATTGGACTGTCAGAATCCAGGAGATTACAATTTTAACTTTACTGACGGTTAACATAAAAAGAGAAGACCTCAAAATATTGTTTCGCCTTGATGTATGGGTCCTTGACATGAAGATGATTGAGAATCACCATGTTTTCAAGATGGGCAGTCATAGGTCAATGCATAGAGTGAATACCTAGCAAGCAGAAGGTTACAGCCAGGTCCATGTCTCAGTTCTGGTATTGTGTCAGAGACGCAAATATTATATATATATACTGTGTGTGTGTGTGTGTGTATATATATATATAAAGTTGTTTGCAGTTGCAAGGGTAGCGAGTGGGGGGAGGGCACTTGACATCTCTGCATCAGGTGAAACTAAAACTAGAACTAAAACTGACTGATGGCAGCCAGCTCGTTTAAATTATAATTATAAATAATTATTATCATAGTCACATTATAATTATTTGACATTTATTCATCTTGCTAAGGGCCGCAGATGTTGGGCAGGCCATTAAAAAAGCAGGGGGAGGGGGTGTCTTTCTTTTTATCTTTTTGGAGAAAAGGGAACTGCCTCATCGATCTCACAAAAATATATATACATATTTTAGCTGGCGAGCACTAAGAGTTGAGGCATTACATTTTGTATTATATTTCACGATTTCTGCCTCTAATATTTGACAATTTGGCCAATGTTTATTTTGTCATTTTAGAGGTATTAAAAAGTCATTGAATTGTCACTTTAGAAATGTGCAGATACCCTTCCCAAAATCAAGGCGAAACACCTGGAAAAAAGTGAGTCCCATCAAGACGAAACACCCGGAGAAAAGTGAGTCCCAAAATCCCCCAAAAAGTGAGTCCCAAAATCAAGACGAAACACCTGAAAAAAAGTGAGTGAATCTCAATCTTTTATTCAAACAATACCGGTCTGTAGAATGGGATCCAGAATCGGATTCAGAAGGCCCAGATTCCGGCTACAACTACACTCTGTATTGGTGGGAGTTCAACCTGCAGGATGATGCTGAATCAATTGCAAGCATTTGTTTTGCACAAAAAACATTCATTGGCCCCAGAAAACGCCCCCACAAAAGGTGATGACTCATCACTTTTCGGCACTAAACCATCATTTTCTGGGGCTATTTTTAGCCCAATGAATGTTTTTTGTGCAAAACAAATGCTTGCAATTGATTCAGCATCATGACAAACCCCTAGTTCGACCCCTCACATCCTACTTGAAGTAGATCTTTTTTCAGGGTATTTTCCTCCTGTATAGAAAGTCGAAGGGAGCCTTGATTTGGCCACTGTGGGTATTTGCCATGAGCAGATCAGGGTAGATTTTTTATCCTGGCTAGTAGACCTAGTAGAGGCTAGTTGAAAAACTAAATAATACAATTTTGTCCAACCATATTTATCGGACTAATAGAGGGTATGCGCGTGACATCACTGTTGCTGGAAGTTATGTGGGAACACGCCTGTCGCCTACTGAGTGGCAAAAAACTCATTTCTGCCATTGACAGCCCATACATCCAAACAGAAAAGTCCTTTCTGATTTGTATTAAACAAAGTTAACTCACCAACATTGCAGCTGTACTGAAAGCGTGAATTATCCTCTTTCTATCTGCAAAGTTTTTGTTTCATAAAAATCCACCATAGGCATGTTATGAGCTACTTTCTGTCAAGGCATTCTGTGCAGGTTTTTATTTTTCCAAGTGTCAGAGTTTGGAAGCACTCGTTTTCAACAACACAACATCCTGCTGCCTCCTGCATTATGTGCAAATTAGAAACAGGTGGTATGCAGGGCCGTTGAGTGATTTGCAAATAGCACTTCCAAACTCCAATGCTCCATGCTGCTCAATGTTTTGCCACTCAGTCTAGATTAGGGGGGCGGGTCCCAGTGGACGTGCATACCCTCCAGGCTAACGCCGTAGGGCCACACAGGAAGTCCTGTGTGGACTCAGTGATGGAGTGTCCAGTTCCAGTGAGCAGCTTCTACCAAGTCAATGTCATCGATGCAGATGATGATCTGCCCAAAACAGTGTTGGCAGACACAGAGCGATGCACCTGGGTGACAACAAGATGACTGTATCAGCCACAAATGTCTTTATTTTTTGAGTAAAAATACACACACCCAGCCTCATCTTTTAAAGGAGTAGTTCACCGCCAAAATGATTTTTTTTTCCTATTGATTACTCACACCATGGAGACTTGAATTCATGTATATTTTTAGTTTTTGGTGTATACCTAAGACAATAATTTGATTACAATAAATGTACCTCCATTTATTCCGGATGGGGACCCGAAAGCATTGGGTCCCCATCCGGAATAAATGGGGAAAACTTACTATAATGACATTTTTGTCTTATAAATGCGACAAATACAAAAAAGTATTATTGAACTCAAGTCTCCATGGTATGAGTAATCAATAGAAACAAAAGTCATTTTGGGGGTGAACTACTCCTTTAAGTGTAGAACGCAACTTCATTTTTGAGAAAATGTGTAGTTTAATTTTTATAAGCTTTGATAATTTTTTGAGATTAAGATTTCGATATTTGTTTTGAGGCTTTTTGTTTGAGTTTACTGCATTACATTACTGCGTCAATGTCATAGATCCAGATGATCTGCCCAATTTGTTGGCAGACACTGAGCGATGCACCTGGGACAACAGCTAACATTTCTGTAATTTTTTTAAATAAGAATACACACAGCCTCATCTTTTAAGTGTAGAACTCAACATCATTTTTGAGAAAATTTGCCTTTTTTACAAGTTGTTTTAAGATAAGGATTTAGATATTTGTTTTGAGGCTTTTTGTTTAAGTTTCCTACATTACATTACTGCAGTGCAGATGTCAGCTAAGAGCTGGAGTATATTTTTGTATACATAAAGGTTTTGCAGTGTTACTAATGTGAGTATTCTCTGTGTTTGCAATATCTACAACTCTAGTAATTGAAGAGTCATCAAGAGGGTGATGGTCTGTCAGGTTGTGTAGATGCGCGTAACCACCTTATATCTGGCATCCCAATTTGGGGCATATCATTATAGAATGTAGCAAAAAGAATCTCATCAACTCTTCAGGGCTCAAGCTTCTTTCATTTATATGAAAGAAAATAAACAGCCTGTCTATAATAGTACATTCTATTGGGGGGAGGAAGAATAAGACAAACCCAATGCTCATTTTACTGATTGTTTCATCTTGTCATGTGTAGCTTTTAGGCTTCAGCTACACTGGTGGTGTGGTTGCCACATCTGGCTTTGGATGAAAGTGACTCCTGACCAAATAAACACATTTAAATTTCACATTTTCTCTAAACTTACATATTATTGAATAACAAAAAGTAAACAAAGATATTTCTATTAAGACTCATTAAGTACACTTTATTGACTACAGTCTGATTTCTTCCAGAACAAATCAATTTGCAAAGAAAATTATATTGTGGATGACGGGCAATGTCCAAAACTGTTACTTTTCAGGAAATGGAAAGTGTTCCAATGAATCCATTATAATTATTTAGCATGGATTCAAAACCTACAGACATTCCCATTTTTCATTCTCTTTCTACTGCTCTCAAAGCACAGCTGTCTGAGCTATGATTTGATTATGCACTGATGCACTTAAGAAATGTGTAACACGTTTAAATATTTTTAATTAAATGTACAGCATATACATGTTTCTTTTTTTTCTCTTTGAATTCACAATGGGGAGGCGTATAAAAACTAAGCAATCGATTCCAATATGATCAACAGTTTGTGAGTTTGATACATGAACTTCCATTGAGAAGATTAACAAATATGAGACAATTACTGCTATGACATGTGAAATTGCATTACATTCATAATCTAATCTGGAACAAATCATCAAATCACAATCTCATGACTATGCCTTGAGCTTTTTAATTTGCCCTGGAAAAGGATATTGTTGCTGTCTGGCAGAAACCATGTACTGTATCTCCATATTTCAATGTATATTATTTTGTCAATTAATGCCCAAAGTAGCGAAAATAGCCTATTTCAGGTCACAATGTGCGATGTAAGCTTGAAGATTGGGTATTTTTACTTATTGAAAAATGTTGAAAGTGACTGTGAAAGTGGTTAACAGTACTGATGTCTGGGTTGAACAAAATCTCATCTTTAGATCTCTTGCTCCTTGTTGCCAAATTGATATCACTGCATCTTATAGATATGCTTAATTTCCTTGTACTTGTGTGCGTGCAGTGAAAAACGTTGTTCCAATTAGAATGATTGCTTTATTTTATTGCATTATAAAGCTTATTATTACTTCTTATCTTAATTTAACAGAGGTGAATCTGACAAGTTTAATTATCCCACAGAGGTGAAATGTGAAAAGAGGTAATGTGCTCAAGGATTGATCTGTATCATTTAAGACTCAAGGAAAATGCAGGTGCTCTTGAAGAAAAGGGGTTATAAATCATCACATGGAAGGAGATTGTTGTACAAAGTTGTCCTTTAAATTGGAGCTTGAAATTTACAAGTATTGCCATCATATTTTGACTTTAGTAAAAGTACTCACATTTTCCAAAGATTGTCAAGCTTCTTCCAAAACAGATCTACAGGCTCACAAGTTCTGTATCTGTCATACTTCCATTATTCAAAATAAATCCGATATACAATGTAATGCGTTGTTAGCCTACTCACAACGCATTACATTGTATATTGGATTTCTTTCGAATATTGGAAGTATGACAGATACAGATAGTATGACAGCCTATGTTATGTGACATAGGAGGTGGGGTGGGAGTTTTGTAACAAGCACCTATAAGCTGTCAAATGCTGCAATTGTAGGGGAGAACAGTACACAAATGGTAAGTCAAGTAAAAGTACTTCAAAATTGTAATGTGCTTTGTAAACACATTATTGTAGTACTTGAGAAAATGTACTTTGCACTCACCTACTTTGACAGGCTATTTATTCCTGACTTATACTTGGTTACAGACACTGGAGCACAACCTGTATAAATGAGGCTTCAGCATTGGGCGCCCTCCAGTGGTCGAGTCTGAGAATGGCAGCTCCAAGATGGAGCTTGCAGCAAACCTTTGAGCCTAGATAGTAAGGGGATTTTATAAGATATGTGACCAATCTGCAAAGTAAATCGTTACCAAGACATTTCTTCACCAATGTGTTTCTAAAGGTGTGTAATAATATGTACTAAAAGGTTGAAATTCAACTCCCGGGGGAAACCTCATAAAAAACTGATTTGTGTTTGTGTCCCATTAATTTACTATACAGGAAAAAAAATACAAAAAATAAATCTGCTTTAAGTAGCATGTGAGGGGTCAAACTAGGGGTTTTTCATGATGCTGAATCCATTGCAAGCATTTGTTTTGCACGAAAAACCTTCCTTGGGCTAAAATCAGACCCACAAAACGATGTTTAGTGATGAATCATCACTTTTCACCGTTTTGTGGGGGCCATTTGTCGCCCATGGAATGTTTTTCGTGCAAAACAAATGCTTGCAATGGATTCAGCATCATGAAAAACCCCTAGTTTGACCCCTCACATGTTACTTATAGGCAGATTTATTTTTTGTATTTTTTCCTGTATAGTAAAGTTAATGGGAACAAACACGAATCATTTTTTTTATGAGGTTTCCCCCGGGAGTTGAATTTCAACCTTTTAGTAAATATTATTACACACCTTTAGAAACACATTGATGAAGAAATTTCTTGGTAACGATTTACTTCGCAGATTTTCTTATGTTCCCCTTACTAAGAGAAGAGAGAAGCTTCTGCACATTCAACAACACAGTTCACATTTCTCCTGTGTCATTCAACTTTGTTTATGATGCCACAGGCAATATGGCCTATTGGGAAAGTGCAATATCTTATAGGTAGTGTGTAGTGTATGGTTTCTCGTAGTCTGCCCATCTTTTAAGATTTATTATTGTATGTATTACGTTTTTATATGACAGACTATGATGACTTGACTATGACGGACTACCATTTTATGGCACAATGTTGCCCAAACTGTATTTCTTTACCGATATTGCCATTTGGTTCTTGGATGCCCTAAACAAAATGTAGCCGTATGTTCCATACATTGACAATAACTTCTTATCTTCTTATTAGTGTGAGGCAAACTTGTTGTACAAGTACACCCTCTGGACATGACACTAGTGTCGCAGAAGTCTTACAATCCAAACCTTTTTGCTGAGCGTCAAGTAGGGAAAGGAGGCACAATTTATATAGTCTTTGGCATCCGTCAGCATTACCTGAAGCGCAGGTAATGCCAGAAGTAGTGTCCTATATTAAATTATATTGTGCAGGGGTTAGTAGCTGCACTGTTTCTTACTCAAAGACATACACATTCCCAAACCAACACTAATCCCTGAAAAAGGTGCATCCAAAGTGGTTCTTCAGTTTGAAAATGAAAAGAGACATTTGGGTAAAATATACTGCAAGTACTTGGCCATCTGTTGTACTGTGTATGAAGAGAAGTAGTTGTCAATATAATAAAGTAGCACATATAGGGAAACAATCTTTGTGAACAAAAGATCACATAATATTTAATTTTGCCACAAACCATGGCTCATAAACTGGTGTAAACAGAACAGATGTCATCAGACAACTGAAACAAACGTGAATAATTATTCTAACTGTAAGGTCCATGAGTAGCGTGAAGTGCCATCTTCAGAAATGTATCTTTCCCCTCCACCAATTCAGAAGCTGTAGGCCAGCCATTTCTCTGGCTATATATTGCTACAGTATTTATTTTTTGTGTTTCTATGCATGAGTACACATACACAAATATCCCCGTCCTTTTAAGTGTTACAAAAGACTTTGTTTCACCATCGACATTAATGTTCAACTCCCAATTTAAACATGGAAATGTCGACCCATTAATTAGCCCACTGACTTTTTTTCTTCTAAATTGGGCCAATAATGAATAGCCCTTGAGTTATTCTCAGCATTCTACTGTCCCTGTTTCAGTGTCCCCATCATTCCCTCCAATTCCTCTTCAGAACATGTACAGCAGTGGTTCTCAAATGTTTTCATGCCAAGGGCTGTGGACAAACTTTCCCAATTTCTTTCAATATTTTTTGAAGATCTACAAGCTTGATGCGACCTGTGGTGAGCTTGTAGATCTGCTATTTTCCAATAGCCTAGACAGGAAATATGTTTAAAGTGGTCAAACTGATTTTGACTACTGGAATCTCCTCAAGGACCCCAGAGGGTCCCCGGACCCCACTGAGAACCAGTGAAGTACAGTAGGGCTGAAGCAAAGAGGATACAGTACACACTGTCACAGCATGTTTGCCTTTTACAAAATATTAAATGACAACTTATTTGTTTTAGTTTTTTTACCACAAGGGTTCATATTTTAGATTGTAGTTAAGAGAAAAGAAAAGATGAGTGTTAAAATGTTTCTATTTACTGCTTTCTATCGTTTTAGAAATGATTCTGAGTTCAGTGGGTGGAGGCATGCATACAACAAGTGGCTAAATGTCTTTTTAGACACAATAAGCCCATTCCCAAGATGCACTACAATCTTTCATGGGCAGATGTGACTTATGGGGGCTGGTAGTGTTACTGTAAATAGTAATAAAGAAATCGCCGGCTGATTGTGTAAAAAAAAAACATATTTAGCCACTTGTACACATGCCCCACGCTCTGAAATCAAAATCGTTAAAACGATAGAAGCAGTAATTTTTTTTTAACACACATCTCTAATTACAATCTAAAATATGAACCCTTGTTGTAAAAAAAACAAAGTTGTCCGAATGAAAAGCATTAACAAATAATAATAACTACATTGGATCCACTGGAACACAGTTTTCTTTTCTTTTTCTTTTTTCAATTTCCTGAAAAGTATCCGTTTTGGACACCCGACAGTGAAGATATGTGCTTTTTAGTGTTCCATGGTTCAAAATGAATTGGCAGATTTTTGACTTTGACAGGAATATATAATATCCGAGTGCATTCATGATTATAGTCACCGGTGGATCAGCTTCCGTCTGCCGCTGACCCGAGTCCACAGGTCCCGTGCGGTGCGGGCGATGGTCCCCCCGCGCGGCAGGCGGAGGCTCCGGAGTGGCTCCCGGATGCACGCCAGCACCCCCGGCTCCGACTCCGAGCCTTGCCCCCCCAGGTGCTCATGGGAAATGTAGTTTATCCTTCTCAGCTGTCTGTTGTAGTAGCTCCTCAGGTCGGAGAGCTCCTCCACCGCCGTCTCGGAGATGACGGAGACCTGGGAAGGAGCGCTGAGCAACGCGGGCGGCCTCCGCTGGCCGGCGCAAGAAACCGTGACATCCGAGGGTGGAGAAGGGACGTCCGCGGCCGCCGCGCAGGCGCGGGGTTTCCGTCTCCGTCTCTGAGGGGTGGTGGATTTTCTTTTGGAGTTGGGTTTGACCGGCGGCGGTGGCGTTTGTTGCCCCGTGCTGCCGTCTACATTCACTTTGACGTTAACCTCAATGTCCACACTAACTGTGTGTTCAACGTGACCGGGGCCTCTGCTTTCCTCATCTGTGTCTGTCCGTCTCTCTGTGCACTCCGCTAATTGATAGATTGGGTTAGAGTCCTTTTTCCTGGCCAAGTTCCTCTGTTCCTTCATTTGTTTGCGTTTGGATGACGGGGGGCTGTCGCTGGCCACTGTGGCGGGGTCAAAGGTCATGCTTACCTCTTTCTCATTGACCTCGACAGATGATGTTACCTCCTGGAACAAAGGACATTAAAATTTAAAAGTCAGTGGCAGGAAAGGTGGTTCATTCAAACATAACCCACACCGCCATTTGCATGCATTGCATATAGAGAAGTGGCTTGGATTTATTAACTTTGTTTACCACCCTATTTTATACTTTGGCTATCCCGAAAACAGCTGATCTACAAGCTATCGTGAGCTTGTCTATTTTTTTTTCTTTCCCCCAAAATAGGGATGCCACTGTTAACGTTAAATTAATGACAGGAGATAGTTGAGTTAAAAGGTAGGGTAAGTGATATTTTATGGTTAATAAACCAAATTTATTTTTGTTAAAGGTTATAGCACTATATTGTGATAGTAATCCTTGCTAGAGAGACTTTGTTCAGTAACGGGAGTTTCCCTGTCTCTTTCAGGTGGGTTGCCAATTTCAGACAATCTGGAGAAGACTACCCATTTTATTTATCAGCTTCGGTTTTATAAGTGTTCCAGTAAAAAAAAGAAATCTGTTTATTTCTTTGTTTCGTCACTACCAAATTCACGTGTTTATCCTATATGTCCTGTGCGAGTTCTCTTTCTTGGTTACATAAAATTGGTATCCAGACCTGAAAAAGATTTCTCTCTTAACTAAAGAGCTAGAGAGACAGGGAGACCCATGTTACTGAACAAACACTCTACTATTTCATAGTACAATCAGAATATAGAGCTATTTAACAACAACAACAAAACTATTCACTTGGCCCTACCTTCAACTTGCCAGTCAGGATTAGAACCTATACCCGATAACAATTTGGCCAAACTCTCTCTATACACCCAGTGATTGACAGAGTCATGTTAGTGTGATGCAGTGTTAGTGGACGCATGCCCTCTAATGAAAGATGAGTGTGCATACACAGAGAGCAAGGCATGATGGGACCAGGGACCGTGAGCAACAGTTATGCAAAGCTCAGGTTTGGAGCAGTGGTATGAATGAAACCATGCATCATTAGAGAATTAATGTTTTTTTGGTAAAGGAGCAATTATTCTCAATAAAGCTAATCATCATCCAGGCCCAAACAAACAGCGTAAATGGCCTAATCCATGTTTAACCACTTGAACTCCAGCTTCCATATTCTGGGCCCTCTAGGGAGGGAATATTAGCCAAAGAAATAGCAGATCTACACGCTTACAGCGCGCCACGTTGCGACGCGTTGTGAGCTTTCAGATCGTCTATCTTTGGTGAAGAGATTTGGTGTAGAGTCTGTAGAGCCAGCTCAGGTCCAGTGTACTACGTCTAGAGCAGGGGTCTTCAACAGGGGCTCCGGGACCCCTAGGGGGTCCTCAGAGTTACTACAAGGGGTCCTCCAAATCTCTGTGATAGAAACTTGTTTTTTTCCCCCTTTTTTATATTAACCACTTGAACCCTAGCGTCCATATTCTGAGAACTTTAGCCAAAAATAGCAGATCTACAAGCTCACAACGCCTCACACTGCCAGACGTTGTGAGCTTGTAGATCGGCTATTTTTGGCAAAGAGCTTTGGAAGGGGAAAAAAGCAGATTAAGTACAGTGAAAAGTCAAGTTTATTAAGTATTGACGGTTCAAGTGGTTAAATATCTGAAAACACAAATTGAATATATGAATCCAACATACACTGATGATTGTGCTGTCAAACAATGAAACAAGGAATCTATAAAAAGGTTGTGGGGATCCCTGCTTCATCTCTTCAACTAAGGGGTCCTTGGCCTGTAAACGTTTTAGACCCCTGGTCTAGAGGGTTTAAAGTTTAAACTGGGGGACTCCGGTCATCTAAGTATATAGGGTTTAAACTTTAAACCCTATATACTTAGATGACCGGAGTCCCCCAGTGGTCTATACAAGGCCACCTCCTTTTAACCCCTCTACAACCACTATCTTCTCTGAAAACATAGATCTGCTATTTTTTACTGAATGTTTTTTTTTTTTTTACTGAATGTTACGCTAGGGTTCATTTGGTTAAACAGTGTAAGTGAAGGCCCAGACAACACCATGCCAAGAACTGTAGGACGAAACAAGAGAATTGGGCGACTGTACTTTTTCCAATCTTGTCTTCCGAGTAGGGGAGGGAGGGGGAGCCCTAGGAGAGGTCTGTCTTGACCTTCTTGGCAACAGAGGACGCTCCAGAACTCTCAACTGTTCTCTTTCGCTCTTTGGCCTTTTTCTGGTCACTCACACCCGAGGCTTTAACCTGTGTGTGATTAACAACAAAGTCTTTTGTTTCTGTTTTTTATATTGTTTTTTACCTGGGACAGCCTGCCTTCTACAGAGCTGAATGGAGTAAAGGAAGCAACTAGAAAATACCAGCAGGAGGGACATCGCACGTGTTATCCACCGCAAATTTGAGGTGGAAAGCTTTCCACCTCAAGTCAGAAAATAAGTGCAGGCCATCATAGTCACGGCCCACGGTGAAGTCCTTCACCCTGTCTAGACCGGTTCAGGTCGACCAATCAGTGAACGGGGTGTAGAGCCTGTCTGTCTGATAGTAAAAACAGAGAGATGTGTTGGGACTCACGGTGGAAAGCTCTCCACCGTGAGGAATGATGTAACGTTGTAGTTTCATGACTCAAAAAGACTCGAAAAGACTACACCGCGGTGTAAAGCCTTCCACCGCGGACCCGACTATGATACGGGCTTTGGTCTCCACCGTACACTCTGATACGGGCTTTATGCCTTTTGATTTCACAAACCACACTCCCCATCGCTGTGATTCTTACCCATCCGGTACATCACTTGACAAGGCAGGCACACCGAGCATCAGTGGTGAACAGAATAGGTTATCACCCATTGCCAAAATGTACATACCGGTAGTACCTACTTGACAATGACGTGCGCGTTAGGCTAGCTATTGTCAGTGGAAACAGAATATCTAATGAAAACGATGGGTGGTTTGCTAGTGCAAAAGGCCTACAGTACAGTATGAGGTTCACAAACTTTTTAGCTCGAGACCCGTGACCCAAAGTGAAAATAGCCACTGAAAATACAAGCTCACAGACCTCCTATTTTCGGTGCCATGTCATAGTTCTGACCTCCCATTTTTTTACGACCCGACCAACTAAACTAACCTTACCGCTAACCTCAGTAAAACTAACGCTGGTGAAATGCTAACCTGCCGACGCTGGTGAATGCTAACCTGGTGAAATGCTAACCTGCCAACGCTGGTGAATGCTAACCTGGTGAATGTTAACCTGGTCAGACTATTGAGAGGTTGGACTTATGATCAGTCCCCCTATTTTCGCTATATTGTTTTTAAGAAAGAAATTATAAATCATTGGTTTTTTTTTTCAAATAATTTCACAAGAATTGTAGAAAATGGAAATATAAATATATTTACTTGCGACCCATCAAAATGAGTTTGTTACCCAATAATGGTTCCGACCCGTTCTTTGGGAACCACTGCTGTAAGTCATACAGTCATATGACTTAAGAACAAAATGGCTTCCATGGCAATACGGTCAACAGGAGACCAAAGGTGGGATAAGGAGGTCAGAGTAGACAACTAGAGTTCCCAAAAGCATCGTTACACTCTGGTCATCTTTCATGGTTACCAACAGTATAGGACCGATTTTAGATGCAATATCTCATTTTCTGTTCTTAGAAATACCTTGAACTATCTGCTAATATACACCCATTCTTGGATACCCCTCAGAATAGGGAATCTCTATTTTCCATATTCATGAAATTGCTGTGTATATCCATCTATGCAATACTGTGACTCCTTTAGTTTAACAGGACAAAAAGATGACGGTAGTGTTGTGAGTGATGCTTTTGGGAAACATGTCATCCATGTTGGAAGTACAGCCGACATCCAGAAATGAACAGGAGGACAGTTGACAAATCTGAAGAAGGAAACAAAGAAACAAAGAAAGAAATCAAATGAAAAATCACAACACAAACACACAAAGAGCTCTGTTTTTTACATGTGTAGATGTATTAAATTCATAGGTTCATAGGTATTAAAATGGGTATTAAAATATCTAAGTGAGCTACAGGGATTCATTCTACAGTCTAGTAGTTTGTTATGGTGCTAATGATCATTATCAGAGTGTGGTGGTGGATATGATATGATAGCATCTGAAAAAAAAGATTGAAAAAGGAGAATATGCAATGATGACAAATACACAATACATCACTTCAGAGTCTAACAGCTTACATGGACCAAGACTCTGTTTGGTGTAAAGGTCACAAATCAACATCTTAAAACCTTTCGACTGTTCGTGTACTGAACTGGAAGTGGTTCTCAAAGGGTAACATTTGTTAATGAGAATCAAATCAATAAATACATATTTATTTGGGGGCCTGACCTTAACGTGAAAATGTTTGAGAACCATTTGCTGCCGACTTACCTTGTTGGATTTGGAATGTGTTTGTTTTGGGGGAGGGGGACACATTTAGAAAATGCGTGAAGAGTAGACATTTTAAAGTTACGTGGAGGGAAGACACATGGACTCACACATTAGAAAAGAGGAAAACTGGTTAGAGAAAGGTTCACAAAATAGAACAGGCTGGATAGGGACAAATCACTTCACATTTCAAATACTTCACAACTTCACAACTAAGAGCACACCAAAGAATACAAAACACATTGTTGCTGTCGGGTGGAAACCGTGTACTTCCAAAAACGGTTGCTTTTCAGAAGAAAGAACCAATGCATCCAATGTAGTCATTATTTAGTCACAACCTCTAATACTTTTCATTGGTTTAATTTGTTATAAAACCATGCAATACTTGACCACTTTCATTTAAAAAACAATGATAGGTAGAAAAAATAGCAAATCTACAAGCTCACAACACGTTTGCAATGTGGCGTGTTATGAATTTGTTGATCTGCTATTCTTGCTACTATTTGCTACAACACCGGGGTTCCCCAATAGGCGGCCTGCGGGTCATTTGCAGCCCGCGGGGTGCTACTGTCTGGCCCACACCAACCCCAGTAATAATGGTGGTATAAGAGCAGCAACAACACTAGTATATCGTCGTTGTCGGGTGGAAATCTCGTATCTCCAAATTTGTACGTTCTTTCGCAAATCATACAAGGCCGTCGCACAAAAGTAGTGAAAACAGCAGATCTACAAGCACACAACGCCTCGCGGTGCGAGGCGTTGTGTGCTTGTAGATCGGCTGTTTTCACTAGTTTAAATCATTTTACAAATGATACATTTTGGACATACGTACAAGATTTTCATCCGACAAGGACGATATCTGAGCGGTCGCTGGAGTAGCGGGAACGCCGGCGTCGCCTCCCGCAATGTTGTGGCCCTCGGCTTGGTACCCTAGACATAATTCGGCCCCTGGGGAAAACTAATTGGGGAACCCTGCCGTAGTCTGACGAAATAGGGCATTCATTTACGAAAGTATCAAAAGGTTTAATGTAAGGTTTCTGCCTGACAGCAACGAAAAATAGTTTAACTTGGAAAGAGTGGAGAAGTGTCACCTGTTCTATGCTATGACAACAGTATCTGTTGATGGTGTTGTACACAAGGATGCACGATAATGAAATATCGGGCGATATCCGATAGTCGACTGTTTTTCCATGGCCATATTGACCAAAATCGATATTGCAATCTCAGATTCCACCAGTAGAGTTTGCCGTTCACCTTTTATTGGTGCAGATTTCTAAAAACAAATGTATTAGGCCTGCTGATCGTTCCAATACATACCAATAATTATCGTCTGATACGATATGATGACCGATATATACTGTATATAGTGACGGTCTTTTATTTACTGTGTGTGTGTGTGTGTGTGTGTGTGTGTGCGTGTGCGTGTGCGTGTGTGTGTGTGAGAGAGAGATACTGACCGTGGCAGATTCAGCCCCTGTCTTCCTGGTGGTCATGGTCACGGTGTGACCCTGGCTCTTGAGCAGGGGGGCTTTGCGTCCCACCTTCAGGTAGAAGTAGGTGGTGTACGGGGTGAAGCTGAAATCCTCACTGGGAACGCCATCAGAAACACAACGGGTATTCAAAATTGAGGTAAAAACTGGGGAAGTGGTTGTGCATTTAACTCATCCATTCATTCAATCCTTTATTTATACTCGAAACCCCCTTGGCTTGAGCGTTGACTGTTTTTGACACTTTATGTATACAGTATATTCTTTGTTCCCTTTTTTGGTGTGCCTTGCTCTTTTAATGTACAGTACACTGTACAATTTTTTTCCTTCTCTGTAACTTTGTAAATATCCTTAAACTGCTGTGCTATCTCCGGGCGACTGATTTTCCCCCTTGGGATAATAAAGGTATCTATACATATATCTATCTATCTATCTATCTATCTATCTATCTATCTATCTATCTATCTATGTTCTACTTGAATAGGTAAGAAAAAGGAAAATCTGCTTTTTGGATTATTTCTTTTTTGGCAAAGAAAGAGTGCATTCCTCCAACTACTTCAGATGTACTAGAGTAAAACTATATATTAAGGTTGGATATATCATTTTAAGAGCATTTATGCATTATTAACTGTTTGCGTGTGTACGACGTCACTGTTTGGGTAAACGGGGACGTACAGTACACAGCGGTGTTGATCAGTAATACCTGAAGTAACCCTGCAGCAGTAGGTGGACAATGATGGCCTCTGCCTTGAGCCGGGACATGGAGGTGGTCTGGATCATGTTCCTGCGCTTGGCGGGGCCTTTCCCCGTCCAGGCGTCCACCACCTTCAGAGGAGTCATCTTCTCATCCATGGACGCTGCCAGCTCCACGATCTGCACCACGTCCCGCGCATGCTGCGTGACGTCTACAGTGACGCATTCTGCAGCATCATTCAATAAAATACAAATAAAACAGGAACAAATAGTGACACAGTTAAAAAAAGGAAAAATGCACTACACCACAACGCATATGAATGTATGTATGTACTGTATGTACTGTATGTATGTATGTCCATCCGTCCCACACTTGGCTCACTGGCCAAGCTTCGCGGGACGCTTAATGAGACAAATTTGATTCTCTTTTTTTTTGCCACCAGACCAGGATCCATCAATAGGTCATAAAGAAGCCTCATGAAAAATGTGGCGCTTTTATCCACTTCATAGCGGTAATTTTGCCACCTGACAAGATATTTTACTAACAGTCACTTTGAAAAGTATTATGAATCATGCACTATGAATTATTTGACATTTTCACCCCAAAGGTTAATCAATTCTTCAGGGAAGTCTTGATCATTCCCACCCCAAAAGATGTAAAAAAAAAAAAAAAAAAAAAAAAAAAAAAAAGAAGAGATACTTTTAATGAGAGAGTGGCTAGCCGCTAGCAATAGCATTTTCATTTTCATTTAAATGTTCCCAAAATTCAAGGCCAAAAAAACAATTAAATCGATTAATTACTGTTAGGTGACAATTAATCATTGCAATCGTGACAGCCGTAGACACACACATCACGTGCACACCTTTTCCATGACGGCAAGCGTCACACATGTTGTTACAGCCCTCATCGTCCCACACCTCGTCAAAATGAACTGCCATGAGGGACCGCCGACACCTTCAACACAAGTCAAGAGAGACACAGACACTCACATATTATGTGTGTACAAGTGTGTGTGTGTGTGTGTGTGTGTGTGTGTGTGTGTGTGTGTGTGTGTGTGTGTGTGTGTGTGTGTGTGTGTGTGTGTGTCTGTCTGTCTGTCTGTCTGTCTGTCTGTCTGTCTGTCTGTCTTTCTGTCTGTCTGTAAAACAAAACAAACATGAACGTTTTTTTAGAGCAATGGTTATACAGTAATTAGTAAAAGCTTTCGATCGTTAAGATGATGCATGATCTAGGTTTAGGGTTAGGGGTTAGAAATGGCAACAACAAAAAAGCTTTCAAGTGAAAAATTGCTCTTGACGCCCCATGGACAGTAACGTGTGTGCTTGTGCGTGTATTGTATGCTACCTGTCGACGTTCTGGCAGTAGTCGACCATCTGGAGCAGCTTCTTCTGGCCCACGTTCTCCATCACCACCATGGTGCTGATCCTGAAGATGTCAGCGAACCCGAAGTAGACGATGCAGTCGGCGGGACGATCGTCTCTGCCTGGACACCCGGCGGGACAGGTCAGAGACAGAGAGAGAGAGAGAGAGAGAGAGAGAGATATAGGAAACCAGATACATCCACACTCGCAATAAAGGAAGGCCTCAGACATGTAGCAAGTCTAATTTACACTTAGTCGTATGACAGTGTGTGTCCTGCAGCAAAAACAGTCGATGTGCAAGCTCATGACGCATCGTTACAGAACATACTGCATACGTAATTGCATATTAAAGTCTTACAATTTAGGCATTTAGCAGACACTCTTAATCCAGGGCAACTTACACAGTAAGCAAAGAAAACACAAGTTAATACATCAAATGCACAAGAAATAGTAATCTAGGATCATAGGTAAACCAGGAACCTATCATCAGTCTAAACAGTATAATATCAAAAGAATCTATAGAACTATACACACAAAGATCCAGTAGAAGCAACAAAAAAATACTTCTTAGCAATAATGTGTTTCTACCTGCCCGTCCACTCTCCTGGTAGTAGTTCTCTATGGATTTGCTGATGGTGTGGTGGATGACAAACCTCACGTCAGGCTTGTCGATGCCCATGCCGAACGCCACCGTGGCGACCACCACCTGATGTAAAAACACAAACAGAGATATGCGAATAACAGGGGGACACACTGACATGCGTACGCACGTACAGAGATTTCACACATTTATTGTAAGATAACCCTGGTGTGAGAAGGGTCACAATTATTACATAATTGTCTAATCGCAGTTATTTGACATAATCGCAATTATTTGACATAATCGCAGTTATTTTGTCATAATTGTCATAATCGTTTACATGTTGAAAAATGTACATATTTTCAAACATTTTCAAAAATAGTGGAAATAGCTAACCTGACTGCGCCAGATGATGGCAGCAGTGCGTATGCCTGGCTGCATACCGCTCTGCTTACCATCATCTGGGATCGCTCGGGCTAAGGGGCGGGCCATTTTTTCAAATTCTTTAGCAGGTGATTGGATGGGGCCGTCTCTCTATCACAGTCTGGGAGTGCCAACTCCAACCACTCATATTGGCCTGTCTGCATGACGTTACACCCAGAATCCGCCTCCTGGGTTTCCACGTGGTCTGGAATCAGACTCTATTGGCTCAGAGCCGCTCAGAGCCCGCCCGTAGCTGCCGCTGATTCGTCCGGCCCGGGACTTTACGAGTGTTATCAACTCCCCCGGAGAGATCTCAGATGGTAAAGTAGGGCGGTACGCACTACTGCCACCATCTGGCGCAGTCAGTTTAGGAAATAGCAGATCTACAAGCTCACAACGCGTCGCAATGTGATGCGTTGTGAGCTAGAATATCTGCTATTTCCACTGTCAATGTTATTTTTCAACTGTTAAGTTGTCAAATATGTACAGGTAAGTAATTTCTTTGTATATTTAGGTTATGTATCATATCTCCCATGTGCAACTTCAAAGCCTACAAGCCAAACAGAAATGTAATCGTTAATCGCAATTATTTGAGTGACAATTAATCGTCATGTAAAATGTCATAATCGCGACTGCCCTAGGTGTGAGAGAGTACTTTGATCTTGTTGGAGGTCCATTTGCGGTGAACGCGTGACTTGTCTTCAGGTAGCATGTTGCCGTGATACGGATAAGCCAGGATGCCCCGTTTCTGAAGGTCTGAAGACACCACCTCCGCATCCTTCTGGGAGAACACGTACACGATGCCTGCCACCATGAAAGAAAGGCGTGATTCACAAAACATCAACAACAAGAATAAAAACCAACACAGCTTTTAGGATGTTTTTTTTTTTGCACTACATTTTTATCCCATGATTTTTGTTCTTCAACTGGGGTCAATTGTCTAATGTAAACCTGGGCACTACAATCCCTCTGCCGACCTGGGGAATAACGGACTGACCTCATGCTTCCTTCTATGCATGAGGAGTCCAAGCCGCTTCTTTTCACCTGACACGGGGGAGTTTCCCCGATTGGACGTAGCGTGTGGAAGGAACACGATATTCTAACGAGTTCCTTTCCCCTCCATCAGGCACCCCGGCTGGCCAGGGGGAGGCAGTATAGAGACCAGGATTACTGCATGTTTTTTGTGAGGGTACCTACCCTAGGGCACACGGGGAGAACATGCAAACTCCACACAGAAATGCCCTTTTGCCAACCCCACCAAGGTTATGGGCACTGATGACATGGAGGAGAGAAAACTCCCTCAGTGTCCCCAGTGGGAATCGAACCCAGGACCTTGTAGCTGTGAGGCGACAGCGCCTCCGACCTTTAGGAGGCATTTTTATATGACTGTGTGACGCACAACAAAACATTGGATGAAATATGGCATTGTGTAAATAAAGTATATAGATTTATAAGATACATTGGAAAGGAGCCACAGTACCTGACTGGTCCTTGTATCGATTCATGATCAGTGAGGAGATGTCGCTAATGGCCACATCGCTGTTGGAATCTTTTTGTCGAACCTGAGAAACAAACAAATCTGTGTTCAGTATCAGACAGGTTGTATTTTTTAGCACACATAGCTTCGTTTGAAAGCTGTGTGTGTGTGTGTGTGTGTGACTGTGTGTGTGTGTGTGTGTGTGTGTGTGTGTGTGTGTGTGTGTGTGTGTGTGTGTGTGTGTGTGTGTGTGTGTGCGCGCACGCACGTGTGCGTGGCGATGGGGCGGGTCGCGTGAGCATATGCGGGTCACGTGAGCGTATATAAGAATTTGGGGGAGTCCTTGACCCCTTGGCATGAAAATGTTTGAGAACTGGTTCCGGGGACTCCCAGATCCACTTGAGAGCATTCTAGAGGGTCCCCAGCTAAATTATTGATAGTTTGATAGACCGAATGGACCCAGATCTGTAACTCAGAGAGCGTACGAATGTAACCAAATGGACCTGTGGGTCCATTTAGTTACATTTGTAAGCTCAGAGAGATTTTGGGGTCTGTGGCCTAATGAATTCTAATCTGGGGGTCCTTTATGTAAAATGTGTTTACAAACATTGTTTTGTTAATTTAAACACCAGTATTTTCAGCATTGTTTTTATCTATACTTAGAAGTTTACTATCAGAACCGTCACAGCTTGTCTGTACCTGTCCGTCCATCCGGATGGGTTACTCCTGACACATCACTGTGACATCACAGGCGACATCACAAGTGACATCACAGTGATGTCAGATACTCAGAGCAGAGATCTCCATATATGGGCATAAACAGGTGACATCACAGTGTTAGGGTTCTCCATATATGGGCATAAAAGGGATTGTATCCCAGATGATACCCGGTTAGGAGAACCACACTATGATCTCCATAAATGGGCATAAAAGGGATTGTATCCCAGATGATTATCCTGCGGATATTGGCAGTGAGGGGAAGCGCTTCCAGAAGGTCAACGATGCCAAGGGCCACCAGGGCCGCAGGACTGTGGACAAGGACTTGCAGCGCATGCACGCTACACTGGAGCGTGAAAACCAACAGGCCTGATGGAAAATGCCACGTTTGTTTGTCTGTGCCTTTCTGTCTGTCTGTGTCTGTGGGGTGCCACATTTGGAGCCAAACTACTGTGTGTGTGTCTCTCTCTCAATATGTGGAGCTGACTACCATCACCTGGATCTCCATCTCCATATATGTAAAAGTCCATATACAGTATGGGTATTCCCCAGAATCCCTTTTATGTCCATATATGGAGATCCCTGATGTCATCGATATACATAACCGGCCAGATTGCCAAGACATGGCGTGACCTCACCCTTTAGGGCGAGGTCGCTTTTCACCCTGAGTCGTCTTACTGGTACTAGTAAAGGTAAATTCAGGTTCTAAGTAAAATCTCTGCATATCAATTCATAAATAAGGTGAATCAACTAACGATTAATGAATGAGGAATTAATGAAGGAGGTGCTCTTATTGGGCCCCTCATTGATTACGGAGTCCTTGTCTGGTATCGCGACGCCCCAGCTGCCTTAAAGTTAAAGCTCCAAACAGCCCAGAACAAACTAATTAGGGTTGTGCTTGGTCTTCCACCTCAGACCCACCTTACCGATCATCACCACGAAAGCGTGGGGTGGCTCAAAGTAGCTGACAGAGTACAGCATCTTGCAATGGGCCTGGTGTACAAGATTCACTACACCTCCAAGATACCCATGTACCTGGCAAACTACTTCTTAAAGGTCAAGGATGTTCACGATCACAACACCAGAGGCAGCTCCACTAATCATCATCAAGGTAGATTTAACACTAAACAAGGCTCTAACTCGTTCTCCTGCAATACCATCAACATGTGGAACGCCCTTCCACAAGCCTTAAAGGAGAGCAAATCCCTAGCCTCCTTCAAAATTGGTATGAAAAGTCACCTTCAGACAGCTGCTACCCGTGACTTGTAAAAAGACTAAGCCCCCATGCTCTCTCTGTACCAGTGATTTGTACTGTCATGAAACTGTACTTTTTTCTATTGCAAACTTCTAATACATTCTTCAATCAATCAATGAAACGATAATTTGCATTCCTAGTTTAGACAGTACAGTGAGTAGACCACAGTGTGTTTCGTGTGCATCGCAGTCAAAGTGTCAAGACAGGTGCGGTGTTAGTGTGTTGACTGCGGTCGCAGCCACAGCAGAGCCCACCTCGTAGTAGAGGTTGGTGCGGTTGAAGGAGGCGGTGATGGTGATTGGCTGAGGCACACACAGGATCTTCTGGCAGTCCTTCAGCACGCTGCTGGTGGCCGTGGCCGTCAGCCCCAGCAACGGCACGTTGGGGAACTGCCTCTTCAGGATGCCCAGCAGTTTATAGTCTGGACAAGGAGAGAGAATCAACACGTCTATGGACAAACCTATTCTGAGAAACCATAACCAGCCATTTCTCTTTTAGGAATTGAGCCAATGGCATAGAACAAAGACTAGCTTTATCCAGATACAGAGCTTTTCTGGACAAGAATTTGGTTCTGCAGTTCACCGTGCACATGGCCTTTATAGTGCCATAGTTTCACGTCCCAGGCTCCAATCTTACATGCAGCCAAGGTAGCTGTTATCGACCTAGACGTCTTGATAAAACATACATTCTTACAGGTAGCAACAGCTAAGACATCTTAGTTAGCACTAGAGACGATGACTCTTTTTGTTACATTTTCATCACATTTTCTTTTGAAAAATACAATGGGCCCACAGACTGTTATAACTGTGTTTGAGAAAGTTGCTGGTTGATGTCTTGCATGGTTGCCTCTGCCGTCGGTGTGTGAATTGGTGAAAGTAAAGCTCATTGTGAGATATTTTGCATAAAGGTGCTATATAAATGCATTTATTTTAAACCCATATTTTTCATTATAAATATCAAACATTCAACTACATAATAATTCCCCCATATTGATTGTGGGAGAATCTATAATAAAATGTATACTGTACCAGGTCTAAAGTCATGGCCCCACTGGCTGCAGCAGTGCACCTCGTCCACAGCGATGCGACTCAGGCGGTTTGCATTGTAGGCCTTCTCCAGCCGGGACATGAGCATCTTGCTCTTGGCTACCTTCTCTGGAGTCACGTACACCAGCTTGAAAGGAGCCTTCGTGTCGGTCATTCCATTCAGGACCATCTTAGCGTGTTCCTGGAACGACACCAAAAGTGTTTCATCTCTCTCTTCCAGTGAAAATCTCAAAAACAGAAGATCAGACAAAGTCCACGCTGACTGTGTGTGTCCTGTATCTTGACTGGGAAATCTTAAAAGATTATGGACATAAAACAACTTTGGACCAGAGAGTGTGTGTACTGGATCCTAATAATAACTACACCATAAAAGGCAAACAAGGAAGCTTTGAATTTGGGTGCCAGACAGCCAGAGCCAAGAACAGAGACATTTAAAATCTGGAGGAGGAGCAAAAAGTGTGTTTTTAATAAAGTTCTAAATGGCGGTAAATTCTGTCAATGAAATAAAGGAGGTCCAGATGAAATAAACTAAAGGATCAGGGTATAATATGGCTGGGGTCATGGCTGTGAAAAGTTACCTTGCTGCTAGAAGCATTGAGAGTGACGGCTGACACATCAATGGATGTTAGATACATGAGCTGGTCCTCCATCAGCGACACCAAGGGAGTGACAACCAAAGTAAATCCTGAAACACACACACACACACACACACACACACACACACACACACACACACACACACACACACACACACACACACACACACACACACACACACACACACACACACACACACACACACACACACACACACACACACACACACACACACACACACACACACACACACACACACACACACACACACACACACACACAGTGTGACACACTGTTTCCCAAACAGTGGGTCGGAACCCATGTGTGGGTCGCAAACACATTTTCATGGGTCACAAGTAAATATCCCTTTATTTTTTGTTTCCACAACTTTGTTTACAATTATTATTTCAAAACATAAAAATATATATACCGTATTTTCCGGACTATAAGGCGCACTTAAAAGCCTTTAATTTTCTCAAAAAACTACAGTGTGCCTTATAGTACAGTGCGCCTTATATATGGATCATTCATTGACATTGACATTCCCTTTAGCACAGCTCCATCTGTTGGATGCATAACGCAACGGTAGTGTCTATTATGTGCGCCTTATAGTCAGGTGCGCCTTATATATGAAAACAGTTTGAAAATAGACCATTCATTAACAGTGCGCCTTATAGTCAGGTGCGCCTTATAGTCCAGAAAATACTGTATATAATATATATATATATAATATATATATATATATATATTATATATTTATCTTGAGCTAAAAAGTTTGGGAACCACAGTTTTCAAATGCTGAAAAATAGCCAATTGGCAAGTTTATAACACATTACAGCAAGTTTTTGTGTGATTGGAACTTTTTTACAATAACCACTTGAACCCTAGCATCTATTGTGAGGGGAACATTAGATGAAAATAGCAGAGGTGCGAGACTTGGTCTGAAAATACACATTAACATGAATCCAACATATTAATAGAAAAGTTAAGTCTAAGGAGTCATGTATGAAATTAAGTTTCAATTGCAACACAAGTTTATACAATATGTAGTAAGTGGGGGTCCCTGCTTCATCTGTCTCTCAGCTAAGGGGTCCTTGGCCTGAAAAACGTTGAAGGCCCCTGCATTACAGTATGAGCTTGCAAGCTCAACTACTTTCGTTGTGTGACACCGTCACATGGTTAAAGTGGTTAAAGTAAGCCTATACATTTCGGCAGAACAAACATGATAACTCATTGAAGTGTGAAAGTGGTGTGTGAGTGCATTAACGACGGCAGGAGGCATTACATCGAAGATGAATTGTAAACTGTTGTAAAAGCTATTTTCGACTACAAAGGGTAGCCCAGAACCTTCACTGACATGAAACTTTCCAGAGGCCCTGACGTTCTGTGATGGTTTTATCTATTATTAGACCTGTTAAACCTACAGTATACATACGTTATAAGTACTGTACTTGAGTACAATTTGGAGGTATTTGTAATTTACTTGAGTATTTCTAATTTCCAATACTTTCACTTCTACTCCACTACATCTCAGAGGCAAATATTGGCAAACTTTAGTTACTACTAGTTACTTAGTCTTAGTAGATTTGGATTATTACAAAACATTACGTCTTAGTAGATTATATCACAAAACATTAGTAACCACTTCAGCCCTATATACATTTCGGTCATTTGAAAATAGCCGATCTACTGTACAAGCTGTACAAAGATTTTTATACATTTGAAAACTTGTGAAACAGGACATTCTGTAGAATGAGTACTTTCTACTTTTGTACTTTAACTATATTTTGATACCAACATTTTTTTAAAAACTTTTACGCAAGTACAGTTTGAATTCCGGCCTTTTACTTGTAACAGTGTATTTTTACATTGCTTACTTTTACTTTTACTTAACCGTTTTAGTGCCAGCCCCTAGAGGACGCCAAAGAATGCCAGGGTTTGTCCCATAGGCGAGCGTATTAGCATCCGGGGACTCACGTTGCAGTGACGCGCGTGCTCACGTTCGTGCACGTCATGGAAAGGTCCCGGATGAAAATGGCTACAGAATAGCTATTAGCATTTTGTCATTTAAAAGATAATTTTTAGGCGATTTCGCCGTAAATAAACCTCATCCCTAAAAACACAATCCAGAGATATGGGCCTCCAAAGATGTGGTTTTTCATTGGATTCAGCGGCGATTCGCGGCAACGTTCGCGGCTAACGGCCGGCCGGGGGGCTCCCGGATTTCGATCACTGGCTTGAAAATTTAGGCCCAGGCTTCAGAAGGCCTCGGATCATTTTATTCATTGCATTAAAAAAGCCGAACATGTTCGGGATAGGCACACTGGACTACGTTCCGGAAGCGGCGCTGAACATTCAGTGAACATTGGGGGGCTCAAAAATGTATTTTAAACCATTTTTAATGGAATATATCGTCGGACCATGTAAAATGGCTAGCTGGCTAGCGTAGGACGAGCCAGGACCACCCACGACTCTACAAGCAGCTCAGGGTAAGTCAATTAATAAAAAGAAAATTGTATTGGATTGAAATAAAGCCGAACATGTTCGGGATAGGCACAGAATGAGTTAAGTAAAACCTTTGAGTCGTTTTTCCACCACTGGAACAGAGCCATACATGTACAGTACCCAGTGAGCAGTTCACAGTGGAACAGAGCCATAAATGTACAGTACGCTGTGAGCATTTCACAGTGGAACAGAGCCATAAATGTACAGTACCCTGTGAGCATTTCACAGTGGAACAGAGCCATAAATGTACAGTACCCTGTGAGCAGTTCACAGTGGAACAGAGCCATACATGTACAGTACCCGGTGAGCATTTCACAGTGGAACAGAGCCATAAATGTACAGTACCCAGTGAGCAGTTCACAGTGGAACAGAGCCATACATGTACAGTACCCGGTGAGCAGACAGCAGGCAGTTGGTAACAGAGGCTCTTCCCTCGTCCGGTGGGCATGACGAGGAACAGGTCCCTGCCGTCCATGCTCAGGTTGATGGCCCGCAGCTGGAGAGGGCGGAACTTGGACAGCTGGAAGGAATCCTTCAGATGCTGTTCCACGTCCTTGGACCAAGCAAAGTCTACACAGCGTAAAGTAGAATTACAACGTTCAAAATAAAAGTACAGAAGGGCTTATTATGACATTCACGGACCAAAGATTCAGTCAAGTCCAGGGGTCGGAACGGTTAATCAAACTGATCGATTATAGAAATAATATGTCATAGAATTTAATACAGTTATCAATTAATAATTGGTCTCTATTTTGGGCAAGTCGTTAAAGGTGAAAAGTTGCAAAAAGAAATGTTTTGACTATACAGATTAATACATTACAGTCGTGATGCCCTGCCATGTGTTGGTTTGCCATTCTTTTTTCTTTTCTTTTATTCAAGTTTTTAGGGCTTTTTCAGAGCCTTTATTTGGCCAGCTAGAACATCAAATGAAATGTATTATCAGTTATTATATTAGTTATTAAATTAGTCATGAAATTAAAAACTGTCATGAAAGCGGGCATTGTGGGCATGGTATTTGTGACTCTACGAGTAGAAGAGGTCTGGCCAAACATGCCATTATGTTAGTGTTAGGATTTAAATACCCAGCTTCAGCACTTGGTATAGCATGTGATTCTACAAAAAAGCGACACACAAAAAAACCTGAATCCCTGGCTCAAAATATTTTCTGATGGGGGTCCATGACCAAATAAATATAGATTTGGGGGTCCATGACATAAAAAGGTTGTAGATAGAAATTCCATGAATAAATATGAAAACAAATCAAAGACATTCCATAAATTACAAAACAAATGCTTAAGAAGTAGTGAAAATAGCCGATCTACAAGCTCACAACATGTCACGTTGTGAGCTTGTTGATCTACTGTTTTCACTAGTCTGGGGCCAGACTCCCTGGTAAACATCCTATTTCTCTTTTGGGTCTGTTCTTTGTATGTGATGTGATTCTACAACTGGTGCCTGCAGAACAGTGAAACAATGCTTTATATTACCAGGATTATCATAGCGTTTCATCTCTTGCTTGGTCAACGCCGGCTCGGCTCCAGATGACTTTGATGATGATGAAGATGAAGATGAGGAGGAGGCAGACCCTGAGGGCTGGGCAGCATCACAGGCCTCCTCCAGCCTGCGCAGAAGCCTCTTCCTGCGGGCGTTCAGTTCAGCCTGCTTCTCCAGGAGCTCTGCGATCTCGATCTCCACAACTTGGAGATCCGCCTCCACCGAGTCCAGCTCTGCCTGCACGTCTAAAGTGGCAACACATTGTGTTAACATTTATAGATAGCAATGCCATGAATACTCACGTGATGACACGACTGTCGCTCGACAGAAAACAATGCGTTCTTAACTGTACTCACTGTATTTTGGTGTTTTCATTGTTTGTTTTGGTAGCCCAAAAACGCCCCCGTGTACAAAAAACGGACAAACAGTGAATACTGTACACCGATAGGCAATGTGTTTCTGCAGGTAAAGTGGCGGTTAACTACTTGTGAAGAGGGAAATGATTGGTAAACACTATATATATATTTATTGTTTTGAACACAGGGCAATATTACAGTACTGTATATACCATATATCATTGATTGATTGATTGAAGAATTTATTAGCAGTTTGCAATAGAAAAAAGTACAGTTTCATGACAGTACAGATCACTGGTACAAGGTCAACTAAAAGGAGATCCAAGAAAGCCGAGGCTTATTTCCACAGGAACCACACTTTAAGTATCTCATATAACATTGAGAGGCAGACGGATAGAACATAGTACTTTATCTAGGATAATATCAGTTTCAAAAACATAACATCAAATACAAAGGCAGAAAAAAAAGAAAAAGAGGGGGAGCATGGGGGCTTAGTCTATTTACAAGTCACGGGTAGCAGCTGTCTGAAGGTGATTTTTCATACGAATTTTGAAGGAGGCTAGGGATTTGCTCTCCTTTAAGGCTTGTGGAAGGGCGTTCCACATGTTGATGGTATAGCAGGAGAACGAGTTAGAGCCTTGTTTAGTGTTAAATCTACGTTGATGATGATTAGTGGAGCTACCTCTGGTGTTGTGATCGTGAACATCCTTGACCTTTAAGAAGTAGTCATTTATGAGTTCTATTATGAGTTATGAGTTCTATTTTTATACTACTAGCGGTCTAACATCAACAAAGGCACAGTATGTGAGTGTGACTGATAACTAAGACAGCACATAACGGGTCTAGTAGCCCAGTTCTATTTAACCACCTGCGCTCCATCTCTTTCTCTTTGCTCTCAATCTACCTCTGTGCTCCCCCATCCTCACGGAATACTACAAAATGATGGAGCACACACAGAGAAAACATATTATATTTAACTCGATGCTCTACACCTGTAAGACTGTGATGTGCCAAATAAAATTGATTCCTATTATACGAGTAGTGTCCTAAGTCGGGCTTGAGGCGGCGAGGGTGGTCCCTGGAGCTCTGGTGGTTCCAGGGACCCCCTGGGCAGGCTTCCCCTGCCCCTGCCTTGTACTGTAAAATGTAGATCGGCTATTTTCACAATTTCTGTCTCTAATATTTGACAATTTGGCCAATGTTTAATTTGTCATTTTAGAGGTATTAAAATGTCCTTAAATTGTCACTTAAGAAATGTGCAGATACCCTCTATATACACTTAAACTTTATATTGGTTTGTTTACTGTTGAGTGAGAAATCAATGTTGCACATTAAGTTAATCATCTGGGGACCCCCCAAAATAATTTGGGGACCCCCCTGGGGGTCAAGACCCACAGGTTGAGAACCACTGCTCCAGGGTTGGTAATGTGATTACTATGGGACCCAGAACAGACAGGAGGTTGTCTGACACCTCCGCAGGTACTTATCCCCTGTGGCTCACAGGTCCACAGCTAATGATCACTTTCTTCCCTCATCCACTCTCTCATGCACACCCCTGCCTCCTCTGGGGTATATGAGCAGTGTACAAGTAATAATGTTGTGCCTGTCCTTATGAATCGACTAGTCGTCACACACAAAATGCATTTCAGTTATACGTTTACTATTTAGACGGGACAAAGAATGCCACACAATATTTAGCAAGAATGCAAATTTCCATCCTTAGTCCCCATACAGAAAACAACAAACATTACGAAAAAAAGAGCACATATATAAACGTTAATAAAAGGTAGGCTACTACTACAAACAACAATATACATTTAGGAGAGATTGGCTTGAGCTAAACTTACCATTACTGCTGTCACCATCCATATTTCAGACAGGTTCACCAAGGCACCTTGCAGAACACAATCATAGCAGATGTTGGTGGTTCTCTGCAGAAAAACGTTTCAATCATATCATTTATATTACATACGTTTATGAGTTCAAGAATAGGTTTCTTCTTTGTTATATGTCAACTCAACGTAGGTGCTTATAATCTATTTGGCGATCATGCTTCATTCATTTTATACACGGGGAAGAGCTATAAAGCTAGCACGTTTTGGGATATTGTAAGCAAACTTACAAAAAAGGCAATAATTGAATCATGCATGCTCTTTATTAGCCCTGAAAATGAGGGCTAGCTCTTTATATGGACGGAAATGGAAGCAAGAAAATATTACAATAAATACATCACCTTTCAGCTCAGAGTTCTCTTCACTCTCCTTTTCAGTATCTCTCTGGTGAAGTCTCTTCTTGTTTATCCAGACCTAAACAGGGGTTGCTAGACAGCAGCACTGTGAGCACACACCCGGCAGAGTGAATGGATATCGCGAGATTATCAAAAAGAACTGATCCGCAAACTAACAGCGCGTCGAACGCCTGCTTACATGACACGTTGTTATGTTTGTAGATCAGTTCTTTTTGGGACGCGGCGCCTACTGAGGCTTACGTCGGGAGACATTCAAGAAACACAGAGATGTTTCCTAATTAAGTGCATGATAACTTGTACATCCTGAAGAGATGCGTTCTCAACAGGAGTTTATGGCTCATAACTTGTCGTTTACTTTATTTGATTTTATTTGATTTTAATATCACGTTATTCGTGTGTTGGGGAGGAGGGAAATGGATAGAATACGTTAAACATTTTTGTGTTTAGTGTTTTGCTATTTGCTCTCTTTTTAAGTAGAACGATATTAAACGGGGATGATGACAATAGAAGGAAGCAGCGCAGTGCAAAATAAGTATCCATAAGTCTAGATTTTGTCATTCTAATTTCTCATTTATGGTATTTGAGAATGAAGCCAAGCACAAGTAGTACATTCAAACAATTCGTGACTCAAAAAATAAGAAGGCTGAAAAGACTATTCTTTGTGTGATCACATTTAAAATTTTTTCTATTGATAACTTTGTCGTTTGTGTTTGTGTTCTGTTCTGTACTGTACTGCCTGCACTGTCTGTTTTGTAGACTATTGTCCTGTATCTGTATGTGTGTCATGACTTTTGAATAAAGATTTATAAGCAACTTGAAAAGTCACTGTGTAGTTTTTAACAGTAGCTGTATTGAACAAAACCCAAACAGATACCCAGAAGACATCATCTGGAAAAGGCGTACGTGTTTCCGTATCCGGAAAACGTCAACTGGAGAAGGCGTGTTTCCGGAAGACGTGGCTTGTTGGTCTGGTTGCTGCTGCAGCAGTGGCAGCTGTCATCACTGTAGTCAACCAGAGGACTGTTTAATCACAAATAATAACATCCTGAGTTTAATTAATCATACTTTGTTGTCCTGAGCTGTCGAAGCGCCGCCAAGATGATTTCTCTAACGGACTCCCAAAGTAAGACGTTTTGATTTGAGTTGGTTCTGCAGATTCATAATGATAAGCGACCAGCTGTTGCCTGCCTAGACTTCTGCCTTTCTAACCGGCTGATGTGCATCAGTAAGCTACTGTAGCTAAAGCTAACAATGCTAAATACATTGCCCCTGCTCTGATTTTTGTCCATGTCACTGTGCCATCCACTGCTGTGACACCAAGCCAGCACCAGGGGTGTTCTGACTCCCACTCCGTTTAGCTGGGTGGGTGCTTTGTGGCCTGGGGCTTATCAGAAAGATTGGACGTTTCATTGCCACTTGACCAGTGGTGTAAATAACTACATTTACATTTACTTAAGTACTGTACTTAAGTACAATTTTGAGGTATTTGTACTTAACTACATAACTTTAGTATTTCCAATAACTTTACGTCTACTCCACTACATCTCAGACAAATATTGTACTTTTACTCCACTACAATTATTTGACAACTTTAGTTACTATTTTGTAGATTTTGATTATTATTACAAAACATACAACCACTTCAACCCTATATACATTTTGGCCATTTGAAAATAGACGGTCTACAAGCTCACAATGCTTCTTGATGCAACGCATTGTGAGCTTGTAGATCTGCTATTTTCAAAAGATTCTTTATCAATTTTATTTTAAAACTTGTGAAATGGGACATTCTGCATAATGAGTACTTTACTCAAATACTTTTGTACTTTTACTCAAGTAATTTTTTAATTCTGGACTTTTACAACAGAGTATTTCTACAATGCCGAATTGATACTTTTACTTAAGTTAGAAATGTGAGTACTTTTACCACCACTGATCATAAAAAGTAATAATTGGACGTTTCATTGCCTTTTGACTATTTCTCCAAAATAATTGAGAGAAGAGCATTTGGATATAACTCATTTAACGTCCAAGAAGTCTAACAGTTCTTCATCTTTTCCTGAAGTGAGAACATTGAGAAGAATTGTTAAAACATTTACAAGACTGTAGTACTTGAGCAATTCCACAATCGCCCCATCTCAGAAATGACCAGTATTATTTAGCAGATACATAATAACACTTTTATACGAGTACAAAAGGACCCCAAGTTTAACAAGCCATTGAGCTTTCTTGTGGTTTAAATTCTTTTAGTTGACCTTGTATCAGTGAACTGTACTGTCCAGTACGTTTTCCTTTTCAAACTTCGAATAAAGTAGTCAATCAATCAATCACTCCCCGTGTGTCTTCTTGTCTGTGTCCCACAGAGATCGGGATGGGACTGACGGGCTTCGGCGTGTTTTTCCTCTTCTTTGGAATGATCCTGTTCTTCGACAAAGCCCTTCTGGCTATTGGAAACGTGAGTGTTACTGCTTGATTCGATCGCACCGCTTTTGTTATCTCTGACGCTGAGAAATTCCCAGGTGCCTTTCTGTTCCTGCTCTCTCTCTCTCTGTAGTTGTAGCAGCGAGAGATAGTGTCACTGTCACTGAGTTACAAATGTTCGCTTAAAAAATACATATATCCAAAGATTTGCACACGTTTTGATGACTTCAAAAATAGCAAATCTACAAGCTCGCAGCGCTGCACTCTGTGCCGTGCTGTGAGCTTGTATATCTGCTATTTTTCAATAGCTAAAGTATAACATAATTAAGGCCCTAAACTGTAAGCTGCCATAAAGTAACAATGTAATTCAGGGGTGCCATAGATGAAAAGGTTATTTATACGGGTACCCTGGGATAAAACAGTTTGAGAGCCACTGGTCTAGGGACCCTCAGGGTTCCTTGAGTGTGTTCCAAATAGACCCTAGTTAAAGGTCTGGTACTCTGAGAGTGCACACATGGAATCATTATTTTGGGCACTCAAGTTATGGGGATTGATGACTGATCAAAAAGAAAATGAACAGAGGAGAGGACTCAGTGCTCACATAATTAGACTATAACTGATTATGTTGCCTTTGATTTATATAATGTGTAGAGTAGTTATTATATTTAGAATAGCCTCCCGTGGACAGGTGTTGAACTTGTTCTACGACACTCAAGCATTGCATCTGGTCCATCCAATGTGATTGTGCCTGTCCATGCCTCTGGCTCTCATTCTTATGAGAGGAAGTTAACCAGAGACAAAGCATTTCTCCTGATATTGAGTTATCTTATCGCTCCCTCCGTCCAGATCTTGTTTGTGGCTGGGCTGGCCTTCGTCATCGGGCTGGAGAGGACCTTCCGTTTCTTCTTCCAGAAGCACAAGATGAAGGCCACCGGTTTCTTCCTGGGTGGGGTGTTCGTTGTGCTGATAGGCTGGCCCATCATCGGCGTTGTGCTGGAGGTCTACGGCTTCTTCCTCTTGTTCAGGTGAGGGAAGACGCCAGTTGTTTGGTTCACAGTGCAGTCGTTTGGTTCAACGTTTTTCAGGCCAAGGATCCCTTATCTGAGAGAGGGAGATGAAGCAGGGATCCCCACCCACCCCACTACATATTGTATGAATTGTGTTGCAGATTAAATGTTTTCATAGATTTCATAGATAGCTTCATAGACATGTACAGCATTGTGTCGTATTTTCAGACAGTTAAGCACTCAAAGTCTCAATACTTGTACTTGGTCTGCTGGTTAATGTAAAAAAGTTCCTGTCTTCATCTAACGCTGTCAGGCCTAAGTTGACTGTGGTCTGTCTCCTTCTGTCCCATCCAGGGGTTTCTTCCCAGTGGTCGTAGGATTCATCAGAAGAATACCCATCCTTGGCTCCATTCTAAACCTGCCATTCATCAGTGGAGTGAGTACGGGCTAGCATCGTACCAGCTCTTGGTTCCCTATGTTTACATGCAGCCACTCCAATCGAACTGACCTCACGAAAACACAACCAGACTTGATTAACCAAACTGACGACCGCCGTCCTGTTTCCTGAACTCTTAACAGCCGATCTGATGCAATAGCGTGGCTAACTGACTGTACAGTGGGCAACACCGTCCTGCATGTAAACATGGCCTGTCAAAAAGGTGCATTCATTAGACACAAAACCTGAGGAGGAACCATGTTGGGTAATTAATTGACCATCAAAATGGACAATTCCAAAGGTTTTCCAGACCATAATGCTTGTCATGCTTGTTAGAGCCGAACCAATTTAAACTTGGCTCTAAAAGTGGAGTATGCATCGGCCCTTAGACGGGTCCTGTATGAGATAGAAAGTGAGTGGATCTAATGGATTTTAGCAGCATCTACATCTTGTAGACTGGCTATTTTAGGTAGCCACTCAAACTATAGCATTTCTGTTGCTAATTTTACTGCTATTGTGTAGCCAGAGCTTATATATATATTACAAAATAAATCTGATTAGTTTTGTGGCTAATGGACATGCTCCCAGTGTGGTGTTGTGTGGAAGGCTTTGTTTTGATATGAAACGTCTCTCTGTCTTTTTAAAGCCTTCGTAAGGCTGTGAGGACAATCAGCAGTCTTGGTCAGTCGCTGCCGATTTTCCCTTGCATGTCAGCATGTATATGACCCTGTTAACCTGTCATAACACACATGTCAAATGAAAACAGTGCTTCAATCACAGATGGCTAAATGTGAGCAAATTAGTTATGCGTAGAGAGCTCATTGATGTTTTCATAAAATCTAACACTAGGGCTGGGCAATTAACTGACTGCTAAATATATCGAAACTGACTTAACCTTTCTTCACGTAGGTTAGTTGAATAATGGAGAAGCAAGGTATTATTATTATTTTTCTTTTTCATTCCTTCTTATACTGTATATCAACGAATCAACATGATCAACTAAATTGATTACCTGTAGTCTGATTTACCACTTAACCTTTATTTAGACTTTGTTGTGGATTGGTGGTGTATACAAATAGCCGGTCTAAAAGCTCACTGCACGTCACAATTTTTAGGCTTTTATATCTGCTATTTTCACCATCAAAAGATTGTGTGCTTTAATGGTAACCGAGTCAAACATTTGAAATAATGGTGATGTTGATAGATGTCGTATCGCCCAGCCCTACCTAACACTTAAGTCTAAAGCATGTCATTCATGTGGTCTATTATTCATAGACAAAGGATTCTGTATGTGCCAAGCCGACATCAAGATATTTATTTAGTAATAATCATACTAATGCAGTTTGACCTATGGCATAGATAGATCAATAACACATTTTCTTTGTATTTAATGTAATGAGTGTTGAGATGCAGTGTATGGCATATTATAACTTTACTTCCTTCTCTCCTTTCACTTTTCAGTTTGTGGACAAGGTGGGCGAGAGCAATAACATGGTATAATGGTGACTCTTTGTATCCAGAGAAGGCCTGTGTCAGTGCATTACAGTAGTTTCAAAAAGCAACACAAGCTCCCTTCGGTCACTGGCTGACCGCGCGACAGTTAACGGCTATACACATTAAGATTACTTTCCTGTTTGGCAGGCAAAAGACTGCTTTTATACTGTATGCATCCGTAATTGGTTTTGGACGACGTAAGGAGCGGAAGGCTCTTCAGGCCCTTCAAGGAGACTGTTACTAAAGGATCTCGTTACCAAGAAGTTCACATCGGGATGTTTTCAGACGTCATTGATCTCTCGTCGAACGCAACATTATAAAGAAGTAAATGGAGGACCCTCCTGAAGGATTCCCTGGACTCTGTTTCACGTGGCTCTCTTACTCTGTGGAATGTAAACAAAACACTCCTGACTGCTTGTAAGAAAGGAATTGTCAGCACTACAAAGTCCTTCTGGTACTTTTTAAATCATGAAAAGGCACGGGCAAACACGGGTGTGTTTCGGCATCCAAACCGTCCGTGTTTGCCCGTGACTTTTCATGAATGAAGTACCAGAAAGACATTGGACTGTTGGCAATTATTGATCGTATACATTGAGTCTTGTTGAGCTGTGCACCCGGTAGACAATTGTTTTAAAGGACAAAGTTGTGCTAGTTTTGCTTCTACTTTGTGTGTAAGAAAGAGACACGGAGAGAGAGTTTGTTGTTACATGATGATGAAAGCCTTATTTATTTTTAAGTCTTACCGTGCACTCACACCAAATGTCTTTTTTATTGCTGTACATCGCCAACAAGTCGCAGCCACCAATTGCTAAAAAGCACTAACACCCCAAAAGTTACATTCGGAGTGGACTCCTTTTCACTGCATCCAGCTTTATATGTGAGGAAGTGGAGTCCTGGGGAGCTTGTATGAAAGTGAGTTAAATACATACTATTAATTGGTACAACTAAACATGGTTTCTGACACCATTTTAGGCGAGAAATAGACCATTCGATATTGATTCAATTCACATTAAGCATGCAGTGTGGGAGTACGTAATTCCCCGCTGCCACAGTATAGACTGCATTGCATGCATAAACCTATAGTATATAGGCTATATGTATGTTCTTTTGCGAATTCAGTCACTGTAAGAATTAACCAAATTAACTTTTAACGTAATCTACATTTTGCTAAATTCAGGTGTATGAATGAAAAAAATAAAATCATCCATCACTCATGGATGAATGAATCTATAGGCATTGCTCATTCACCTACGATGAAACGTTTTTAGCTTTCTGTGGCCACGAAGTCGCAGCAACCTTGTCACTCGGCCTCATGTCGCTCCAAGTCACACAGTGTAGCCACTACACTACACTAAAATTAATTGAATGACAGCCGGTCACTTTGTAGCTTGTGGACGCTTTTTGCTTGAGTGCACGGTTAGTTGTATGATGGTGTCACAATGCATTGTGAGCTTATAGCTCTGCTATTCTTGGTACCGGTGTATGACATTACCGTGTCTTCTCTCTCTATCTCTCATGTGGCTATTTGACTACCAGGTGTGGCAGTTGTATTTTTTTCCTACTGTTATCCTGTGTATGACTGGCTAATGGGATTACTTAAATATTGCTTTTTTTTTAAGGATCAAAATAGTTTGGACTTTTACCGTGGTAAGGGCAATACTACCCAAATTAAGAATTCATTACTTATTCTGAGGTCAAGTTGAGGACAGTATACTTGTATGTGTGAAAATAAGCCATTCTTTCAAATCCAGACATGGAGTACTTTGGCGTTGCGGGCCTGCCCTGCATAGTTTGTGCCAAAATGTACTTTATTTTACCAGGTTTGAACCATAAAAGGTATCATGATCCCCACAACATCCTTTTCATGTAGTATTATTCACATCCCCATGTGCAGTTTAATATTAAATGGAGCAACCATACGTTTGTGGTTTGTCACCAGTGACATGACAAATCCTAGCTTTGAAAAAGTTATACATAATATGCTCATCAACATTGTTTGAATTGTCCTGAGTCCTGGCACAAGTTCCTAAAATGAGTGGTGTTGCCCTTCAATGAAAACAAAGTACTGAATGATTACATTTGAAATGGCAATGCTTTGACAATATTTTGTTCTATGCCCACTTTTGTAAATATACAATGAAAGTTGGCTGTGTGTCATTTGTTTAATTGACTGCACTATATATCATGAATTCAAGAATAATTTCTAACGGAAGCAAACTATATTCTAGAGTCTAGACTTTGACACTTTAGTTTAATGCATTATCACTGCAGGTTTCTGTCCAAAATGCTACATCTGTTTTGAAAAGAAGAACATGACATTCAGAGACTAATCAACTGAATATAAGGCATTTTGGAGACCAGCTTGTGAAAAGGGTCAATAACTAGTTCCAACATTCTAGTAAAAATAAGAAATGCCAGAAAAAAAATTGCTAAATCTTTGCCAGGAATAATTTTCATACCAAATCTCTAAATATTTTTGGAATGTCATGATTCCTAAATTGGAGAAATGACATTTCCTGTCCTATTTCCTAAGGGGAGATGCAGGTTATCAATTAATCGAGAGCAATTGGCTATTCATTCATGGGATCCAGACCCCATTTGTCCGTTAACTGCTTCAGTGAGCAAGGTGTAAACATATCAATATCCCAAAGAGAAAATCTCCCCCACTGACAAGTAACCTAAAGCATTAAAAAGACTGAATCAAGTCCACAATCCCTCACAGTTCATTCATTTCAATAAAAAAATAAATGTACACAGTCTGTTGCGGCACTTTTGCAGTAGGTCTGCCTACGACAGCAATTTTCATTCATTGATATACAGTACAGTCGGCCATGAATGAAAAAGGAATTGATTGGTGCCTTGGTCCATTCACAACCCCAACCGCCCCTACTTCATCAAATTGGCGTGACCTATCGCTGTTGACGTCTGTTCACTGCTACTACGTAGTGCCTTGGGCCATAGAGGTTCCCCCCTCCACCCCACCACAACAATATAAATAGAGGGTAAGCGATAACGAACACTGTTAGATTGTCTCTCTTCTAGCATTTGAAACCAACTTACTCTCCCTGTCCCTTTAGGATCTGTCATCACAATGAAAGTAAGTATATTTACCTTATTGCCTAATTACAACATTAAACCCATTTAGACATGGAACGCATCCTAGCTTGTAGATCTGCTATTTTTGAAAAATCCTGAACATTTGTGAAAAACTCTGAATAATATATATTTTTTTTAAAGCGAACATTTGCAACTCAAATCTTTCTTTCTTGGGGTGCCTGGAACAAAATATTTTGACATGGGGGTCCGAGGTCAAATATATATAATTCTGGGGGTCCTTGACATTCAAAAGTGTGAGCACCAGTGCCACTGATATAGAAACACGTTTTCCAGAGAACCATTAGGATTTAGAACATTCTTTGGTATTCCTAAGCCAATAATTTGATGACTGGTGGATTCTATCCGGTAGGACTGAACAGCTCATTGAATTATTCGATCAGGAATGCGACAAAAACAAAACAAAAAAATCTCCATGACTTCAAGGCTTCATGGAAATTGATAAAAAAAATAAGTCATTCTTTGGGGTAGATTACTCCTTAAATAGGCCACTTCAATGGACCTCATGTTGATTTTATCATTAGACGGCTCATGGACCATGCTTATACCGGTACATCAGACTACTGTTCATTGAACAATATGTAATTTTCTGCGCTCCTCTTGTGTTAAACTATTTTACAAATGAACAATGCTGGGGGAAATATTGTGTAATTGGCTTAAATTACGCAATAAATTGTGGATGATGGCACAGTGACTATTAGAGCAAATGCAATGTAAAAGTATTGCCAAACCAATGCTGTACAGCAAGCTGTGTAATTCATTATGTTGATCTCTTTCTGAATCCAATAGGGGTTGAGGACCATTACTTTAGCCTACACACTAACAGTCTTACTACTGGCAACCTTTGTCTCACATTCTCTGAGTGCACCAAAGGTAAATAACATTGTTTCTCATTTTTAAAGTTTTTTTTTTTTTTTTGTACTCACAAGAACCAAAATTCAGTTGAGCATCCTGGTTGCCCAGGATTTGCAGATCATTTACAAAAATGTCATTACAAATATTAAAAAATAAGCTTGATTCCTTCTATTTCTGCTTCCAAATGAAAGGGCAGTTTCCAGCGGAGAAACTGGACTCCCCAGGCTATGCTGTACTTAAAAGGAACTCGTAAGTACCCTGCATCTGTTGCATCTGTTTACTGTAATCTTTAGTAATCCACAACACTAGCTGAGGTGGGCAGAGTAGCCACAACATCTACTTAAGTAAGAATAACATCCTACTAATAAAGGAGCAAACTCACGCTCTAACGCTCTAACGCTCACGCTTATCTACGTTTATCTATTCACTCGCTTCAGCAACTGATCCCAAAGTTCACATGGTATTGGCCATTAGCATTATACCAACGGTGACGGAGCCGAATTTCATTTCTCCCAAATTAAAGCTGTTTATTAGCGTTTTCTTAACCACTTCTGTTGAACTCTGCTGTCTGTTGCCAGGGTTACGGTCCGTTCCTCCAGGCCATGGGATCTGTAGCCCCACACACACACACACACACCCCTTTCTCTCACAGTTAGGAATGTTTCTCTCTCTCTCTCTCTCTCTCTCTCTCTCTCTCTCTCTCTCTCTCTCTCTCACACACTTTCACCGGGTGCGTTTGACATATCCTTTGCCCGGGACCCAAACTAGTGAAAATAGCAGATCTACAAGCTCACAATGCGTTGCTTCGCGCAGAGTTGTGACCTTGTAGATTGGCAAGCTCACAATGCGTTGCTTCGCGCCGCGTTGTGAGCTTGTAGATTGGCAAGCTCAAAACGTGTTGCTTTGCACCACATTGTGAGCTTGTAGATTGGCTATTTTCTTTTTTTTAGCTTTGTGTTCTAAATTATGGAAGTTCTTAAAACTTTCTTTAGAGAATTACTGAAAACTTGAATTTTGTTTTTAATTCATGAAATATTTAGCTTTTTTGTGAATGTTTTTTGAAAATGTTTTGAAACAATAATAAATTAAAAACAAAATGTAGGAAACAAATGATTAAGAGACCCATACAAATGTGTCCACGACCCACACAAATGTGTCCACGACCCACAAATGGGTCACGACCCAGTATTTGGGAACCAGTGCTCTATGCCAATACTGTGTGTGATGTCATTTCAGAGGGACGAAGGTTTATCTCGGAGGACCACAAAGAAGGAGATGTGTATGACACCTTACACTTAGGTAATGTTAATAGCTTAGCTGGCATGCCATAGTTTAAATACAGATTATTATTGTGATGGCATATACTGTATATATATATATATATATATATATATATATATATATATATATATATATATATCTCGTCGTTGTCGGGTGAAAACCTTGTATGTCCAAAACCGTTCGTTTTGCGTTTATCATTTTAAAAATGATTTAAACTAGTGAAAACAGCCGATCTACAAGCTCACAACGCCTCGCACCACGAGGCGTTGTGTGCTTGTAGATCTGCTGTTTTCACTACCTTTGTGCGACGGCCTTGTATGATGAAGCAGGGCTTTACTTTGCAAAAGAACGTACACATTTGAAACTTGGAGATACGAAGTTTCTGCCCGACAGTGACGATATATATATATATATATATATATATATATATATATATATATATATATATATATATATATATATATATAGTGATGCTAGGTTCCTTGTCTACCTGGGATCCTAGTTTCCTGAGGCACTACACTGTCTCTCTCTGCATCTTATGTATGTGATTACCTTGCTTATTGAACAGTAAGTTGCTCTAGATAAGAGCGTCTGCTAAATGGTCAATTGTAATTGTAAATTGCAGGTACAGCATTACCAATTTTCTAAAATGATGAAGTCCTATACCTGTAGTCATCCTAATCGTGGGCTCACGCCAGCGAGAACACGCTAGATGTCCCAATTTATATTTATTCTGCCCCTTTTTTTGGCATCCTTCTACTTCCACATTCTTTGTGCTAAAACTTTAATTCAAACTTAAACATGTTCAGCTTTATGCAGTTATTATAGCTTGTACTTTTCTTTTTACAATCTTTTATAATTTTTTCGATTTTTGAAAAAAAGAACAGCGAGGAATCCAGTGGGAAATTAATTCTGTCTTAACATTTTCGTATATTACTGCTTGGGCTTGAGCTGAATCCAACGTCTGTCTGATGAGTGATGTGTACATTTTCTACTCTACATAATATACTTTGTGAGTGTTTTCAGCGAGCCCACACAGTTTCTGCAGGAACCTCTTTTCTATGGAAATTATGATACCATAAAACCCATTGTCCTGAAAATGTATTGTTTTCATAGGTCTCTGTTAAGAGAAAGGTTTTTTTTTTTTTTTTGGTCTCACTACCCCTTAAAATAACTTTTTATAGCTTTCTGCCAATATACTGTACACGTGTGCATGAAAATTAGGGGGAAAAGAAAGGTTCACGTTGGGTGGGTCTGTTGTAATTTGCGTTTCTTTGCAGAGACCCGTAGTCAGAACACGGAGAGACTGAGTGTCAACCAGGCTGCAACTGTGCTGCTCAACTTTCTTCAGCAGGTCAAGGAAGAAGGTGAGCCGAAGGAACAACTCACAAATCCTCGCAGTCGGGCAGAAACCTTGTATCATCCATATTGTTTTCTTTTTTCGTAAATGAATAGCCTACTTTGTTGTCATAGTGTAGCTATTTTATGCTGTTTTGGGGGGAGACATGTTGAAAGTGATGGTGCAAGTGGGTAAGTGTGTCTGTGCGGGTTTTATAAATATTGAAACAGTTAAAATTAAAAGAGTTTTTGACTAAATAATAACTACATTGGATGCATAAGTGACACATTTGGACATACAAGGTTCCAGCCCGACAGCAAATAAATAGTATATACTGTACGAATACATATAGTGTAGAGTTCTATACAACATTACAATAGAAGTCTATGGGCCGTATTTTCGTACATCCCTTACCCCTTATCCCTAAACCTCCTTGCTTTTTTTTTTACTATTTTGAAAAAACATTTTTAAATAGTTCAAATAGCTGATCTACAAGTTCGGAACGTGTCAATGTAGATCGGCTATTTTAAGTATTTTAAAATGTTTTTTTTTTCTTCTTCAAAATAGTAAAAGAAAAAGGCAAAGACGTTTAGGGATAAGGGGTAAGGCATGGACGAAGATATACAGTAGCTGTATAACTCTCTCTCTCTCTCTCTCTCTCTCTCTCTCTCTCTCTCTTCTCTCCTCTCTCTCTCTCTCTCTCTCTCTCTCTCTCTCTCTCTCTCTCTCTCTCTCTCTCTCTCTCTCTAGCTGATGAAAGTCCTGATCAGGTGTTCTTCCAGAACCTGCCAATATGGAAAAGGGAATACTTCTGAGAGACTCAAATCCATTGATCGTTATTGTAAAAATCCTCTTCACTTATGGATGTCAGAGACTCAGCTCCACATTGAAGGGAGAGAAGAAATGGGTTTTGTAAATATGACTTGGCTTGAAATGTATTGCATTGTTTTAATAAAATGGGTTTGAATTCATGATAGCACCATTTGCCTGAGATTGTTTGATCACAGAAGCGGTTCATTTGTACAGTTAGTAGTGGTATTCAAAGTGGGGTCAAGTGACCCCCAGTGGTCTTTGAGTGGGTTCCAGGGGGTCCCCAGGAGAAATTGTTTAAATAGGATTAAAATCTGTTTAACTACTTTAAATCTAAATATACAGCAGCTTTTTAAAATAGACAATTTGTAAGCTCACAACGCATTGCAATGCCACGTGTTGTGAGCTTGCAGAGCTGCTATTTCTTTTAAAAACAACGTAATTTCTAAATTGGATAATCTTGAAACACAAGCACAAGCACAACATGTACATGTTTACAGATGGGGGTCCGTGACCAAATACATTCATTTGGGGGCTGGAAAAAGACTGATTTGACTGACATGATATATTAAGTACTCATATTCTATTTCATGGTAACAAATTGTCGTTATGTTAAGGACAGATCAAGCTCTAGTGTCCCAGTTTCGGGCTGTAAAATATCCCAATAAATGTATTTAATTGAAGCACATAATTGTTTAATTGTCTAAATTTCAATCTTCCAGCATCATACACAATACTGTCATGAGTTTACAGGGCAGAATAATTAAATAATCTCCCTTTGTAAAAACAAACTATAGCTGAGGGAATGTAAAACTGCATTTTAAGGGACAACATTGTTGAAAACATGTTTTTCGAAAGCTAGGCATTTGTTTCAAAGGAGAGATATTTAGCCTATAGCAGTGGTTCTCAAAGTGGGGTTCAGGGACCCTCAGGGTGCCTTGATGGAGTTCCAAATGGAGCCTTGAAAGGTCTGTAACTCCCCTTACAGGTACATTTGGTTCCATTTGTACACTCAGAGTGTGGGTCCTTGAAATTAAAAGCTTTGAGAGCCACTGGCCTATAGCATAGGAATGTACATAAGGTACATAATCCTAGTAACTCTCGGCTTGGAGCGGAGCAATGCCGTTATCAGAAACATTTAACTGACGGATTGCACTACTAGTTTCACAAACAATATGCTCATCTAGCATGATGGGCAGGAATCAGCACAATAAATGTTCAAAAGGGAATTTAAACCTCTATTTAAGTAGGACAATTCATGACTACCGGGAGCTCCGCCCCCACCTTTTCCTCCACGTTACTGTCGCTATGTCCGTCAAGCTTTGAAGTCCGACAGCCCCCACTCAGTCATTAACACTGTCAGCACAATGGAGGAGAATGTCACACACAGACACACTGCATGTCGCGTTTTGGACCCAAAGCCTCGAAATCTCTTCCAAATTCGTCAACAAGACCTGGCATGAAATTTGAAAAATATGTAGGCCTATTAAAACAAACCAGCAGAGAATACAGAAGGAAATCTCTCTGCTGGATTCAGAGCCGTTTTACACTGACTCGGAAAGATTTAAATATGAATACACTGTATTGTCTAAATGGCTCATGATTATAACACCAACACCTTATTTGTTATGTTAAATAGCTACTGATTATCCCCCTTGGGATAATAAAGATATCTATCTATCTATATATATATCTATTAAGTGGCCTGCCTAACATCAGCCATAAGCATACTACCACCAACATCATCATCATCAGCACAGACTTTATTTGTTTAGATCGATTCATGCCATTATAATGATTAGTGTTATTGACCTGGGCGGAATAAGTTACTTTCATCAAGTCATATGAACTGAGAAAATATGTGTAGGCTGACTCATTTATACCAACACAAACATTGTATGTGTTTATATCAAGAAGCACCAAGGAATAGGCTACTTCATCTGATATAAAGCAACTTATCACTGGACTGGACAGTTGTGTACATAAGGTAAGAAAGACAACAACCTAATAAATATACCTATAAGTGAATTTGACGCCTAAACGGCGTGTTAATGTATTTATTTGATCTGTGATGATGGTGTTTAAACAGCCTATAGCGACGAATGAGGTAGGCAGTATCCTACTCTGTCTATTTCTCTTATTTCACAACAACCAGAATAAACTGCTTCAAATGTAGGCTAGGCTTACATGTTTCTTATCATGCCGATTGCTTATAAACCTAGAACATTTGATATCTCTGGCGTTAAAACGTCTCGATTCCGAAAAGTTTTAGCCGTGCGAGTCACAAAACGAGCAAGGGTGTCGTCGCACCAAATTCTGGGCCCTGGGTACAAGGATTCACTGCGGGCCCACATGAATGTTCTTCATCTGGGGATTTCAAAAATAGCAGATATACAAGCTCGCAACGCGGCACTCTCGAGTTTATATATCTGCAATTTTTCAATAGCTAAAGTATAAAATAATTAAGGCCCTTCCACCTTGGGCCTTAGTAACTCAGTCCCTCTCCCCCCTCTTGTGACGCACCTGCACAAATCCTGCTGCATGTCAGAAATACACTTTGCGTTGTTCATTATCATTCATCATTAGGCTACTTTATCAGTAGCTATTTTACATAACAAATAAGGTGTTGTAGTCATGGGTCAATGGCCTTTTAGCCAACACAGTGTATTCATATTTAAATCGGCTTTTTTATATAAAAAACGGCGATCTGTGGTCCAACAGACAGGGGCTTCCTCATTCCTTTTTTCCCCAAATATTCCTCTGCGGTTTTGTTCCATAGTTTTGTTCCATTAGCCGTGTAGGCTACTACACCTTCCTCCAACGCATGCCTTGCCCTGCCGACGGACCAGGAAGAGATTTCGAAGCTCTGGGTCCAACACTGAATTAGTATTTAATGTGTAAAATGTGTGTACAATCCGCCGTATTTCCCATTGAAGTGAATGAAGCCAATAGCGGCGCGCTGTAATTGTGGTCGGAGGCAGCTTTTGGAGGGGGCGGAGCCGGTACTCGTCAATTGATTGGAAAAAGCTTATTGTTGTGACCTGGCTGAGCTTTTTGGAAGCGGCTGTGTAAATGGTGTTGTCAGTGGTTCAGGAAATGTGTAATTCACACTCAGGTGGTCAAATGTATCACAGTAGGGCTATGTGTGCATAAATTGTACTTCCCTTTCCAGAAGGCGGGATATAAAGCATATTTACTCTTCCTAGGTTTTCACAAAGCTTCATTTTGATTGGCTCAGTGGCAGATTCGAACTGTGAAACACAACGCAACATAGGTGTTTCCCGTTCCAAATCTGCTGCTGAGAGCTGGATCAAGGAACATCAACTATTAACATGTGGAACGCCCTCCCACAAGCCTTAAAGGAGAGCAAATCCCTAGCCTCCTTCAAAATCGGTATGAAAAGTCACCTTCAGGCGGCTGCTACCCGTGACTTGTAAATAGACTAAGCCCCCATGCTCCCCCCCACCCTTTTTCTCTGCCTTTGTATTTGATGTTGTGCTTTTTCTGCTTTTGAAATTGATATCCTAGATAAAGTACTATGTTCTATCCGTCTGTCTTTCAATGTTATATGAGATACTTAAAGTGTGGTTCCTGTGGAAATAAGCCTCAGCTTTCTAGGATCTCCTTTTAGTTGACCTTGTACCAGTGGTTTGTACTGTCATGAAACTGTACTTGTTTCTATTGCATTCTTCTAATAAATTCTTCAATCAATCAATCAAACAGAGCAAGCCACCTCCTGAAAAAGGGAACTACAATTAATGCACAGAGCCTATTCGCCTGACAGCTTGAGTAGCCTACACAGTAAAACCCTCAGCGTTAATTTAACTCTGACAAGTGTACACTTCTCAGAGGTACAGTGTATTCTGCAGATGCAGGTGGGGGTGTACGGTACACTCGTGAACCTGTACAACTTGTACTATACGCCACGCAGTGCTGGGTCGTCCCGTCCGTCGCTCCATTGCCTGCCTCTCCGGGCAGCTAATTCTTGCCCTCCGGCACCGCGCCCAGCTGCAGGTTCATGGCGGGAGACTTGATGTTCAGCCGGTCCCTCTCCGCCTCCTCATCCTCGTCATAGGACTCGTCCTCGTTGTCGCTGTGGTGGGGGGTGGAGTGGAGGGAGGCTGAGGGCGAGGGGGGCACAGAGTAGGGCCGGGGGTAGCGGAAGCCCTCCGTCTGTGAACGCAAGAGAGAGAGAGCAGTGGTGGAAAAAGTACAAAATGTTTTTACTAAAGTAAAAGCATCAATGCAATGTAGAAATACTCTGTATCAAACGCGAAGCGGATCAGGGCAAATATAGTGGCATGGTCATGATGGACCTCCAGAAGGCATTTGACACCGTGGATCATGCTATTCTGATTGAGAAACTAAAAGCCATCGGTCTTGACAGTGCAGCAGTGAGCTGGATGCAATCTTACCTGGTGGGGAGGGAACAGGTGGTGGAGATTAACGGTACCCTGTCCCCCCCCCTCCCAGTAAGCTGTGGAGTTCCTCAAGGTAGCATACTGGGACCTCTGTTGTTCCTAATATACGTGAACGACATGGCATCTGCTTGCGACTGCAACCTGTTCCTGTTCGCGGATGACTCGGCTCTCCTAGTCTCGGGCAAGGACCACTTGCAGGTTGAAAAGACACTTAACTCTGAACTGAGTAAGATCTGCACATGGCTTAACGACAACAAATTATCAATTCACCTGGGCAAAACCGAGTCCATCCTCTTTGGATCAAATCATAACCTCAAAAAGGTAGAGAACTTCACAATCAAAGTGGGTGACAAGGTCATAACACGAAAAAACGAAATCTCTTACTTAGGAAGTATCCTTGAAGCTAATCTTTCCAGCGAAAAGATGACTTCAAAAGTAATACAAAAAATCAACCAACGAACTCGTTTCCTACAGAGGATCGCCCCAATGGTCAACTTCAACACACTGAAGACCATAGCTGGTGCAATAATCCAGCCCCTCTTTGACTATGGAGTCCACGTATGGTATCGTGACGCCCCACAAGCCCTAAAAACTAAACTCCAAACAGCCCAAAATAAACTAATTAGGGTCCTGCTTAACCTTCCCAATCAGACTCACCTCACCGCTACTCACCAGTTAAGAGTGGGGTGGCTCAGAGTAGATGACAGAGTACAGCAACTTGCAATGGGCCTGGTGTACAAGATACACTACACCACTATGATACCCAAGTACCTGTCAAAATACTTTATAAACGTTAAGGATGTCCATAATTACAACACCAGAGGCAGTGCCACAGATCACGTTCAACCCAGAGTCAACTCAAAGAAAGGGTCGAACTCGTTCTTCTGCTACACCACAAAAATGTGGAATGCCTTACCGAAGGCCATAAAGGAGTGTGGATCACTAGCATCCTTTAAAATTGCCCTAAAAAACCACTTACAGGCAGCAGCCGTTCACAACTGGTAAAAACCTAGCCCAACCCTACCCTCCCTGCCCTAGCCCAACCCTACCCTCCCTGCCCCTTCCTTGTATATACTGTACATACTGATTGTTTAGACTTACTGTTACCTGCCCCTTCCTTGTATATATTGTATATACTGTACTTACTGATTGTATAGACCTACTGTTTTCTTTTTTTTCTTTACATATCTACTGCATAGTACTGTGTTCTATTTGTCTGTCATTCAATGTTATATGAGATACTTTAATGGTTTCCTGTTGAAATAAGCTTAGTCTTTTCATGGATCTCCTTTTAGTAGACCTTGTACCAGTGAACTGTACCGTCATGAATCTGTACATTTTCCTATGCAAACTTCTAATAAAGCCTTCAATCAATCAATCAATCAATGTTACAAGTAAAAGTCTGGAATTCAAAATTGACTTGAGTAAAAGTACAAAAGTATTGGTATCAAAATGTACTTAAAGTACAAAAGTATAAAGTACTCATGATGCACAATGTCCCATTTCACAAGTTTTAGAACGTATAATTTTTTTTGAAAATAGCAGATCTACAAGCTCACAATGTGTCGCACCGCGACGCATTGTGAGCTTGTAGATCGGCTATTTTCAAATGGCCAAAATGTACATCTCTGTTGTCGGGCCGAAACCTCCTAACTCGAAGGGCTTTTTACTACTTTTCATTGGTTCAATATTATTTTAACCAACACACAGACGTAAAGGGTGTTCAATAGCACGTATTTATGAAAAAATCACACTCGTGTGAACTGAGCGGTGGAGGCTGTGTGTGTGTGTGTGTGTGTGTGTGTGTGTGTGTGTGTGTGTGTGTGTGTGTGTGTGTGTGTGTGTGCGTGCGTGCGTGCGTGCGTGCGTGCGTGCGTGCGTGCGTGCGTGTGTGTGAGTCTGAACAACAGCGCCCCTCTCTTAACATGTGTGGTCAGAAAAGGTTACTGCAGGCTACAGACACGCATACCCACACACACAGCCACGTATAGGAGCGTTGTGACCACCGCTCAAAAAGGAGAGGGCCAATCGGGTGGAGTAGGCTGGTTTGGCAGAAAGTGTGGAGTTAGGAGTTTTTGTCCCAAGCACTTTTTACTACTTTCCATTGGTTCAATATTATCACTCAGAGGTAAAGGGTGTTCAATAGCCCTGATTTATGCCAAAAAATCAAGAACCTCAAAAATGGAGTTAAGAGGTTTTGGCCAGACAGTGACAATATAGGGCTGAAGTGGTTAATGCATGTTTTAATAATCAATCTACAAAGTAACTAGTAACTAAAGTTTTCAAATAATTGTAGTGGAGTAAAAGTACAATATTTGGATCCAAGATATAGTGGTGTAGAAGTAAAAGTACTACAAATTGGAAATACTCAAGTAAAGTACAAATATCTCTAATATCTCTAATATAATTGTACAAAAAAGTACAGTACTTGAGTAAATGTACTTAGTTACTTTACACCACTGAGAGAGAGGGGGGGGGGATTGGTGGCCATTTTTGTCAAACTTCTATTCTTGCCATGGACATACAAAACAAATAGAAACAGAGCTATAGCCCTAAATGTATACTACTAGTGCTGTGGTCCTGTGGTTCTTTGAATTAGAGGTGAAACACTTTTGTATTTGCATGTATATGTGTGTGTGTGTATATAATACAATAGGCCTATATACACATAGGCTATATACATATAGGCCTATTGTATATTATTTTTGGCACTGCAGTCAAAAGCTAGTTCCCTATGTATTTATGGAACATTGTAAGCACTTTGAGTTCGCTTCTTGCTTTTATTTAAAAAGCACTATAAAATTGCAATCCATTAATATAGTAGGCTACTTTAAGTATCACAGTAGTAGTGCTATGTCGTGACTTTTGTGGCTTTGACTCTTTCGCAACACTTTATACTGTATATTTATAATTGTTTTGTTTTATAATTTTTTTAAACTTTTGCTCTGTATGTTGTTTCTTCTTCCTCATTAGTTTTTTCACTGTTCACAACGGCACTTTTGCTTTTTCATACTTCCCTGTAACTTGTATTCTTAACTGCTGTGTCACTGGGCAAATGAAATTCCTCCTTGGGATAATAAAAGTATCTATCTATCTATCTATCTATCTATCTATCTATCTATCTCAAAGTGGGTTGGGGGACATTGAAGATGGTCCAAATGGACCATTATAGGTCTGTAACTCTGAGTGTTTTCAAATGGAACGGGTCCATTTGGTTGCATTTGTACACACTCAGAGTATTGAAAATAAATGTATTGGATTCCTATAATGTGCCATAGTGTCATAGTAAATCAGTGTCATGCATATTCAGAAGAAAACCTGGAGAATAATTGACCGTAATAGGGTCAAATTAAGAACATTATAAAAAAATAAAAATAACGCCATGGACAAGACCAAGTCTTGCCATTTGTCCATGTACGGGGACTTGTTAATGACCACTGGAGAGTAGGCGTAGGTGGCTCATCATCGCATATAACAGGCATACGTTAGGTCTGTGTGTGTGAGCATGTGCGCACACGCACGTGTGTGTGTGTGTGTGTGTGTGTGTGTGTGTGTGTGTGGAATCTGTGGACCGTAGACTCCGCTACATAATTAACCAGAAGGAAACGTGATGGATGAGTGGAGAGCATCAGATAGAGAGAACATACAGTAGAGACGACGTACGTATTCCCTGCCATTCTACGGGCATCTGAATCAGAAGTCTGTCACTCATCCAAATGTTATGCTGTCAATTAAGGCCCAGGCAGGCACATGGGTCCCAGATTTCTGGAACTACACCTCCCGAAATCCAAACACGAAAGCTGGCATCTGTTCGTCATTTCCGTTCACGAAAATATATTTAAAAATATATTTGCATTTTATTTTTGTATTTCCATTTCTGCTAAGCAGTAAGCTATACTGTGTATGGTTAGATTTACAATTTAGGCATAAGCAGATGCTCTTAATCCAGAGCGTTTTACAATGAACAAGCACAGCACAAGGTAATAATTCATCATATGCATAGAAATAGTAATCTAAAAACATAAGTAGCCCAAGAACCTATCAACAATGACCTGGCATCAGTCTATATAAAATGCTATCTAAATGACATTTTAGCCCTTGCATAAGACTGTAAGGCTAGATTATTTTCATTTATATTAATCACTCAATGCCAATGACGTCTCATGACTGCTTTTTTCAATGGGCCCTGTGTGCCAATGACGTGACGTCTTTAGATCAAAGGCTATAAAATTTAATTTTTTTTTTTTTATTTATATGTTTTTTTTTTTATATGTCAAAATGACCTGAGATCAGAGAGATGCTTTTCTCTGTTTGTGTGTTGGTTCCCTCGTTTAGCTGATTGAGAAAATGTGTGTTCATTCTAGTGGATGGACACTTTTTTTTATTCAAACAGCTCTATCTCTGGAACCATTTGTCTAATTGACAAAATTATTTTTGCCACTGAATCACAACAAACAACAACACCAAAAATTATATTAAAAAAAATCATTTTTTTTCATTGCATAGTAAAGAAAAACATACAAAATCATGGCACATCTACCTTGGAGCCATTTTGGGCATTGGCATTGAGTGAGTTAAGGTAAATGTGTGCGACTATAAAGACGAAACAGAGGTGGAGAGGACTGAAGCATTTGAAAATTGTGGGAGGCAACAGTCTGGCCATGCAAGGCTACATTTAACGGGCTCCTGTCAATCATTAGGATGATGATAATTATTATGGTCCCGAACATAGTTCAAAGCGTCAACCGTTTTTTTCTTTTTCCCTTTTTACATCTGACAAAAGCCGAGACCCCCCCCCCAACATTAGCATGGACGCATGCACTTCATTAAATTCATTAAAAACACACCTTATTTTTTTCTGGTGATTTTTTTAATAACCTTTTTCATTTATTTGGGAAAATGGAAAAAATTAAATACAATAAAATGTATTAAAAATAAATGTATTAGAAAGAAAAAAGAAGGGTAGTATGAGTCACCAGAAAAATAATGGGTGTCTTTAATGAATCTATCATGGTTAAAATGGAGCTTTAAGTTACAATGGGTGTGTGTGGGGCCCTCCTCCCGGAGGAGGAGGACTGATAACATTTACATCAAATATCTAAATATTTAATCAGGCAAATTAAAACCTGTTCAGGGTGTTCATAAAAGCCTGATTTCGCTGATAAAATGACTAAAAAGTTTTTTTGAAAGTGAAATATCCCATTAACTTTTGGAAAGATTTAGAAAAAGGCATGTATATTTTTTGACAGTTTTTGTATAAAGACAAGCCCAAAATAGGGATGGCAGGTTGAAAGTGGATGAACGCAAGTCATGATTGTGTGCAACATGTTTAACATGTTGGATTACCTCCAGACAGACATGGCCTCACGCCCCGGGCCTTAAGGGGGGACTGGACCCAAATTTGGAAACAAGTGGTTTAAAGCAGTGGTTCTCAAACTTTCAAGGAACCCCCCCAAAATGATATGTTTGTGCCTGGGACCCCCATAATAGAATACTTGTGTTAAAAATGCTAAGTTATTCAACATTTTCCAAACACTTTTTACATTGTTTGGAAAATGCAGATACTACAAGCTTGCAGCATATTTTGCACGTTCTAAGAGTCAAGAGGTCTTATCTTAGACCTAATAGCTATTGTTTTGGGTACAGCCTGTCCTTGTGACAGTAGAGCAGGGTGTACAGCATTTTTCCCCAGAGGGCCCTACTGACTTCAATAAAGGGGGTGAAAGGCTACAACATCTGAATTATGTTACTACAACTGCATTCATTTGGTATTGGTAGACAGATTGCTTAACAAGCAGGCTATTTACCAGGCCAGAAGACCTGGGTCCTTGCTTCACAACAATTAGTGTTGTGAAGATGTCACACTTTTGTACAGCCGTGCTGTATATGTCACTCTGGTGTACTCTGAGGTTACAATGACAAGATTACTTGCATAAAACAATAATTATCCAACATTCTAAATTAACTTCTATATTAAATTATGATGTATCCACGATGAATGACTCCAGATTCCAGAAGGTTTCTTCACAATCTGATCCCTATTGACTTCCATTATAAAATGTATTAAAGTAGTTAAATATAAAATAAATATACCTGTATGTCCTACAGACACTTTTTCTGCTACTTGGTTGAAGGAATGACTTGGCACAAGACAACCTTTTGCTTTGTGACACAGTTTAAGTCAAGGGTCAGCATGTTTTTATTTACGAGATAGTCAGTGTGCCATGTCAACATAAATTTTAATGACATGCCATCAAAAATTCGGACATATTTTTATTGGCAGGACATTGTTATAACGATCATTAGATCATAATCCTCCTATCTCCCTCCACAGTCAGAGTTCAGAGTTTTAATGAATGTAGAATTATGTGCAGGATATAATTTGCTCTAAATTAGGTGACTTTGTTTAATTGACCATGTTTATAAAAAACATCCTCTCTCTCAAACTTCTGCCACTGTGCCAGTGATCACCCTACCCTGTGCCAATGTTGGCACCCATGCCTAAGGTTGCCTACCCCTAAGTAATAATATATAAATAATACTAGCTAAAGAAAGAGTGAAAACAAGATGAACAGGAGGATATAGAAGTCATATTGGTAGTGGAGTGGTGACACACTGTGTTCTGCATACCGTGTACTGTGCCATGGGGTCCGTCTTGAACTTGTCAGGGAAAGCTTTGCTGAGGGCCAGGTGGCGGGCGTGTACGTAGTACTGTCAATCACAAGCCATAAAAACGTTAAAAAAACCAAGTTATCCAGGTGCCTCATTCATTGCTCCGTTACCCACATATGGGTCCCGGACCACTGTTTGGGAAACAGTGTACTACTAACCAAACGTAATAGTTCGAGACCCAAAATAGAAATCTTTGCCCATGAACCAAACTAGTGAAAATAGCATATCTACAAAAAGATTGTAGATATTAATGGCTATTTTCACTACTTCCTAAAACATTGGTTTTCTAATTTGTGGAATTTCTTAGATTTTTCTTTGATTTCTCCATGAAATTACTGGGGGAAAAAAACATAATTTAATTGGGAATGTTTTTTGAAAATGTTTTGAAAAAAGAATGATTTTAAAAATAAATGAAGGAAACAAAACATTTGTCCACGACCCACACATTGTTTCACACATGTTTGTGAAACAATGTACTAACTACAAAGTGTAAAACAAGCTTAACGGGTCAACAGTCGTGTGCAGGGGTGTCGCACCAAATTCTGGGCCCTGGGTACAAGGATCCACAGCGTTATTTTGTGCTTTAACTATTGAAAAATAGCAGATATACAAGCTAGGCAGCGAGCTTGTAAATCTGCTATTTTTGAAAATCTGTGCAAAGTCTTTGAATATCTCAAATCCTAAGGTTTTTTTTTTGTTTTGTTTTCTTTCAAACAGTGGTGCTCAAACCTTTTCATGTGAAGGACCCCCAGAATGATATGTATTTGGCCACAGACCCCCATTTCAAAACATTTAGTTCCAGGGACCCCCCAGAAGCAAAATTTGAGTTACAAATGTTTGCTTAAAAAAATACATATATCCAAAGATTTGCACACATTTTCACGACTTTTCAAATATAGCAGATCTACAAGATCTTGTATATCTGTTATTTTTCAATAGCTAAAGTATAACATCATTAAGGCCCCTCCACCTTAGGCCCTAGTAACTCAGTCCCCCCCCCCCCCACCTTGTGACGCCCCTGCTGGAGTGGCAGATACTGACCCGTCCCAGGTACCTCCAGTCCAGCAGGTCGGACAGCCGCTCGGTGCGGTTCCGCTGGATGATGCGCTGGCGCCGGGACTGCTGGCAGAAGCTGAACATGAACTGGGTCAGCTGGTTGCACGACTCATCGGCCGAACGGAACCGCCGGTCCACTATGTAAATACCTGCCCAGCAGGGACGTGCAGAGAATGTTAGAGAGGCAGGCGCTGAAATTTCTAAAAGGGCCTTTTGGTGAAAATATTGAAAATAACCGACCTCCAAGCTCAGAGCTTGGTACTTGATACCACACTGAACTAAGCATAATCAAGTGAATACTGGAGATGTGGCCTAACAGCATGGATATTACACAGAAAGGACAATTCTTTCAACATAAGATGCTGCGTTCAAGTTCAGGAGAGTTTGGACAAGGCAATTCTCTCGAATGCTGCCTTCAAGTATGACATGGAAAGAGGGCATTTGCATTTCTTTCACCATAGTAATTCATGGTCTGGAGAGGGCACTTTTTACAGACGCATAAAAGGGCAGGGGCTCAAGCCCCCTTTGATGTCTATGTGTGCACGTGCCTGCTGGCCAGAGCGGAAGAGAGCAGTATCATGACAAGTGGGAATATACACCAGTGTTGATTTTGGACAGCAAATTTAAATTAGTTTTAGTCATAGTTTTTTTAATAAAATCTTTTTTAGTTTTAGTCATATTTAAGTCATCTGAAATGTTCAATCTACAGCTGATTTAGTCGACTAAAATGTATTTCGATGGCGTTGTAATGGCTGATTTTACACTTGGTTGAATGCTGAAAATAGCCGATCTACTGCGACACGTTGTGAGCTTGTAGATCTGCTATTTTCAGAGCAGAACAGTGGAGCACAAGCAAACATAAAATTACTTGTCTTTTAGATCTACAGGATCCACTAGCCCTAACATTTTAGTCTAGTTTTGTATTTGTTGATGAAATTGTCAATTGTCAATATATTTAGTCTTAGTTTTAGTCATCATAGCTTAGTTTTTATTGCGACTGAAGGACGCAGTTTAGTATGTGAAACGGCACATGCTGACTCCGTCCATCTGGACGTGTACACTTTTTTACGGTCTATGGGTTTGCCAATCTGACATCATGCTCTGACATCACTGTGATGTCACACTAACAGAATCCCTTTTATGCTCATATATGGAGTTCCCTGATGTCATCAATATTAAGCCCATATCTAACAGGACTTCATATGGGAATGCCCATATATGGAGGCCACATCGGCCACATACCACACTAACAGAATCTTTTCGTCATAGTTTTAGTCGACGATCAACACTGATATGCTGTACAGTGTACACAGTGAAATAGCGGACATCGAGTTCAATGGTGACAGTGAAAGCAGCAATTTTAGACATTTAGTAGACACTTTTATACAGAATGACTTATGCAAGGTAAATAATCACGTTCGTAGAATGCAGAGACGGTGTATTGCCTCAAGAAACTAGGATACCAAGTAAACTAACAATATATTATCTAACAGAGAAGAGAGAGAGACTGTCTGTCTGTCTGTCTGTCTGTCTGTCTGTCTGTCTGTCTGTCTGTCTGTCTGTCTGTCTGTCTGTCTGTCTGTCTGTCCATGCACATACTGTACCATAAGCACTGGGATCTGATACATGCTCCTCCATAAAGCAGCCGAATCCTGAGAGGTTGGTGGTGACACTGGGAATGCCCATCACTGTGCATTCACCTGGGAAAGAAACACAGTAAAAGCTACATTGATTGTATGTACAAGAGACAAAGATAAATCAGTGTGCTTTTACTCAAGTACATTTTGAATTCCGGACTAAGGGTGCCCTCACACCAAAGTACCTATGAGAGTGGAATCCGCGTTCCGCCAATGCATTTCAATGAGAGTGAAGTGGTTTCATGCCAGCAGAGGATTTCTGCAAAAACGCTCCCCTCTCATTGAAATGCATTGGCGGCAGGGGTGCCCGCTGGCCTGGTGGTCAAGGCGCGTACCATATACTAGGCTATGATGCCTGCTGGCGTCGCCGGTTCGATTCCCGATCCGGACGACCTTTGCCACATGTCATTCCCCGTCTCTCTCCCCATTTCCTGTCAGTCTACTGTCCTATCGAATAAAGGCATAAAAAGCCCAAAAACAAATCTTTAAAAAAAAAAAAAAATGCATTGGCGGAACGCGGATTCCACTCTCATAGGTAGTTTGGTGTGAGGGCACCCTAAGTTGTAAAAAGTATTTCTACATTGCAGTATTGTACTTTTACTTAAGTAAAACATGTGAGTACTTTTTCCACCACTGCCTGTATGTGTGTGTGTGTGTGTGTGTGTGTGTGTGTGTGTGTGTGTGTGTGTGTGTGTGTGTGTGTGTGTGTGTGTGTGTGTGTGCGTTTGTCTAGCTATACTTATGGGGACCATACGCATGTTCACACACTCACATGCTGGGGACGTCTGACACAGTGGGGACAAAATCGTAGGTCCCCATAATTATTATCATTCAGGGAGATAGGGGGCAGTGTTGCTGAGTGTCTGGTGCTTTTTTTAAGCAAGTCCCATAATTCGCGTTTTCATGTCATATGACAGGTGTGTTAACAGAGTGGGGACCCCCCCAAAAACATTTTTTTTTCCCTGCAGTTTTTGTGTGAGTGTGTGAGAGAATGGGAGAATGAGAGATTCACACACTACTAGCCAATCACAGGTCCGATATTTGCATACAATGACGTTGGCTTCAAGTCAGTTTTTCAGGCCTGTGGGACCACAGGAAAGTGGTGTCCCCATAATCGATGCAAACCCGCGCAGGTCCCCATAATGGATGCATACAAACGTGTGTGTGTGTGTGTGTGTAAACCATCAACCTGGTGTGTATCCCCATGGCTCATAGTAGGAGGGGAACACTCCCAGATGGCAGCCGCGGACAAAGTCGTCGTAGTCCATGGGCAGCAGGGGACTGGTGGAGGATAGGAACTCAGGGTGGAAGATGATCTACAAGAGGAGGGGGCACACAGGGGGCCCAAGGTGGAGGGGCCTTCATTATTTTATACTTTAGCTATTGAAAAATAGCAGATATACAAGTTTGCTTCTGGGAGGTCCCTGGAACTAAATATTTTGAGAAGATGGTCCGTGGTAGCCTGACACTCAGCCTGAATTGACATTTCGTTTCACTCCATTATTCAGTCTGAGGTCGCTCCCGCCCAGGGCGATTGCTGGGATGGGCGTTGCCAAAAAGAGGCAGTCTTGTGTGATTGGTTCACCATCTGACCAACACATGACGTAGTGTTGTTATGTGTGGCTGGCTAGTGGCTAGCCTGTTGCTTGCTAGTGCTACTTGCTAACCAAAGAAACAGGCAGAATAGGAGCACTACGAACTAGTAATCAAACACAACATAACATGCCTGCAACTGGTGCTTCATAGCGAGATCGATACGATCGCATTTTATCGCCTTTTACCGCGACGCGATGCGCGGTACGGTTTACTTGGAAACGCACATGAGTTCTGGGAAACCAACACCCACGCTGATCACAAGACGCTGATTCACAACGCTGATTCGCCGTACGGATTTTCGAACGAGGCAGGCCTCTTTAAAGGGCCTACACCATGCTTTTAAAACTATATTTTTTGTATAAATATATGCTCAAAATTGAGTCTTAGACAGGTTTTAACCCTCAAAAAACTACTATATCTAGTAGTATCTATCTACTATAATGAGGCTCTCCAGCTGCAATACCAAAACGGCCTCTGTTTGCTCAGGGGCGCATCTAGTGGGGTTTTTCCAGAAAAAAAAGAAGTTTTTTGAAAAAGAAATTTTTTTTTGAAAAAAAAAGTTTTTGAAAAAAAAAGTTTTTTTGAAAAAAAAGTTTTTGAAAAAAAAAAAAGTTTTTTGAAAAAAGTTTTTGAAAAAAAAAAGTTTTTTGAAAAAACATTTTTTTTTTAAGTTTTGAAAAAAAACATTTTTGAAAAAAAAAAATTGAAAAAAAAGTTTTTGAAAAAAAAAAGTTTTTTGAAAAAAATTTTTTTTTTTGATGTTTTGGAAAAAAAAAAGTTTTGAAAAAAAAAAAATTTTTTTGACTCTGAAAAAAAAAACGGGAATCCGTGTGACGTCACACGGATCAACTCTCAGAACAGCACTGTTCTGAGAACCTGTGGAAAGCTATTCATCTCTGTCTTCCCAAAACCAGAGAAAGACACAATGTACAGAAATAGGACTTTGTGAGGATAGAAGGTGCCAGTGGGACCCCAAAAAAAGGTTTTAAAATAGAAAAAGTGAAAATTCATGGTGTAGGTCCTTTAATGAGAGGAATTCTAGACCCCTGTAACATCAAGGGGTGTGGCTAGCGATTCAGGGTCTGGAACTAGGCTAGGTCCGTGGCCAAATACATATCATTTTGGGGATCCTTGACATGAAAAGATTTGAGCACCACTGACATAGAAACATAGGTTTTTTTTAAACTTTAGAAGGATTTGAAATATTCAAAGACTTGCACATATTTTCAAGATTTTTCCAAAATAGCAGATCTACAACTCGCAGCACGGCACTCAGTGCCGCGCAGTGAGCTTGTACATCTGCTATTTTTCAATAGTTAAAGTACCCAGGGCCCAGAATTTGGTGAGACACCCCTGCACAGGGCTGTCACCATCAGTGGTAGAAAAAGTACTCAAATGTTTTAGTAAAAGTATTGATACTGCAATGCAGAAATACTCTTGTTAGGCTGCACCCACACCAAAGTACCAATGAGGGTGGATTCCCCATTCCGCCAATGCATTTCAATGAGAATGGAGCGGTTTCATGCCAGTAGAGGATTTCTGCAAAAAAAAAAAAACGCTCCATTGCTATTTTCAGCACGCAACCAGGCATTATGACACCAACAAGGCCCGGCAAAATGAAATTGTCTACAAAATCAACTGTAGATTTAGTCGGCTAAAATCTTATGATATTTAGTCGACTAAAACTAGATCAAAACTAAACAATCAGATGAACCTTAACACGGTTCGTCTTGGCGTTGAAGAGGCCAACGTACCTTAACCCGGTCCACCTTGGCATTGAAGAGGCCGATGCGTCGCACATTGGCCAGGATGGGGTCGGTCGAGTCCTCCAACATGTTATGAGTGGTCACTGGAGGAAGACTGTGTCTCTGTGTGTGCGTGCGAGCGTGCGTGAGAGAGACACAGAGAATTGGAGAAGTGGTAAAGAGAAAGAGAGACAAGTCAGTTTAAAAGTGGTCCCTGGGCCCATGCACAATACATACAATTAGCCTAGTAAACCATACTCCTCCTGCCTTCTGATTCGAATTCTGGTTTACAAGGCTAAAATACGATCCTGAGTGTTAATTTAAATATTTAAAAAAGATGGAGTAGGACACAACGTAGAGTTTCAAACATACAACCTTGCCAATTCTACGACAGCCTTTCCACTAAGCCATGGCCAGATCACCACTGCATTTACCTAAAGCTCAAACCAAACAATGTAATGAATCCTTCAGCCACTGATCCATGACTAACAACCTTTCATCTGTGATGTAACCTACAACCAATGATCTAATGATATCTGATTGGTTTCTCACCCTTCCAATCCCTCTTCTGCTGTAATGGAGTTCTCGAGTATTAAATCTCATGCAATTTTGTCAAAATATATGTTAGTGTCAGACGTGAACTTCAGCCTCACTCGATTCACCGTGGCAGACATTTGGCCGCCCCTAAGCAGACCCAGTACTCACAAGTCAAGCCAACAAACACTGCTTTTGTTTTTTCAAATGCGTGTATGGAATCGCTATCACCACAAAGCCTGTTTCCACTGTACTGTTACAGTCTCTAACCACTTAAGCCCTATTTTATACTTTGCTGTATGACAATGTTGCGCGAAAATAACCGCTCTACAAGCTCACAACCTGTCATGAGTTTTAAGAGTCGATATTTGCCACTATTTTAGGAACATTTAAAAAAAGAAGTGACTCCTACAATGCCCAGAATAGGGACGCCAGGGTGAAAGTAGCTGAAAGTTTTTCATACGATGCGTCCTCTGACAGTAGACAAGCCATTTGTCACTGCAGTTGTAATGTGAGGAAGAACTTTGCGGGGTGAGTGCAATTTCCTATTGGTCATTAAACGGCGTGTGAAATAAACAAGGCTTTTCAGCGGGAGACACTAATGGAAATAGAAATAAGGGGGGGGGGGGGTAAAAGACAAAGAGGGGGATAAAAATAGCTTTGAGCTTTTCCCCACCAATCACCAATCAGACCGTGGAACCCTGCCCACCATTTTCTCTCTCCCCTACACGCTTGTTGGCAGGGACGTGCAGAGAATGTTAGAGAGGCAGGGGCTGAAATTTCTAAAACGGCCTTTGGTGGAAATATCGAAAATAGCAGACCTCCGCTGCGACGCGTTGTGGGCTTGGAGGTTGGCTATTTCCGGTGCGTTATACCACTCTGAACTAACCATAATCAATTCAACACAAGAGATGAGGTAACGGCTTGGATTTCTACACAGAAAGGGCAATTCTTTCAACATAAGATGCTGCGTTCAAGTTCAGGAGAGTTTGGACAAGGCATTTCTCTTGAATGCTGCCTTCAGGTATGGCATGGCATTAGCATTTCTTTCACCATAGTAAAAACTGCATTCATGGTCTGGAGAGGGCACTTTTTACAGACGGATAAAAGGGCAGGGGCTCAAGCCCCCTTTGATGTCTATGTGTGCACGTGCCTGCTCCTTGGTCAATATCACTCAGCCTTCCATTTCCGACCTCTGAAATATTGGCGTCTGCATAAATTCATTTAACTGAGAGCGGCCGTTTCGTCTCGTGAAGCTGCTATTAAACACAAGAGTGCATACATCACTCCCAACAACTTCTCCCAATCTATTGACCCGCGGTCTGGTGCTGAAGACGTTAAATAACTCACCCTGAGCCCGGTCACATCTCTGACGTCCATTCAAGGGGGAAACCCCCCATCGTCCCATTCACAATTTATCACCACTGAAGAGCCACATTGATCCTACAGTGCATTGATTCTCGGTCGCTCTCCATTCACAAAAATAGGACCTGATTATGTGTGAGTATGTGCCAGAGGCCTCTTCTCGATTTGGGATATTGTTTTCCTCGTTCCATTTCATTGACCATTAATCTACAACTGCAGATCGGTTATCCTCAATCTACACAATCGATAAATGCAGCACGTTAATGTGATTTGTTTCTTTTTAGCATGTAATGAAGTTGATGTATTCTGCAGTTCTCTCACACATGTAGTAAGTAGCTATCCCAAAACTTCCTGTGATTAGAATGTTTTTTAATGCAAAACTGTCTGAAGGGGGCTGTCATCATCAGAACTTCCAACACCGAGCCAACAATGTGAATCAATGTGCATTATAAGTTCTAACCAAACAAAGGCCACAAGAGTAACACCTACAGTATTGTTTTTTTTTTATGTGAATTGTCCCCAAAATAAGTTAACTATTAAAATACATTATATTTACTTTGAAAATGTAGCCTACTACATAGCCTACTATTATCAGTGTATCACTGTGATAATAGTACGTACTGTATACTGTAGCTCATTTCTAAGACTACTGAATTTATTGTCATGTTGAGCATCAAAGTATTAGAGGAGTAGTGAAAAACTCAACAGATAGGCCTACTGTAAATACAGTAGACCTAAAGGCAAAATAATAACTATTGTGACTAATTGATACCAGCCTTATCTCATTCCCATTTTTAAGGAGGACACAGCTACATATTCCCTAATTTCCCAGTCATTTTTGACCTTTGCAGCCCAGTTCATTCTTGTCTGTTTTCTGTGGTTCATAGTAGTAGTGTTGTCCAGTACCTGAGTGGCATAGATGGCTCTTTTCATAATGGTGAAATCATCTCGGTCCAGAATGGTGTTCATATCAGGGATTTCTCCTCTGAAGACATGCAGGACAAATAATGCATACAGTAATACAGTAGAGACCACACCTATATTTATGCTATTACAGTATTTGTCAAAGTTGGATGTGGACTACTTTTCCTTTGTGTATTTACAGCAGGGTTTCTCAAAGTGGGTGCCGTGACGCAAGTCCAGATGGGATACTTTGATAATATTTAGAATTCATCAATACCACTTCAGTTTAATCACTTAGAGTCGAAGTGATTAAACTGAAGTGATATGGACCCTATATACGTATTACTTGCACTGTACTTGGCGTGTTCTTTTTCAATCTACACTAAATATCTTCGCCAAAAATAGCAGATCTACAGGCTCACAACGTGAGCTTGCAGAATATAGGAGTACTGGGGTTCAAGTGGTTAAACATATACATTATTTTCAATCTGTCATAATGGAAACAGATATTCTCCCAAGTTTTCTTGGTTTTCTTGGTTTTCTTTTCTTTTACATATTTATTTTTCTTTTCTTTTTTCTCCTTCTGATTCTGATGCGTGTTGCTTGCTATTGGATTACACGTTGGAGGCTTTAATAGATTTCTAGTTTGGTTACTGAGGTCTATTTGGAATAGGAATATTTGTCATGTTGACACTTTATTGTTGCTCTACCTAGCTGCAGACGCTAGGGGGCTCTACTAAGCACCAGGGATCAGACAGTGAATTTGATTACAATGATACTGTATATATTTATATACTTACTTTAACAATGCATCATACAGCCTTTTCCCAAACTTATCCTTCACAGTGTGAGCCGTATCACTGTGGGTGACAGAAAGAGAATTTACTTCATATAAGATGAATACCATACTATAAGATACAGTATGAGCTTTACTAGTGCTTAAAAACGTGTCTATTTCAAGTCTGTCTAGCTCTGCCTAAAACATACAACAGAACCCTCGCTAAAAAACCCAGGACAAAAATCCACTCGTCCTAGACAATTTGCCCTCCTGGCCCCCAAACTGTGGAATAAACTCCCTGTCGCACTTAGAAGACAGATGCACTACAGACTCACTCCCTAACTTCCGCCGTGGACTGAAGACTTACCTCTTCAGACTCCACCTAAACCCATAGCACTACTGTAACACTCCCCTTCCCTCGATGACCACACATGAAGCTAGATAGCATTTTTAGGTTTTAGAAAAGTTTTTTACTGATTAGGTGCGTGGTCTACCTACTGTATGTTATTATTTTATTATTTTCTAGATTGATATTCCTATGCATTTGTTGTATTGTTGTTGATGTACTGACATATTATCTTGCTTATTATATTGATGTATTACCTGCTTATTGTAAGTCGCTTTGCCTAAACTGTAAACTGTAAACATGTTACAGTTCATCTAAAAGTGTTTCTATCAGAAGACTTTCAAAGTTATGGGGGTCCTTGAAATAAAGCATTTGAGAACAACTAGTACTAGTGGACTAATGTGTCATATATATCAGTGTCATACATATTTCTGAGAAAGCCTGGACACTTGACATTCAGTAATTGGGTATTATGATCAAAATAAGAATATTATAATGGAGTGTAAAACTGAAAATCTAACATTTGCCACAGACAAGACCAAGCCTTTGCTTGCACGGACATAATTTGATCGAAATCTGATACCAAGCAGTCCCGTGGCTTTGTGGCTTTAACAGTTAGCATACCACAGTTGTTTGCGTACAGCCTGTCCCTTCAGCGTCTCCACATTGAAGTTGTTGGTTTTTGCAGGCATGATGAAGAATACTACGACCGTCACATCATTCCTATGCACCTGAAAGAGAGAGAGGCAGACAGAGAAACGAGTGCAGATGTGATATAGGCTTACAGTGCAAACTGAAATTCTTATACTGTATACAGTAGGCCATCTGTCCTACATTTTTATAGATTTAATAGATGCCTTCCAGATATAAAAAAAATAACACCAGAAATTGTTTTAGAAGCCATTCTTTTGTAAACCAAAAATTTGTAGACATTCTTAAAATTCACATTAGCACTAGTCCATAATGTAGCCCGCATACAAAATGAGTGGACAATAACATTAATAGAAACACATAAAGAGATTGCCCTGAATGACCAAAACAGGTCTGTAACTAACTATGGCAGTGTACAAATGGGGTCCAGTTGGTTCCATTTGTACACTCTCAGAGTTATGGGGGTCCTTGCAAATAAAACGTTTGAGAACCACTAGTGGACTCATAGTATAGACTCATAGAAAACCTGGAGACTTTGACATTCAGTAATTGGGGATTATAATCTAATAAGATCATTATAATTGTGTGTAAAACAGAAAATCTAAAATTTGTCGCGGACGAGGACAAGTCTTTGCCACCGACACATTTGTCCATGTACGGATATGTTGATGACCCCTAAAGCCAGGGTTCTTCTTACCCTCAGCAGGTAGTCCAGTCTGGACAATGACTCTAGGAATAGATCAGCTCCCTTGTTGGAGAACTCATAACGTCCAGCGATGAAGAAGTAGAGGGTTTTCTCCAGGTCAAAGTCCAGGTGGCTACAGGACAGTCATCAGTCACCAGTGAGAGATTAAAAAGAGAATAAGGACTCTCCGCCAGACAAAGGTAATAGAAGTCAATCTTGGCCAATCAGGATGAAATATAAGAAAGAATAATTGGATATGTCCGTCTTGATGACATGACTATAGAGCTAATGTATGTGATGTTTGGACAAAATCTGTAGGAGTAATGTAAAAAAGATTTGAGACAGATAAGCTCACTTAATGTATCAATAGTTAGATCAACAATTCCCAATTGCCGTTAGGATATTACAAGTGGGCCCCCAAATTATTGGCAAGTAAAAGTACTCATTATACAGAATGTCCCATATCACGTTTTTTCAAAGCTTTTCAAAATATGTCAAAATCTTTGGAAAATAGCTGTTCTATTTCCGAATAGCAAAAGTGTAAGATAGGGCTTAATTGGTTAATGTACAACTGTATACTGTATACAGCATAAGCCCCACTGACCCGTAGAAGTGGCCTCTGATAAACTCCTGGATGTGGGACTTGTTGGTGCAGTGGAGGTTCTGGAACTCATGCACAGCGGAGAACTTCTTCACGTTCAGCCCGTTGGGGGTGACTACATCTGGAGCATTAACACAGCCAGGGAACATACTTAATGACAGTGTAGTGGAATGGTTACAATGTCACATTGTGTACTCTATATCAGTGGTTCTCAACCTGTGGGGGGGTCCCCAAATTATTTTTGGGGGGTCCACTCAATAGTAAACAAACCAACATAAAGATTAAGTGTATAGAGGGTATATGCACATTCCTAAAGTGACAATTTAAGGATTTTTTAATACCTCTAAAATGACAAATTAAACATTTTCAAATATTAGAGGCAGAAATTGTGAAAATAGCCGATCTACATGCTGTGAGCATGTAGATCTGCTATGTTCACAATAGAACCGTGTTATACAAAATGTAATGCCTCAACTCTTAGTGCTCGTCAGGGTGGGGGGGGTCCCCAGTTCAAATGTGAATATTTTGGGGGTCGCGGCCTGAAAAGGTTGAGAACCACTGCTCTATATCAGTGGTTCTCCCCCCGTTCAAATTTGATTATTTTGGGGGAGTAGCGGTCTAAAAAGGTTGAGAAACACTGGTTTTAATTGTGTCCTGTCCTGTCTCAGATGGTTCCCCACCTCACCTGCCTTCCTGTGCAGCATGTGTGTGGCCTCCACGGCAGTGATCTGGGACACGGTGGTGAAGACGTGTGCACAGTGGACCGCTGCTCGCTCCAGACAGTAGCGATGGTAGATCTGCCTCTCCCCTGCTTCCTTGTCAACGTTGAACTGCGACACACACAACGTCAGCCATCAAATCAAAGCGCTTTAAGGAGGTGGCGCTGTAGTTGTGTACCTTTTCTGTTTTGTATGTGTCTATGGAGTTAACATTACTCTAATGGTTATAATATGCAAATATGTCTTCCCTGAGTATTTTTGGTTTCTTCCTGAAAGCCGAAAGCCTCCGAGTCAAAAGGCCCAATTGAAATACACCAATATAATGTCATCATAATACCAGTAAGACTCCCTAATCGGGAGATAAGCGACCGTCAGGGCGCAGCGTGATTTGAGAGCAAAATGTATAGGAGCAGTGTTCAAAAAGGTGTTTGAAAAAAATCGGTCTGATGGTGGCGCTATATGGGAGAGATCCATGTTGATGACATGAGTGTAGACATATTGTGTACCGATTTGCAATTGTGCCCTTCCCTTTTTACCATTCAGCAACAGCTGTGGGTGTGGCTAACCTCAGCTGGGTCACCACCCCCTGAAAACCAGGCATACTTAATGAACAGGTGGGTGTGGCCACATAAAAACATAATTTTAACACTTTCTGTACACTTTTTTGAAATAAATCTTCTCCTGGTATAATCATAATACCTGATGATCATGTTTTTTTTTGGGGGGGGGGGGGGAATCCCGGCACCCCATCTTTAACCCATTAAAACCAGGAAAGCATCTGTGTCACTTCAACCACTACAACCATTATTTTATAATTTGGCTATTTAAAAATCGTGAACATTTGTGCAAATCTTTCAGTGTGTGTGTGTGTGTATATATATATATATATATATATATATATATATATATATATATATATATATATATTTTTTTTTTTATTAAATCTTTACTTCTGGGGTATACAGTAGCGTAACAAATCAAAACCGGGCCGGTAGGCAAGCCGCAATAATTGACGATTTTACCCAAAATACATTTGGAGATAAGGTAAAGCAGTGTTTCTCAGACTTTCACATTTCAAGGTCTCCCCTTAACTCTGACAGTATACAAATAGAACCAAATTAACCCGTTAGGGTCCATTTGGTTCCATTTGTACGTCTAATGTACGAATAATGCGTCTAAATCCTAATAAAATAAAGGTCAATGTGATCTGATGGCCGGGCACCATGGAGTCCCGGGCCCGTAAGCGGCCTCCTACCCAGCCTACCCTGACGCTCCACGCCTGAGAGTCTATATGCAATCAACAGCTATCATGTTAAATCCAGAAATCCATACTGGCATGTAGTAATTGATGTAATGCTCTTTGACACCATTGATCCTTTTGAGTGACTAAAGCTGTGTAGTTCTAGCTGACCTGAAACAATTTGCTGCTGTTTAACATACCGTATACTGTAAGTCATACAAATACATAATAATAATAAAACTAACAAACTAATAATCAGTAATTAGATAGGCATGTGGCCAAAGTTTGGGGGGTCCCTGGTACAACATATTTTCAGATGGGGATCTGCGGCCAAATAGACATGTTAATTTTGCGGATCGTTAATGTGAAAATGTTTGAGAAACACTGGTGTTGTACACCCTTCCACATGAACAACATGGTAGGGGTTAGGAGTGACAGGAACTACACGTTTGGGGAAAATTGGGAATTAGCATAACGCCTAATTACGATAAAAAGGGGGGAAAAAAAAATCAGAAACTAGAATAATACACTAAGTGAGATGCTAAACCCGTGCCACATGCATGCTATTATGTATAAGCATACAGCTAAACTTTGACCTATTTAGCCAATGAAAGGTATTAACAGGAGTTTGAGACCAAATAATAACTACAGTGGATCCATTGGAATAGAGGTAATTTTTTCCCCATTTCAATTTTCAAGTTACCGCTTTGGACATACAAGGTTTCTGCCCGACAATGACGAAATTGAACTCGAATTGCAATGACACACCAGTGTGAATAAATAAAACAAGATGGAATCGATTAACCTGGACTCGCGGGTGCTTGTTACACACCTACGTCCAGCATCACGCAGCAAGGCGGCTGCCAATCATTCATCCAGTCAGTGTGTAACCTTTAGATGCAACCTTTAGGCTATGAACGGATGAGGTCCAATTACAAACTGAAAATATGGAAAAGACTGACCGACAGGGTCGTGCTGGCCATTGGGAAAAGCGGGACAACTCCCGAACGGCCGGTTCATTCCCGGCCGGTCCAGGCCGGCCATTAGGAAAAAATAAAAAATAAAATGACTGCCTTCGTTCCATTTTGGGGGCTGGGCGGCCAACAAAGTAAATCGTCACTGTCGGGCAGAAACCTCATATCTCCAAGTTTCAAATATGTAGATTTTATCGCAAAGCAAAGCCCTGCTTCATCATACAAGGTCGTTGCACAAAAGTAGTGAAAACAGCAGATCTACAAGCACACAACACCTCACGGTGCGAGGCGTTGTGTGCTTGTAGATCGGCTGTTTTCACTAGTTTAAATCATTTTTAAAATGATAAATACAAAACAAACGGTTTTAGACATACAAGGTTTCCACCCGACAACGACTAAATGTAATTGGCCCACTGGCTTGTCACTTTGCCACAAATCTTTGAGTAGCAGCAGCGCTATAGAGAGAGATCTCTCTCTATAGCGCGCAATGAGGGCCTCTCCAACTCTTTTTCCCGGGCTGAATCAGGGGCCCAGCACGTCCCTGCTGACCGAACCTTCCTAATGCAACACTTTACTGTTAATGAGGTTTTGACCACGCTCTATTCTTGGTGAAAAGGACCTGTGTAAGGTTGCACCAGATGAACCGAAGTTCAGTCCCAAGTTACAGCATTAAGTCCATACAAGATGCTTAGCAACTACTAGTTGGCTTGTAACCAGTGAGTTATTCAATTCTGTTGTACCTATTCATGGCTTAACTTAGCTATCTACAGTACGCCCACGGTGGATTTGTTGATCGGTCTTTCTTCAAGCAGATCTATCTCGTAAATGTCAACATTATCAAAATGTAGCCTACAGCCAGGTGTAATATAGCGTTATCGCGCAAAGTGCGTTAGCAAGGATGCAGTCTGTGTGTGTGTGTGTGTGTGTGTGTGTGTGTGTGTGTGTGTGTGTGTGTGTGTGTGTGTGTGTGTGTGTGTGTGTGTGTGTGTGTGCATAATTTGGGTAAATGTACTAGTAAGGGCGAGGTGGGCGAGGTCGCGCCAATTCTTGGCCATCTGGCCAGTGATATATATCGTATATATATTACCCATATGGAGACCCCTGCATGATAGTCAACAATGTTATGTCAAAACATGCCAATATATGGGCATTACCAAATATGGGCATTCCCAGATATGTCCTTAATATTGATGACATTGGGACAGGGATCTCCATATATGGGCATAAAACGTATGTTAATTAGTAAAGCCAAGCAGGGCCTTAGCGAGTTATGGCCTGGGTTTGATGCCTGGGGATCGCCATATATGGGCATAAGGGGGTACTCTAACAGGGCATCATCTGGGAATGCCCATACTGTATATGGACATTTTATTTATTTTATCCTTTATTAATATATATCCATATACATATATGGACTTAATATTAACGTTTTCAGGGAAGGTAGGGTGTAAATCAGAGTAAGCAGGCTCTTGGGCCAGTTAGGGCCTGGGATTGATGACATCAGAAATCTCCATATATGGGCATAAAAGGGTTTTGTTTCTGGGAATGCCCATATATGGACTTTAGGGTGAGGTCGCATGTCGCCCTGAGGCGTCTTACTAGTAGTATAGGAACCAAATAGACCCTTATGGGTCTGTATTTGGTTCCATTTGTACACTCTGAGTTAACTTAACATTGATTTTACTATATAAATTGAGGTCCCAGAGATAGAAATGCCATTAAATGGGGGTCCGTAGCCTAATGCATGTCAAACTGGGGGTCCCTGAAAATCACTGCTAGAGCTGTAAAATCTCTTATGAGGGTCCCTGGCATATCTTTTCAAATGAGGGTCCACGGGCTAATAGTGTCAATTTAGGGGTCCTTGACACAAAAAGGTTTGAGAACCACTGTCCTATAAAGCAACCCAATTCACCCTTTGTCAAGTCCCGCCCATTGTCCTGCCCCTCTCCACACCCATTGGTTGCTGTGTCTTGGTGGGACATTCAGTGGGACATTCCATCCACTGCCATGTTAATTCAGTTGCTTCATATTGTTATTCTGTGGGCTCAATTCTAATTTCAAACTTTGTTTCAGTCAATTGGAGCTGCTCAGTGGCAGCATAGTGAATCAGCATGTTTTTAAATGTTTTTATTTCTCCAAAAATTATGTTTTAGCTAATTCAACATAAAAAAGGCGGAACCAGGGCGGGACAAGGCAGATAGAGCCTGCTGGTTGGTCAGTCAGGGACCAACCAGGAGGCTAACAAAGGGTGAATTCCTCACCTTGTCCAGGTTGTTGTAGAAGTCGACGTTCCCGGCACAGAGGTAGCGTCCCAGCAGGGTGGCGTGGGTGGTGAACACCGTGGCGATGGGGATCTTCCGGGACCTGCAGAAAATGAGCCCTGCACCCGCCTGCCACTCGTGGAAGTGACCAATGACGTTGGGACTGTCCCCGAGCTGGTCCGTTAACTGGAACAGATGATAAGACTGATGACATGACCATTACACGCAGTGGTGGGAAATGTACTCATTTGCTTTACTAAAAGTACCAATACAGCAATCTAGAAATACTGCAATGCAGGAATTAAATATGCAAAAGTATTGGTGTCAAAAATATACAGAATTAGAAAGTAGGTTACTCATTATGCAGAATGTCTCATTTCACAAGTTTTCAAATGTATACAAATCTTTTGAAAATAGCAGATCTACAAGCTCACCTAGATTTAAGTGGAAACAAGCTTCGTCTAAATCAGTGTCTCTCAAAGTTGTATATTTTATTCATGTAAGGCTTAATCAGGAGTTTGGCCAGAGATAGGCTAGGCAGTGGACATTGCTCTTGTCTGTACTATCCTTATGTATGTACTGTATGTAATCCTGTTTTCATTCATTTGTTGTTTATGTCAAATGTTTGTATATATGTTTTCATACATGGCTGCTGTGTCAATTTCAAATTTCAGAGTGAACTGAAAATAAAGTACTATATCTGGTGAGGTGACTGCACTCCATTCCGACATGTTGCCATTCCGACAATGACTTCTTATTGTCGGAGTGGCAGCACTTCCATAGAGGTTAGGGTTAGGGTAAGGGTTAGGTATAGGGATGTCTCGGCAATGAATTGAATACAAGGGACCTCAACGGAAATTGCAAGTGTGGTTGCCATGACTATATTGTGCAGCAACTGTCATATGAAGCTCAACCAATACTCAAGCTAGCACCACTCCTCAAATGTTTTTCCTTCAATTTCCAATTGCATCTGGTTTCCATCAATTTCCAATGGCAGCGGAAAAGTTTATCTAGTGAAAATAAAGTTTACCCAGAACTACAGTTTGTTGCCCTACGGGCAACCACACTAACAAGGGACCTCAACGGAAATAAGCCCTGGGCTTTTTTGGGTTATCCTTTTAGCATCCTTTTGTATAAATCTGTACAACTGTACCTTCTTTGCAAGCTGTCAAAGTATTCAATCAATCAGTTATAGGTTATTATAGGTACTAAAAACAGCGGCACTGAAACTGAGAGTGTAGGCTACAAATGGAACCAATGGATTACAGGTCCATTTGGTTCAATTTTTACACTTTCATAGTTATAGACCTGTGAGGGTGGTTCCAAATGGACCCTCCAGGGACGAGGGACCCTCAGGGTTCCTCGTCCCTGGACCCCACTTTGAGAACCACTGGTCTAGAAGATAGCAGAGCAGACTCTGAATGGAGCAAAACCTTAATTATAATTTTTGGTTAACACCTTGTTTAACCAACTAATCTTATCTTATATGGGGGTCCCTGGCATATCTTTTCAGCTGTTGGTCCGTGGACTAATAAGTGTCAATGTGGGGGTCCTTGACATGAAAAAGGTTTGAGAACCACTGATGAAAGGCACTATGAAGGCAGTATAGAGCCTGAAATAACGAACAGATTACCTCTTTGAAGAACCAAGCCACCAGGGAACCCAGAATGAGTGAGTCGCTGGCCTCTCGGTCGTGGACAGGCAGTCCGATGCCACACGTGTCCCACAGGTCCCCTTTCCAGCGGTCCAGGTTCCAGGCTGCTGAGCCAATATCAAACAGAATCACATAGGGACTGCCTTCAATCAGCCAGCGGCCACAATGGACCTGCAACACAAAGAAAAACCTTTCAGTAGACTCTTTACTACTGTTATACTCTTTACTACTGTTATCCATTCGACAGGACTATTGTCTTTTTTACTTGCTTCTGTTAAATGTCCAAAACATGCGGTTCAGTAATTCAGTTATGGAAAACTTTTGACAAAATCTCTCAATGGTTCGTGGCTGCCATCTTGTGGCTAAATTGAGCTTCGTGCTATCTGTTGGCTGGCGTTCTACAGTATGATACTAATTAATATAAGGCTCTGTTTTCCATTTAGTGCAGCAGAGCCTGTCCAATAATATGAGCCAACATGCACAATACTAGCACCCGGACTCTGACCAGAATGGAACACACAACCTTAATTAGTATATCATAGGTAACACCTGAAGACAGAGCCAGCATAGAGCCTATTGTCAATATAGGTTTATAGTACATCCCCGCCATCTAGTGGATATCACTGACTGTTGCACAAACAGACCTGTAATCTCTGAAGATTTTTACATTTGTTTATTTTTTTTGACAAGCATTCATTGTATGTGTCAACACAATATTCTTACAATGCCTCATAGATCCCCATTATCACAATTTACATTTTACTTATGTATTATTATTATTATTACACAACCCCTCGCGCTGCGAGGCGTTTTGAGCTTGTAGATTGGCTATTTTCGGCAAAGAGCTTTGGTGTAGAGGGAAAAAAGAGCAGACTAAGTACAGAGTGAAAGGTGAAGTTTAAGTATTGACGGTTCAAGTGGTTAAATATCTGAAAAAAAAAACAAATTGACCTCATTCCAAAATACACTGAGGATTGTGCAGTCAAAAGATGAAACTATATGGAATCTATGAAGATGTTGTGGGGGTCCCTGCTTCATCTCTCTCTCAACTAAGGGGTCCTTGGCCTGAAAACTTTGAAGACCCCTGGCCTAGAGGGAATCCACCCTTAGACGATTAAACTTTTGGGCTCTCTGCTACACATGCACACATACAGTACAATACCTGGCATCCGTTGTTGATGAGGGCGTCCATGGCCTTTCTGATGGCAGGGTTGGGGGGCTCACAGCCCTCCACCTGGGTCTGGAAGTTGTGCTCAAAGTACGGCCCCATCATGTAGAAGTTCTCCCCCCATTCATCCACTGTTATCTTGGCCTTGGTCTGTATCACCGTGTAGATTCCCCCAACTGAAACACACCAGTGGTGGAAATAGTACTCACATATTTGACTCAAGTAAAAGTATCAATACTGCACTATATACACTTCGTTACATGTAAAAGTCCGGAATTCAAAATGTACTTCAGTAAAATATGAAAGTGTTGGCACCAAAATGTACTTAAAGTACCAAAAGTAAAAGTACTAAATGTTTGAAAATAGCAGATCTGTATTGATCGGCTATTTTCAAATAGCCTAGGTATAAAATAGGGCTAAAGTGTTAATGTATGTTTTGTGATATTGTAATGTATATCTTCAAAGTAACTAGTAACTCAAGTGTTCATATCACAGAATAATAATAATAATAAATCCCCTGTGTTCATTATGGGTCCATTTGGTTCCATTTGCACACTCTCTGGGTCCGTTTGGTTCCTAACTGTCAATCATTTAGCTGGGGGGCCCCTGGATAAATTAATGCTGAGTACTGCAACTCTTTTTATTCCAATATCCCAGTACTGTCGTTTGTATAGTATAGCCTATGTGTACATATTTGTGTATTCATTTATATCCATTCCTTGTTTAGGAGGCATGCAGTACTTTGCTACTACATTTTGTGTAGTTTGTGATACTCTTTCGTATACAAACACAGACACGTGTTTAGACTGTATAGTGATGTTGTAACTGTAGCCAAAACACGTGGAAAGCATTCTAACAATTCTCATATTTGGCCAAAGGAAGACAAATATTTGAGGATGATCACAGTCACAAAAACGTACTGTATGTGACATCTAAACTGCATCAGAGTGGCACTGACGTAGTTGTAATAGTTGAAGCCAAGAGCAAACAACCAGAGAAACAGATAAGCTCTGGGCCTGTACACAACCAGTGACGACATAGAACAATCATAGTGTCCGTTTTATCAATGTGTGCACACTACAGAGTCAAGAGAACCTGTTTTCTATGTGTGCAAATGGAATGCTAGAACATTAGATGGAAGAAGGGGATATTGAAAAGACTTTTCTGTTGGTCCACGCTGTGCATGTAAATACATTCTGAAGATGTACAAGGTCCACATAATTGGATTCCAGTACCAAACTTCAACCAAACTGGCCTCTTTCTGATGGGCTGCAATTTGTTCACCTTGCAAGCATGTACAGTATATAATACGAATATGATTATTATTATTGTAATTATTGATAAAGCATGCCACTTATTAGTATATGAATAAGTAGATATGACTAATACTATCCAGGTCCAGTAGGCCTACTTATCTTTAGCTTAATATTTAACTCTTCAGATGGCACCATATACCTTGCATTTCAATATTTACTCATTTAGGGGCAAAGACTCACAGCATTGCACAAAAACAATGTGTGTCAACCTATAAACCAGCAGTGCTTAAACATCCCTAACTTTCATGTTGCAAAGTCTAACATCAGTGTGCACGGAAACATAGGCTATGCCACTATTATACTACACTACTACACTATATTATACTATAGAATAAACATGCAAGGCCCCGCATGGTCACAAGCCACCAGGTCATGCATTCCGTTGAGAGGTGGCTAACTGTTGCTCTTCATTGCCGTTATGTGTTTGGTTTAAGAACAAATGCAAACCGCTGAGTGAAAAGCCACTGCATGGAAAGCACGTTCACATTTCATAAGCCCCTTGCAAGGAAACCCCCCAAAATGTCATCATTTGGATGTCAACTCTGAGTCTCCTACACCGAAACAAAAAAAAAACAGTAGCCCATGCATCCTGGAATGGTATAGATCAGTGGAGTGTAAGGACCCCCAGTTTGATATGCATTTTGGGCCACAGATTCTCATTTGACTTCCCCAATCTACATTGTAAAATATTCAGCGTTAATTTAACTTTGAGAGTGCATAAATTATGTTTGTGCACTCTCAGACTTACAGACTCTTAAGGGTCTATATATTTGGATCTTGATTGTCAACTATTTGGCTGGGGATCCCCTCAAGGACACCTGGGGGGTCCCTGGACGGAGCCCACTTTGAGAACCACGGGTATAAATAATAAAGGAAAGCTTACCTTTGTTGGTGACCTCCCAGGCCACCTCAAAAAGCAACAGGTCGTCGACAGGCAGCTCGTCCTCCTCCCACTGAGGCAGCACCCCACTCAGTGAGGTCATGGATAAGGAACGGGACAGGGGCATCTTGAGACGTTGGCAGCAGGTCCCAGAGCACAACTCAGATGATCCTATTGTCCAGCAAAAGCTTTTTAAAAAGGGCCCTGGGGCTGTGGTAAAAAAACCTAACAAACAGATGACAGGATTTGGGCGGCTCAGGATTGGTCCTAGGGGGAGGAACACTATAGGAGACAGTGAGGTTTGGGGCTGGTGGGCAGGGGTGTCGCACCAAATTCTGGGCCCCGGGTACAAGGATTCTCTGTGGGGCCCCTGTGCTTTAACTATTGAAAAAGAGCAGATATACAAGCTGCGAACTTGTAGATCTGCTATTTTTGAAAAATCATGAAACTCTTTGAATATTTCAAATCCTTCTAAGGTTTTTTGAAAAATCTATGTTTCGATGTCAGTGGAGCTCAAACCTTTTCATGTGAAGGACCCCCAAAATGATATGTATTTGGCCACGGACCCCCATCTCAAAATATTTAGTTCGAGGGACCCCCCAGAAGCAAAATTTGAGTTACAAATGTTCGCTTAAAAAATACATATATTCAAAGATTTGCACACATTTTCACGACTTTTCAAAAATAGCAGATCTACAAGCTCGCAGCGCGGCACTCGGTGCCGCGCTGTGAGCTTGTATATCTGCTATTTTTCAATAGCAAAGGATATAAAAGAATTAAGGCCCCTCCACCACCTTGGGCCCTAGTAACTCAGTCCCACTTTCCTACCCCTTGTGACGCCCCTGCTGGTGGGGGACGCGACTGGGGATCCACTCCGCCTACTATGTGCCAAAGATGGTGTACGGTAGGAAGGCAGGAGGGGTCGTTCATGCACGCTCTGATGGCACCAGACTGAAGTCCAAAGAGGTCGAGGTGAAAGGGATTTGGGAGAGCCGCTCGTGCTCACGGTTGGGAGAGCACATTGGTAAACGACACTGTGTAGACATATTGCAAAATGCTTGTGACCTTAGGGCCTGTCGGCACAAGGGAAATCATTGACAAAAAAATTATAAACAATTTAGATATAGTCAGTAACCTTATATCTTAATATTTCAAATTTTTATAATTTTTTCATAAATGAATGCCCTAGTCATTACAATAGTATCACACGAAAGTAGCAAAAATAACGGATATACAAGCTCACTACATGTCACGATGCAATGTGAGCTTATAGATCAGATTTAAACATTTTCAGATCAGATTTACTGAAAAGTAAATCTGATCTGATCGGTTTCTGCAAGGTTTCTGCCCTTCAGCAACAATAGTGCTTGTTAGAGGCACTCAGATGTAGATTCCCTTCTGACCAAATCACATTTTATTCCATGTTGGCTTCCTCCTCCCATGACGATATCAAACAACCTTTCTTTGATGATCACGCTCAAATAAAGAAATGCTGCCAGGCGCCCCACAATCTCTATACCTATTGTTAACCACTGTATACTGACCTAAATTGATATTCATTAATAGCTCATTAACAGTTGAGAGGTGAGGGTTGACATTAAATACATAACCAAATAACTCTCTATGTCACTAACAGTTCTCAAACCTTTTCAATTTGAAGAAACTCCAGTTTCATATGCAATACTGTAGGCCACAGACCCTGATTTAATAAACAAAAAACAAACACAAGCAAACAAAAACATTAAAATGAAAAGGCAAAAAGGGGGATTAGAAGTAGGTGGGGGATGTGAGTGAAGAGGTGGGTTTTGAGGGAGCTTTTGAACAGGGCTAGATGAGAGTGGTTTTGATGACTTGGCTTTGTAAAAAAAAAATACGTCTGGTGCATAATGCATATTAAACTGGGGGTCCTTGAAATGAAAAACATTGAGAATCACCAACATACGCTACATCATAAAGATGAAGTTGGATCTTAATTGGAGCATGTTTAGGTTCATTAATGGAAGCTTTTCACAGGAAAAGCAAAGGGAGGATTCCAAGAATGAAGGTGTGTGCAGCATCCATTGTTGTTGAATTTCTTCATTGTTCATCACTTGATCCCATACAGAATTCGATACTCCTGAAAAAAGGAGAAAAAAAATATGAGGAGGAGAGGGCATAAAATCAACATACTTGGCATGGTTATATACAAAAAGACAACATGTTTTGACCAGCAACTGGTCGTCATCAGGGCAAGTATGTGACTGACAAACAAACACAGGTCTATAAATGGATTGCATTACACACTCAGTCCTCCAGGTCTAACTGAGGATATCGAAGTTATGTTTTCTTTAGTTCTTTTTTTTCTTATTTTTTGCAGTTACATAGCCTACTTTATTTTCCTTACTTACCACATTCTCTGTAATTATTTTCTCTTGATATTTTGCTTTATATTTGTATGCATTTTTCTTTCTCTTAATATAGCCTCTTTAAAATGTGTATTGATTGATTGTTCCTGCATTGCTCCTGTGTTATTCTCATGTCCCAATCAGTGTGGTGCAGTTCTGTGTTTGGTACACTGATGGTGCTTCCACACCTCTCACGTGTTCTGATTTATTATTTATGGGCCTGTGTTTGTTTGTCAGTCTCATACTTTCCCTGATGGAAGACCAGTTGCTGGTCGGAACATGTTGGCTTAAACTTTTTGAGTGCTCTGATATCTCCTTTTTTCAAGTTTTGGTTTCCCCTTGATCCTAGAAGTACCAATCTACATTTTTAACTCAGCTTCTCCTCTCTATAGATAGGCTCTCTCTATATATAGCCTGGTCAAATAGGACTATTAGCCTGAAGTGAAAGTTGCTCAGTCAGATTTGTATTAAATGGGCAGAAGCTCACTTCCGCTTAGTTGTAATGTAGATCTGCTATCACTAAATAGAGCTTAAGAGGTTAATTCCTGTGGAGTCAAAAGTACAATATGTCTTTGAAATTGAGTGGAGTTGAGTGAGTGAGAATCCAAAAGTGATTAAGTATCCAAAAACTCAAATACCAAATTGTACTCAGAAAAGTAGCCTACTCAAATACAGTAGCCTACTCAAGTAAATTAATCAAAAACATTTAAATATACAATACTATAATAACAATACTAAACTTCTTTATGAGTGTTGGTAAGGCAAGGCTCTTTTCCTTACAGGAGCACCACTCCAAAATAATGGAAAAGGGTAACAGAATTTATAAATGTAATATAAATATAGGTTTCTTGTAAAATATAGTGATAAAATGTAGGTTACATACCTTGTGTTTTGATGTGAAAAGTGACAAAAAAAGATGAATCCAGAATTCAGAAGCAGGAAAATTAATAAAGCAACCTCTGGTAAAAAAGAAAAGAAAAAAAAGAAAAAAGAAAAAAAAAAAAAAATGGCAGGTGCAATTGACGCCCCAATAAGCCTTTGACCCAGCATGAACAACCCACGAGTAGGCCACAGTACCCAAACAAGAAGAAAAACCAGAATTATGAACCAGCTAAATCAACCCAGCAATGTGTTTATAGAAATAACCCAGCACTTCTTTAGAGTGTAACTATCCAAAAACTCAAATACCAAAAATACTCCGAAGAAGTAGCCTACTCAAATACAGTAGCCTACTCAAGTAAATGTAGGCTACTTCGTTGCCAGTGCATGATTCCATTATCCAACAACATGGTAATGGCCTGGCCCTGGGTGTAAAGTAGGCCAAAGCTAGCGATTGTTTTCTTCTGGTGGCCGACATGCTTTCAGCAGCGAGGTGAGTGACAACATTTCCGAGAAAGCATTACTAATGAATAATGCATTTCAGCACCGCACGTCGTGGACAGCTCCGCAATTTGTCACCCCGCGGCTATCCCTATTCGCTGTCACCCCACGCGCATCATGAATGACCAACAGGTCACACTAGTGGGGAATATATAAAAAGCGCTTGTAAACAACACATTTGGCCTGGTTTTCTTTCTACACCGGCTTGGTGTGTTAGATGATCTTTAAACAGTCGCACATTTAAACATTATTGGTTTGATTTGGATTTTTATATAAACGCAAAATGAGAACTTTGGCACTCGTGGTGGTGTGCGTGGTTGTCGGTCTGGACGGGTCGTCGGGAGCCTCTCTGCACGGGTTTGAATCTCAGTCTTCACAGTGGACACATGCTGCTGCCGGTGAGTCTTCAAGAAGAGCTGAAAGCAGGGGCGTCATTTGGGGCACCAGGGGATGGCAATGGCCACCCCCTAGTGTTCACATTTAACCTCAAATTCAATTATTTTATGCATATTGTACCATTCATTTATTAACCACTTTCAATATGGCATCTTTATTTTGGGAATTAACTTTTTCAAACATGTTCTCTTTTCCCTTTAGACTACCAAACAAATTGTGAAAATAGTGGATCTAAAAGTTAGATCCACTATTTTTGCTATTTTAGAAATGGGGCTTAAGTGGTAACTTCTTGGTAACTTATTTTTTGCCACCACCTATTTCTTTCTGAAATTACGCCTCTGGCTGAAAATATCATTGGAAATGATATTTCACTCACAGCCTCCAATGATGTTTTCACAAATGTGATTAAAAAAGACAACCACAAAGGGTTGCTTGAATCAAATGTAATCATTAAAGTATTATTATTAGGCTATTATTAGTATTATCCTTCACTGCCATGATTGCCATCTGAGAAATATGGCATAGCAATGGACTTTTGGACAACAACTATTTTAATGTATTTTAATGTATTTTTTCAAAGGCTGTAGTTTTACTTGAATTACATTACCAATATCAAGGCTACATATTACACCTATTGGCCTATATATCTGTCAGGAAAGAAAAACAGCAATCAGTCAATAAATAATAGACTATGCCTATATTTACAAAATATCTGATAACACAAATAAAGGAATTCATTGGCTTTATAAACAACATCATCAGATTGTAACCTATGCTTTCTTTCTTCTTCCTTTCTTTCTTTTTACAGACTGTAACTGAAATTCAGGTTTATTTCGATAATCGATTATCCTAAAAACCTGTGTTCATTTAACCACCTGTAGGCTGTAGCTTATTAGTCTACTCGTGGCAGTGTACAAAAGTAACCGAATTGACCTTTTGCATTTTGTACACTCACAGAGTTAAATTCACATTTACTGTAGTTGATTTAACAATTAATTACATTAATTTAGTTACATTTTGTTTCCCCGTGCAGGACGATGGCCAGCCAGCTTCCCGGAGCTCTCGGAGTCGCATCAGAGAAGAGCTGTCAGGACAGATGTCTTCCCGGAGGACTCCAGTCTGTGCCTGTCTTTGAGGGAAAACGAAGAACAACGGCATCTTCTATGCAACGACCGGCGGAGTAAATTCAACTACAACCCATTCGGGCTCCGCTTTGGCAAGCGATACAGCAGCTACCTTTACAAAGGCAGCTTCACGACGCCCAGGATCAGTAGATTATTGTCTATTTTACTATACCTGCGAGAACTTGAGGACGTACCAACCTAAACCAAGGTGTCCCTTCTTCTTCCCCTCCCAGCTGGAAATCATTGTCTAAAATGTTGAAATAGGCTTGTCAGTGTTTTGAGTCTACTTCAAGTATAGCCTGCAATTGTGATGAGTTTGTTCTATATTATGTGTCATTCAAATAGACTTTTACTTGATAAGTTTTCTCTGAATTAAAACTTTTGTATTTATAGCCTGTGTGCCATGAATGCTGTACTGATGAATCTGTAACGAATAAGTGATCTGATCGAATCAATATTACGTTATTCGGGTGTAGCTTAGATCAGATTCTATGTGATGAGAACTATGCTCTTCTCCCAGGTATTTCAACCTTTCTGTGCAAAAAGGTAAGTAGCCTATATTATGCACAGTGCACACTAACACTCTCATCTACTGTTCTTCAGTTATTCTCTACCTAACCACAAGATGGCAGTGTATTACCTGCATATGCTGGCTGCTAACATAATTTCACAACACAAAGACCACACAGGCTTCCATAAGGTTCATATTTATTAAGTTACTCATCACTGTTTCACACACAACTCACAACAAACGAGAGTGACGGTTACAGTCAGTATTTTTCTTTTTAGAAAACAATTCAAGATTGGACGTTTAAATCCGCCCCATGGCCTCTACCATCTCTTTCAGACAGTAGCCTATACCAGAGTGACAGGGGTTCGGATCCACAATGAAATTCACATTGGTCTTAAGTGTGCCTAAGTCTCTCGGTTACAATTATCTGTTTGCTAGAAGAGGACAGTGTCTTTCTGATTGTTCTTTAGGGCCTACAGTGTACGTCTATGTTCAGGGAGAGGACTTTTGTTTCTAGGCATCCCCAGGGGACTGAAATGAACGACACATGTGCAAACAAAGAAGCAGCAATTGAAATGGCAGACTGTCTGAGACACTTTCATTTTGTTTTGTCCTCCTCTTTTACTTTTTTCTTTTTTGATCATGGCCCGAACAAGAAAAAAAAAGCTGCATCAACAAAAGGATTCATGGAAGGTAAACCAACTCATCCTGGGAGCATCTAATTTTACAAGTTTTGTTTCAAAGACACCAATGATACCTCAGCGTACTGGTGGGACAGGGGAAGCTGGGAGTGCTTCATTCTACACTGATGACGATGGAGTGAGTGTGATAAGAGACATGGAAGTTAGAAAAAGGAGTGTTTGAATGTACTACTTACTGTATGTATTGGCTCTTTTCCACTACGAAGGGTTAATCCAGAAACTCCCATAACCTGAAACTTTGCAGGAAGAACCACCCGTGACGTTCGGGGAAGTTTCTTTTTCTAAAGAAATATTACAAAAATGAAAATAGCCAATCTACAAGCTCACAATGTGGTCGCAACGCACCGCCATGCGAGTTGTAGATGTGCTATTTTCGATATTTTTTTCTCGAAAGTACAAGTTCTTGGTTTCCCAGAGCTCAGGGTTAGGACCACCTCCTGAGCCGGGCCCAAGCTAGGTTTGCGAGAACCTTATCTGAAAGCAGGCCACAGTGTGTGGAAACACGTTTGTTTTGTGGCACCTTAGTTCTCATAGTGGTAAAGAGCCAAATGGATGGTTATAAGAGCCCTATGTGTCTAAATGCTCGTACTATGTGGTGCGTGTATGTTCGTGTTGTTCGGCCCAGCTGCGGGTTGCTTCAGGGGGCTTCAGGGAGGGGAGGGGGGGTCTTCAAAGGTCCTTCAGGTCCTTCTGGATGCCCCAGAGCGTGTCGGCGCTCTTCTTCAGCTGGGCTACCTCGTCTGGATTCAGGGTCATGTTGATCACGCTGCCCACGCCACCGCTGTTCAGCACGCAGGGCACCGACAGGAACACCTCCTCGCCGATGCCGAACATGTCCTGGAGGAGACAACACGTTTTAATAATCAACCCATTTAGACCTGGAGAGCACCGATTTTAACCACTTTAACCATTATTTCATACTTTGGCTTTGGCTTTGGCTAAATAGCAGATTTATAAGCTCATAGTGCGGCACTCGGAGCTTGTATATCTGCTATTTAAAATAAATCATTTGTGCGAGTCCTTGAATGTGCATTTTTGAAAGCGAACATTTGTCACTCGAATCTTTCTTTCTCGGGGTCCCTGGAACAGAATATTTTGAGATGGGGGTCCGCGGTCAAATACATATTATTCAAGGGGTCCTTGACATTAAAAGGTTTGAGCACCGCTGACACCATTTTCAGAAAACCGGCCTCATGTCTTAATGGGTTAACTGAAACTAATGAAATAACTACAACTAGAAAAAGAAGAAAAGAAAAAAAAACATTTTAGTTACAATGAAATAAAAATAAAAATGTGGCTTTACACAAAAAAACTGTATTGTGTGTTTACAAAACAAACTGAAACCGACTAAAATCCTATGTGCAGTGACAAATATTACCCTCCCCTGAACACGGGCCAATGGTGTTCATACCATATAGATGCTCGACAAAGCTGGATGCGCCAGAGAATTCAACCGCCAGACTCCATAGTGGACATGTACTTTACCACTGTGCCACCTGAGTGCCCAGCGCGCATGCATGTGTGTGCATGCTTGTGTGTGTTTAAAGTTATACTATGTAACTTTTTTAATAAAACAAATCTTAAAATTGTCCTAACTATTAAATCGCTAAAGGTTTAGAACACCCACTCCGTTAATTTCAGCCCCAAAAGCCTTTTCTTTATACGTTTTCTACTGAGCCGTGAGGGGGGTTGCATTTCTCGGCAAAATTACGTCATCTGCATCATTCCGTATACGTGTCTCCCACATACACTACCGGCCAATCACAGCGCGGATCATACACTGCCGGCCAATCACAGCGCGTCTTGCTGTCTTCTCAGGAAGTAGCTTGCGTCAACATAATAACAGCATTTACTCTGGTGAAGGAGTCCGTATCTCCGGAATGCCTTGACGCACGGGAACCAGGGACCCCTCTAAAGATGCATCACGGCGAGGTGCAGGCGGACGCGGTGGTATGAGGCCCTGTCCGCGGCGAAAAACGTCTGTCTCTCTGTCCGTCACGTCACACTTTTGCCCTACTTTTATCTTCACCGCTGCCCCTATCCATGCCAAACTTACACTCCTTAGCTGGCAAACCACAACCTCCACCCCTGATTTCTCACATGGCTCTCTTTTAGCGCCACCATGAGGCCGATTTTTGCAAAACACATTTTTGGACACTGCTCCTACAGACCGCAAAGCGGTACACAGTATGTCTAGAGTCATGTCATCAACATGGATCTGTTCCATTTCCCATATTCCCCCTTTCCTCCATGCCAACAAAGCCCTTTCAATTGAAAACATTGAATTCTGTGTGAGTTGTTGGGTCCTACCTTGACCATGGTGGACACAGGGTGGATGCGGCTCATGTTTTTGATGATGCTCTCGGTCAGGTCGGCCACACTCAGGCCGATGGCCCAGTTGGTGTATCCCTTCAGCCTGATCACCTCGTATGCACTGCAACACAACAGGAAGGAAGCAACCGTCACACTCCACACACAGCAGCACTGGGCATTCCTGGGTCCCGTGTTGACCAGCAGACCATTGATGACGCTCAAAGTGTGCATAACATATGAAGCAAAATGTTCGTAACCCATTCAGAACGGGTACACATTATTGTGTATTATTATTTTATATGCTTTAACTACTGAAAAATAGCAGATATACAAGCTCACAGCGCGGCACCGAGTGCCTATTTTTCAATAGTTAAAGCATTCAATAATCCTAGGCCTAAATGGGTTAATGTACAGTATATACAGTATCTGCTATCACATATGTTATCTGTATATCGTTGCTGTCGGGCAGAAACCTCTTATTGCCATAATTCATCATCATCATCATCATCATCATCATCATCATCATCATCATCAACTTTATTTGTGTAGACTTCAAGGTCCATTAAAAAACAAACATAAAAACACTAAAATACATACAAAAAGAACACCCCTAATACATAAAACAACAGCTATAACAAGAGACACTCATACCAGTGTTTCCAAAAAGGAGACCATTGCCTTGTAGCACTGAGGCAGGGGTTAGTCAGCAGTGTGATAATAGAGTTTGGCGACTCATCCAATCGACACATAAATTTGTACATCAAGTTTCTCAGAAGTGCTTGAAAAGTATTAACACCCATATTACAGAACAACTCACTTGCACTGCTCCACCTTGGTTTTCTCATTAATATCTGCATACAATCATCATAAGCAACCTGAAGTTTATGCATGCTTGCCTTCCTGAACTTGACCCACAGGGGGCAGTATACAAGGGTGTACAGTATGCTCTGAAGAGGTTTGCCTTCACTTCATTTGAGCATGAATGAAATTTCCTACCCAGCATATTAGCTTTAGCATATAGTATATACAATGCTGCCTATATAGATCAGCATGATCAGTCAATTAGTTATGGTTATGACATGACATGACAATAATATGACAATAATGACAATAATATGACAATTATTCTTTTATATGTCTTTTTACATAACCTTTTTGTGTTTTTTCGTAGATGAATGCCCTACTTGATCATACTACACATCACACAAAAGTAGCAGATCTGCTATTTTTTAATTGTATCCTGAAAAGTAACAGTTTTGGACATGTAATATTTCCACCCGAGACAATATAAAGGTGAAATGTAAACGTGAAACTGTATATATCTTTATTTGTTTGAATTAACCTGTTTCTACCTCTTTCCCTTCTGCTTCTCTCTGCCTCTATCCTGCATCTTCTCATGGAACACTACAAGGTGATGGAGTTAGCATGGAAAGAAGGTGACACCTGTAAACAACCTGATTCTGATGCTGAACACGGTATAACTAGTTACCGCACTGTGACCTCCGTGGTGTTAATTTAACTCTCTTAATTAAGGCTTTCTCGTAACTAACGGCTTCCTCCTGAGGGACCGTTCCGTGTTTAAAATGAGGGGTCACTGGAGGATTTGAACGTTCTATAGAATAACATGTTGTGACCCTCCCTGTGACGCAAATATATATTTGTTCTTGATTCCAGCCTCAGTTTGTAGTTTGTAAATACATGTTTTACTTTTTAAGAACGTTCTGCAACAGAGAGAGGCTGCAGCGATTGTCCTTTTGAAGCTGAAACTAAATTCTCTGTTCAACAACTTGCTACTAGCTGTTAGGATTGCATCCTCTAAAGCAGGGGTCTTCAACGTTTTCAGGCCAAGGACCCCTTAGTTGAGAGAGAGATGAAGCAGGGACCCCCACAACGGTTTTTCATAGATTCCATAGTGTCATCGTTTGACAGCATGATCATCAGTACTTAATAAACTTGACCTTTCACTCTGTACTTAGTCTGCTCTTTTTCCCCTCTACACCAAACCTCTTTGCCGGAAATAGCCGATCTACAAGCTCACAACGCCTCGCGCTGTGAGGCGTTGTGAGCTTGTAGATCTACTATTTTGGCTAAAGTTCTCAGAATATGGACGCTGGTTAATATAAAACAGGAGAACACATTGCATGGTTTTCATTTAGTAAACAAAAAGTCACATTTCTTCCGTTCTCATTCCATCAGCATCAGCCTCAGTAAAAATCTTACTTCCTATTGATACTAGTCAGACTTCAGAATAAGAATTGCGTTAATAATACGATTTGAAACTTAGTATTATGATTAGTCAATGCAGGTTTTGTTTTGAAATCCACCAACTGAAAGTGCACAAAGTCTCTCTCTCTCTCTTTTAACGGCGGTTGACCATTTGGCCTTCTTTTTTTAAAGGGAAATGTTTCTTCAGTTTTTATTGTGCACACGGTTTTATAATGTGACCTGGCATGACCCGACGTGTTTCCTTGCAGTGGACATCTCCCATAAATAGGCCCTGGGTCCACCGCAAGATTCTGTTGTGGAATGAGTATAATCACTAATCATCAACATTTAAAACACACCATGCTGTCTATGCCTTAACTTTTGATATGCATAATAGCAAGAGGCATATGTAGGGCTGTCACAATTATTACATAATCGTCTAATCGCAATTATTTGACATAATCGTGATTATTTTGATTAATAGTGGAAATAGCAGATCTACAAGATCACAACGATCGCGACGCCTTGTGAGCTTGTATATCGGCTATTTCGGGTACAAAGTTGTCAAATATGTCAGTAGTAGTTTCTTTGTATATTTAGGTTATGTGTCATATCTACCATGTGCAACTTCAAAGCCTAAAAGCCAAACAGAAATGTAATTGTCAACGACAAAAAATAATCGTCGTGTAAAATGTCATAATCGTGACAGCTCTAGGCAAATGTACAACATATATATGGGAGGCAGTTGATTATGGATAGAAACCAATACTTGAAGTAGAGTCTCAAACTACCACGCTGCAAAGCCATAAGGCACTTGAGTAGTCACTACCTGTAGTCACTGGGTCAAAGGCCACATTCTCGTAGGGGGACAACCACACTAAATACAAAACCAGACACTCTGGTATTGCCAGCCAGGCTCTCTGGAAAATAGTTCTCTACAACAGTGGTTATCTAAAGTTAAACTGGAATTCATGTTTTGCATGGCTCAAGTTAAGTTGATTCAATGTCTTGCTATGGGCCAGCTCTGTTGCATAGTGTTCCCTGGTTTAGCTTAGCATTGCTGCTTAGCTAAAATTAGGGAACCTCTTAACTCATTTAGTGCCCATGAAATTAACGGATTATAAAGTCCACGATGCCAACCTCAGGTTGGCATCATCGCGTCATCGCGTCCTGCACCGGAACCGATCGCAGGACGCGTCATCGCGTCCTGCGCCGGAACCGATCCTTGTCCACGTGGAGTTGTGTAATGGCGGACCGGAGCTTTTATACATGTGTAACATAAGCGAGCATCTGCCTCCATCTTCGCTTCTAAAGTGTAGTTTTGAGATAATGGACATTAAAGATGAGATCGCCCGTCCACCTCAATGTTATGGGATGACTATTTTGTGCTCGTGGAGCCGTGATGATGCGAAATCAGCGACGGATTTCGTCTCCGGACCTCCGGCCATTGTACTCGGTAATGTATCCGCCGTTACAGTAATATATTACTTTTCACGAGTATACTCGGGATTGGCACTCCGGGTACTCGAGTACTTTTCACGAGTCTTCGCGGGATTGGCACTATATGAGTCAAGACATAAAGGTCAAGTAGTATAACTGAATTCCATTTGTTGCAATAAATGGTTCCATTCGTTGCAATAGAGGGTATGCGCATGCATAAAGTGAATGGCAAATCGAGTGGCAAAGTGAGTGGCAAAGTGAGTTTAACATTGTTTAACAACGTTTAATGCAATCAGATTTTTTGTTTGGCTCTACTACTTTAGGCAAGAAAGTAGATTTTTGCCACTCAGTAGGCGTTCCCGCATAACCTCCGGGTATGATGATGATGTCACGCGCATACCCTCTATAAACTGCTACATTTATGCCCCCTGAAGCAACCCGCAGCAACAACACGAACATACACACACCACATACTGTAGTACGAGCATTTAGACACACAAGTGTTTTGAAACATTATGGTTGTAGTTGTTAGGTTGCAAGGGTCTTAGCTAGCCTTCGAGATTTCATTGTGACAGTGGTCTTTAGGATTATGATCATCGCATTGCATTATATTTAGTCTAGGAAATGTAAGACGTTTACTACTATCTAACTATCTGGCACTTACAGACTGCAATGGAGCTTAAGCATGCAAGTTCAATCAGGAAGACTAGTCCATTTCACAATACTCTCCCACATCTGTGTCATTCATCACTCTGCTAAGCCATGCTTTTCTCCATTCGGTACAGTAATTCCTACCTTTCTTCTAATGAGTGTTTACAACTCCCTCTGGGTTTCAACCTCCACCCTTTTTTTTTTACTCTGATTCTCTTTTACTTCACATTCTCCACCCACCACCAGCACAAAAACCATCCAGGCAGTGATGGTCATGTGGGGGACCATTATGGGTCTCTTTCCTATAATCAGTCATAACCCCAAAATGTTTTGTATTATACTGTATTAATATATGAATTATTGGTAGTAGTGAATAGTAGTGAATAGAAGTGAATGCTACAGTATTATATTTTATGACAAGTGAATCTCTTTTATGTTTCCCTGTCCATGTTTCCCTGTCCATTGATACTGCGCCATTGTTTGATTGCTCACTGCCTTCTCTCTCTCTCTCTCTCTCTCTCTCTCTCTCTCTCTCTCTCTCTCACACACACACACACACACACACACACCCACACACACACACACACACACACACACACACACACACACACACACACACACACACACACACACACACACACACCTACCTGTCGACTACAGCTTTGTGTGTGGCCTTCCAGTGATCTTTGTCTGCGTCTGTGCCAATCTCAGGGTTCAGCTTTTGTAGGTTGACTCCTGCCACGTTAGCGCCACTCCACACGGGCACTGAAACACACAGGATTTGATCACCTTATCAACACTACTGATTGACATGGCGTAACGTGGCACCACACGAAAAGAACTGTTGAAGACAATGCAACAAGAGCAAGAGGCAATGCAACAGTACAATAACCACATATATTTCTAAATTAGCAGCATGTCAATTGACCAATAATAGTACAGCCTTCATTCACTTTCTACCTTTTTGATAACTTGCTTTTAAAGGGTTTTTGTTTCCAGCTACGTGTGAAATCTATAAATACTTTTGAAACAATATGTAACCTGAGATCTTCAGGAAGGGCCCTGTTGAAAAATGCGTGATTTGAAGCCCCTAATCTTTGGAATGGTCGGCAGTGCTTGCAAGCTCACAACGCGTTGCAACGTGACACACTGTAAGCAAACCTCTCCTCCCTCTGTCTACGCACCAGTGTTAATTATGACAGCAAATTTAAATTAGTTTTAGTCATATTTTAGTCATCTGAAATGTTTTAGTTTTGGTCTAGTTTTATTTGATTAATTCGCACATGATTTTAGTTATTTTGGCTGGCCTTGATGGCGTTGTAATGCCTGATTTTACACTTGGTTGCAAGCTGAAAATAGCCAATCAACAAGCGCTGCGTTGTAAGCTTTAAGATCAGAGTGCAACACCTGTGCGCAACCAAACGTAAAATGACTTGTCTTGTAGTTCTACTGGATCTCCTCTCCACTAGTCCCTCCCTAGTCTAGATTTTATTTGTGGAAGAAATTGTCAGCAAATAGTTTTAGTCATCATAGCTTAGTTTTTATTTCATTTTCGTCAGCGAAAAGAGGTAGTCGACGAAACATTTTTGTCATAGTTTGAGTTGAGGTAATGAACCCGTCTACGCACCACTGGTGTCTCCGTGCTCTCCCAGCACCCAGCCGTTGAAGGAGCTGGCATGGATGCCCAGGCGCTCGGCCATCAGGTAGCGGAAGCGGGCAGAGTCCAGGTTGGTGCCGCTGCCGATGACGCGGTGCTTTGGCAGACCACTGAGCTTCCAGGTCACGTAGGTCAACACGTCAACTGGACAGAGGGGTAGAAAGAATCACACATCAATAACAATAACACAGGCACGCGTGCATTCTCTCTCTCTCTCTCTCTCTCTCTCACACACACACACACACACTGAACAATTATTTTTAAAAATAAGATAGTGACAATAGCAGATCTACAAGCTCACAACGCGTCACAGTAGCTTGGAGACTACTTTTTGTATGCCACCATTTTACAATTAAGTATAATAGTTGTGGTTATCATACTGCAGTAATCGATTCAGTCAACAAAATCTATTAGAGTCTTTTGGTGTCAATTAGTTGATTCATAAAAAAATATTATTTTGTTAAAAGTCCGTTATTGGTTCTAAATATCGGTTTTGATTGCCCAGCCCTAGTTTGGCCTTCTATTTTAATTATGTGTATATGCTCATATAAACATGGACTGGACCCCAACTGACGGACATAACATGGACAACCGCTCGTGACTAAACATTAGAAAAAGTATAATTGTTTTTCACACAACAAAACATGTAGAGAAAGCGTGTGCGCGGGCGGCGCCATGCGTGCATGCCTACCGGGGTTGGAGACGACGATGATGGTGCAGTTGGGGCTGTACTTCATGATCTGAGGGACGATCATCCTGAAGACGTTGACGTTCCTCTGCACCAGGTTGAGGCGGCTCTCGCCCTCCTGCTGGCGCACGCCCGCCGTCAACACCACCAGGCGAGAGTTGGCCGTCACAGCGTAGTCTGAGAGAGAGAGAGAGAGAGAGAGAGGGTGTTACTTCTATTGATTTCCTGCATCTGAGAACTTTTTTACTTACAGCAAGTATACTAAAAGTATCAATACCCTATTGTATTACATGTGACAAGTTATTAAATGTATGTAGAGGTTATATGTATATGTATACATATGTGGATGTATATAAAATAATATATATATACATTTACGTATATAAAATGTATGATAGATATTTTGAAAATAGCAGATATACAAGCTCACAACGCGTCGCACCACTGCGCGTTACGAGCTTGTAGATCGGCTATTTTCAAATAGCCGAAGTACACGTAGGGCTGAAGTGTTTAATGTATGTTTTGTATCATAATCTACTAAGTAACTAATAACTAAAGTTTTCAAATGATTATAGTGGAGTAAAAGTACAATATTTGCCTCTGAGATGCAGTGGAGTAGAAGTACAAGTATTGAAAATTGGAAATACTCCAGTAAAGTCAAAATAACAAAGAATTATACTTGAGTGCAGTACGTGTACTTAGTCACTTTCCACTACTGCCCCTGAGTGAGAGAATCTGAACATCAAACAAAATAGTTGACACTACAGTTGTGCGTGGCCTTCAGCCTTGCGGTTCAACAGGACAGACCTTTATCGGCGACGATCTTGGAGGTCTTGAGGAAGAGGCTGCCGTGCTGCAGGTCCATCATCTCGCCTTTCAGGCGGTCCTCCATCACGTCCACCAGCGCCAGCTCGTCAGCCAGGTCCTAACGGAGGAAGAGGAGAGGAGAGGAGAGGGCGTGAGGAAGACAGGGTACGAGGAGGGAACCAAGTTGGGAGGAGGAGGGGACGTTGTTGTGTTTGGGGGGGGGGGGGGGGGGGGGGTCAGTGAGGAAGGAAGAGCATAAGGATGACAACACGTGACAAGACAAGATTGTGGAACGAGAGGAGGGGGCGTGAGGGAGGAAGAGAGAAGAGGTCACGTTAATTTCTGCGCTAATCTGGAAGCGGCAGAACTATGAGAAGTTGACACTATCGTTTAGGTTTTGTAAACAAAGCTCGCACAGGTCAGATATGTCAAATAACTTAAAGAAATGTTCGACAACCAATAATCAAAATAAATGTAGTACTGTGGCAAGAAAAAGGCCATCTTTAATCAGCCGATCTACAATCTTGTAGATCTGCTACTTCCACTATTTATTTTCATGTTTGAAAATGTATACACATTTTCTACAGATTAATTAATTAATACAGATGAATGAAAACGATTCGGAAGATTATGCAAAATTATTGCGATTATCTCAAATAATTGCGATTAGGCGATTATTATGTAATAATTGTGACAGGTGTACTTATAATTAAGTACAACAAAGAACAACAGTAGCATATGGATGATTGCACACTGTACTGAATAGTAAGTATGTCACGTCCATCTGTCCCTTCTCATGAAACATGATGCCAATAGCCTGCGGGATACTCAGACAGACAGACAGACAGACAGGTGGCTAGCAACGCCAGATTTCACTTCTTTGTTGTTCTTACCCGCAGCAGGATGCTGACGGCACAGGCCATGCCCACCTGGCCCACTCCCACCACCGTCACCTTGTTCCTGGGGGGCTCCAGGGGTGCAGTGTTTATGGGGGTAATGAGTTTCTCTACAACTGAAGACATGATCACAGCTGGAGGGGTAGAGAAAGCAGGATGACAGACACAGGGGGTAAGGGAGAGAGAGGGGGAGGGAGGGGGAGAGAGTGAGACAGAGTTATAATTACACCTATCAGGCAGAAGCGGGTCAATCGAACTCGCCAATGCCGAGTCAAACAGCTGCTGCTCTGTGGATTGTGGACACACACGCATACGCGCGCACGCACACACACACACACACACACACACACACAATATCTGTGCATAATCAAGAACTCAGAATTCAAACCAAAATAGGACGTTACCACATGACCATATCTGACCTGCATTATCCACCAATATAGGTCAAGCTATTGAATAGTGATTTACAATGGTTTACAAGGATAAACTATGGTTTCATGTATGGACGGTCAGAACATGGTCTTAGCAACAGTAAACATTAGCACTTGACTTTCTATGCTTTCTCTCTCTCCCTCTCTCTCTCACTCCCCCGCCTCTCTCACTCTTGTTCACGCTTCCTCACTCCTCGCTCCAACTAGTTCTGACCAGCCTGAAACAGCATCTGCTAAGGCTAGTTCATGTGTATGTACCGGTATGTATGCATGTATTTCAGTCCAAAGGCAATTCAGGTCAGGTGGGGCAACTGAGGTGGAACTTGGCCACAGACCACTAGTCTAGGTGGCCAAGTTCCAACAGAATAATTTAGCTTCTAATCTAGACCCACAACCCTACAGATATTTATTTGGCTGTGGACCTCCAACTGAAAAGCTGTTGTGCCACGACCCCCCCCCACCCCCCCCCCCCCCCCCCCCAGAGGAGATCTGCGTTACAAATGTTAAGAAATATTTCAAAAGTATATTTTTGAATGGTAACCAGAAGAGTGGGCAGAGTGTTAAATTGCCTATTTGTTTCCAAAATGTAACATAATAAGGAGTAATGCTTTAGAGGGGTGCCCGCTGGCCTACCGGTCCAGGCGCATACCACATAGGCTCTGATGCCTTGACAGCGCGTTGCAGGTTCGGATCCCGATGACCTTTGCTGCGTGTCACTCCCCATCTCTCTCCCCTTTTCCTGTCTGTCCTATCAATAAAGTCATAAAAGCCCAAAAACAAATCTTTAAAAAGCAAAGGTATATATGATTTAGAAATCACTGGCAAGAGGTTATCAAAGAAGTCAGAGCTATTTTTGAAATAGAAATTGAATGTTCTTTTTAGTGTTGCCCGATCACGTGATCGGATCGGCCGCCGATATGGTCATTTTTATAAGATCGGAGATCGGGAAAAATATATCGGGGGGGGGAAAAAAGTTTTTTTTTTTTTTAAATATTTTCTGGGAGTAGTGAAAGTTACAGGTAAGGTGAATGCGATATGAAACGTAAGTTTACCATAATCACAGTAATCCTTCAATCATTAAAGGGCTTTTGGATAAATGAGACAGACACAGAGCCCTGCAGAGGGGAGGTGATTGTGTCAGACTCTGTGTCCAGCTGGCAGCTGATGCCAATAAGTAGTAACAGGCCCCTTGTTAATGGATCAAAGGAAGGCAATTATGTCTCTCTGCACTGTCAACTAGCTGCTACAGATGCATACTTTTCAAGCAGCCTGGTTAATTGGTTCTTAACTTATTTTGTTTCAACTTTAAAAATGGCCAATGTTTAACCAGTTTTGTATATAGTTTGTGTGTGACGTGTGGCTGGAGACAGTTATAGGCCTATATGTGATTATGAAGAAGTTTACTGAGGTTTTAGACATATTTTAGTTTGTTCAACACAGGATATTTAAATGTAATATTTTGTTTTGTTTTCGTTTTGTAAAAAAAAGTAATAGAATTATGTTCTTATTGCACTATTCTGCTCTTAATTTGATTTAGTTTGCATGGTTATTTTGTGGTACACTACTCATAAGCTTTGTTTTTAATTTGTTGATTCAGTGCTGCACTAAGTGATAGAATGAATAGAATTTTTTTTTTCTTAATGCCTTGCCAAAAGATCGGATCGGGAAAGATCGGGATTGAATCGGAAGCAATAATATTTGATCGGGATCGAATCGGGAGCAAAAAAAACGTGATCGGGGCATCCCTAGTTTGTTACATTGTATCTGAGGAAAATCCCTGTCGAACTCATGAGCCAGGACATATATCTGTATAAAATCATGTTGGCTGCGTGTAAGAAAGCCATCACTCGGAAATGGCTACAGGTCACACCACCTGCCAAGGAAGATTGGATTACAGTAGTCAATGAAATACTCTATGGAGAATCTGACCTTCTCTCTTAGGCTGAGAGCGGATCGATATGTGATGAACTGGAAGAAATGGACATCTCACTGTTCACTGGGAACTATAACTCATGGAGTGAATGATTGATAAAAAAAAAGAAAATGTAATTCATTAATATGTTCATCCTTGTGATATAATGCCCACCTCAACACAACTTTTTGTTCTTTTGTTTGTCTTTATTTTTTTGAGTTTTCCCTTTACCATTTCTTTTCCATGTATGTGCCTTTTTATATATATTTGTAATTCAGTATGGTGATTTATTTCTACATGGAAAGTAATAAAACAGTTGTACATGATTTGAACATGCTTGAGAATGTGTCTTTCAAGGCTTAATATTTCAACTATAAATTGCTCCAAAACATATGGATATTCATTATGGCATTACGGCATACATTGTCAACTAACATCAAAACCACACTGTGGTCTTGTGTTTGAATACACCAACTAATCTTTTTAGTTGTTGTTGTTATTGTTGCTATTGCTGTTTTGTTTTTACATACTACATAAATACATATAGTCGGGGCCCCCAGGGCACCCATACACGTATGGGTGAGTATTCATGTTAGTCGGAGGCCTTAGGGTTTTTTTTTTCTCGTGCTAATCAGTCTAAAAGTTCAAAATTTTGCACAGATGTATGTAAAAAAAAAACCTAAGGCCTCCGACTAACATGAATACTCACCCATACGTGTATTGTTTTCTGAGACCATTTCTAGCCCACGGAATGTTTTTTGTGCAAAACAAATGCCTGCAATGGATTCAGCATCATGACAAACCCCTAGTTAGACCCCTCAGATCCTCCTTAAATACCCAGAAAAAAAATCTTTTTCTGGGTATTTTCCTCCTGTATAGAAAGTCAATGGGAGCCCAATTGGATCGCGCAATACGGCAGTACCATGGGGTGCCCATCTTGGCACCCATCTTAAAATGATTAAGTATGTTATGGACAACATCTGTGCCAAATTTGGCGAATTTGCGAGAATCTGAACCAAAATATCCCTGGCTTCCCCGACTAATAATAGTCATTGTCCAAACACAGTATGAGCACCATGTAATTCAATCTGTCATGGTTCCTGTACACAACAATGCATAGTCATAGTATCATCACTCCTGTCCATTCATCCACCATGTTCTTTGTACCACATTGACAGGGTTTAGTTTCACATGTTTTGCCCTGAGGGAAAGAGAAATATGAAAACACAGCCAATCTGGGCAGCCAAAAAATGGTGCCGCAGGCTGGTCTGGCTATCATAGCACCATAACATTTGATGTCAGCATTTAATTTAAGGCATAAATGCCGATCAAATTAATCTAAACACTTTAACAATTGCATTACAGCGACAAGACATGTTTCTTATTGTTTAAGGCCATTTGTACGAAGTGTACTTGGTGTGCTAGTAGTACTAGGCGACGGATTGACACAAAGCCACAGATCATGTTTCCTTAACTTTGATGTGTCCACAACAAAAGCAGGGAATAGTCACGCAAAACAAAGTTTGCACTTCAAAAACTGCAAGCAACACCTACTTCCTCTTAATGTTTGATCTTCACTTGATGTGCAGTCAAACCATGAGATTGGGGCTTATGGTACTAGTACATCAGCCCGGTAGCAGGCCTACATTAAGACCCACATACATTCCTTTAGCAAGGTGGTCCCTGGATCCATGGCCCTTCTCTCTCTCCCTCTAATCCCACCCTGAGTGGGAACTGCAAACACTCGACATCTCTCTATCTCTTGCTATACTCTACTCCATATGCAAAAAGGAGTTTCTTCAGCCAGAAGGATTACCATTTGACAACTTCATAACTAAAAGGCTGAAATACAAAGTGAGTCTATTCTGTTCTACACCGTACACAACCGGTACACTTGTTGAGTACTGGTCGTGCACTCTGGCTAAGTGGCCATGCATGCTTTAATAAAGGCACTTTAAGGCAGATATACTTTCGTAACCAAGGTCAGAGGTACAGTACAGTTATAACTTATAACCGCAGTACAAGGGAGGCGTCCTTGCCAATAAGACAAGGATGTCAGCTGTCGTGGAAATATGAAGGTTGCTTAATAATAGACTTAGGAAATGTACAATAGCCCAGCCCATTTGTCTGTCATTTAATGTTGTATGAAATTCTGAATTGAGTACAAAGGGACCCCAATGCAAACAAGCCTAAAAGCTTTCTTGTGGTCTTTATCCTTTTAGTTGACCTTGAATCAGTGAACTTTACTTTTTCCTGTACCTTTTCCTATGCAAACTAATGAAGTATTCAATCACTCAACCTAATTTCTGCTGTATCAAATACAAGAAAAGGATTGTATATAATATATGCTGTATACCATATATTATATCGTTTAAGGAGGCTATAGTTATAAAAAATATAAATCTATTCAATAGCCTATAGGCCCTAGCCTAACATAACAGGTACAATGCAATCTTTGTACATCAGAAAGGGTCAGCTGAAACAAAGAAAGCAACCTGGTGGTGACATTGTGTACTGTAGGTTATTGCAGAACGCTTACACACGAAGACGAAATATCAAGTGATTTCTCATTTCTCTGTATTTCATCAATGCTCATTCATTCATTATTATTTTCTATTGCTATTATGTAACGGGGTCGGTGAGTCCTTCATTTGCTCTTGCTACTAGGCCCCATAATGGAGAAATAGGCGTTCTTATGGAGGGGACACGGAACGCCCATTTCTCCATCTATTGAGAAGACTAGAATGATGAATTTAACAACACAAGATGTGTAGTGTAAAGTTACGTTTTACATTTACAATAGTAAATATATGAGGTGTTTCTGCAGACTAAAAAAAACACAGCATACCATGCAGTTCAACATAAGCGTGCCTCTATAATGGGATATTCGGGTATTTCCTGATGTCGACATGATGATCTTTTCCGCAATAATTTCACCCCGGCTTTAAACGCATAATATTGTCAATTAAATTCATATGTAGGTCTACAGCTAGAAACTGATTAACTGTTTAAAATGGTCAGGTTGGGTTGCCATCTCTCTGACACAAATATAAAGCGGTTTTAAAAGTAAAAGTTTGGTCAGGTTACCGTTATGCATCGCCTCTGGCAAATCGTGGCCAGAGGGGGCTCTGCAACAGTAGACTACTACTGTGTACAGTGAGCAAAAAGAATGCACACAAGATCATTTAAATACATTGTGGCACCGGCAACTTTGTTTTCTAAGAATAATTCAATCTCCTGTCAAAATACAACCCGCGGTTCACCAACGCATCGCTATAGCCTATATATTTGAGGTGTAAAATGGTTTCCTTGCTTGCGTGCATTCCCCATCTATCATTAGATTTGAGCATCCATTGCTGCTGGTTCGATGCGCACGCTTCACATAATAAGACCAAACAACTTGTTCAGGATCAAGGGTCATATAACTGAATCCTAGAAGAATCAAGCCGAGTATCGAATAGATGCAGTACGTACATTTTTGCAGATATTTCTATGAGAAATGTATCCTTTTTCTTTTGGTCCAGGGGGGAAGCAGCGAGCTGGTGTTGCAGCGTCGACAGTCGGCAGTGAGAGAGGAGGACGTGTGGTTGAGAGACAGAGCAGATAGAGGAGGAGGAGGTATGTCTCTAGCCTACCAATGTGACCAGTGACCACGCTGTGTTCACATGAGACTGGATGTCATTATATAGGAGACTTTCTGATGATGCAATTTACAATAAGATTGATTCATTGATTGATTTATAGCCGGATTGGTTTGACCAGCTGACTCATTACCTATAGCAGTGTTTCTCAAAATTTTAAATGTCAAGGTTTCCCTTAATTCTGACTGTGTACAATTTTTTACACTGTTAGTTACAGACTTTGTATGGGTTTATTTAGACCCCCATAAAGGAACCCACAAAGTCCCTGGAATCCACTTAGAGAACCACTGAGCTATGGCAGTGGTTCTCAAACTTTTTCATGTCAAGGACCCCCAAATTGACACTTATTAGCCCGCGGCGCGGACCCCCCTGTTTGAAAAGATATGCCAGGGACCCCTATAAGAGATCTTACCGCACTAGCAGTGATTCTCAACCATTTTAATTTCAAGGACCCCCCAGTTTGACATGCATGAGGCTACAGACCCCCATTTAATGGTAGCCTATATCTATCTCTGAGACCCCAATAATTTATAATGTAAAATCAATATTAATTTAACATTAGAGTGTAAAAATGGAACCAAATGGACCCTTATGGGTATATAACTCAGAGCGTGTACAAAGGTACAGCTAATTAGCTGGGGACCCCCTGGAACTCCCTCAAAGACCCCTGGGGGTCCCCGGGCCCCACTTTGAGAACCAAGGTGATGTCTCTTTCCTTCTCTTGACCTATTATAGGAAGGTGGACCCTTGATAAAGCCCACTCTCCCATGCTGCCCAGTTTATCTCATGATAATGTGTTTATTTATGATGTGTATTCTGTATTATTGTTATTATTCTGTATCTATATGATCTTTATTTATGTATATATAATGATCAGGGACAATACTCAACCACAAGGTAAATCGTCCAGTCAACCAACAAGCTAATGTTCAACTCTTGTCCCTGTAACCAAGTCATAAACACATAAAAAAGCATTACGCAGCCTACAAGCCAAACATAACACAGACACAGACTAACTAGCTAATCGTTATCTAAAAGACAAGAGAAACATGTGAAAGATACAGGCTGGTCGACACAACAATAGTCGAAACCGGCAGACACATTATATGACAATGCAGAGCATGTACTACATGCAGGCAAAAATAGAAAATATGTAGGCCTAAGCATGCCATGCACACATGCAGCCATAAGACAGTATAGGCTCTATAAGCAAGCTAAGCATGTCATTTGCGATATATAATTAACCTAACAGTAATTGATTAGTCAAAGAAGGAATCAATAGGCGTTGAGTTGAGTTATAACTCATGCTCACACAAATGATTGGCAATATGCGATTCCTTAAGGTTGTGTACCGTTTAAATACTGTATATCGTACATTTTACTAGAGTGTATGCGCAATGGAACAATATTACAATAGTGTGCTACTTTCACTGAGAATGCGGACCTGATAAAATAGCCAGTTCTAATGACACAATGACCTCTCAAGAGAGAGGTCCGCTACCGAGTTTGGACCAAATTGATTGGTATCTACTCACAAAGATACGTATGTCAGAGGTTGAAAAAGTCCTGAGCTCAGAATTAGTTCAGGTCAGTTCAGTAGATCGTTATCTGACAATAAGCTGTCATCACTTCAGCTTATTAAAGCTGAGGAAGGCTTAGATGGCTGAGACTGGAAGAGAGAGTTTAGCCGATTAGACTGTCTCGCTCACATGTGCACAGGATTGTTTATTATGTTGTCCCCAAGTACCTTGTGCAACTACGACATAATCACCCATTCTGACACACTGGGGCCTTCCTACCTTCCTGGGGCCCTCCTGAGGTCAAGAAATACTATCTATCGCACTGGTTCTCAACCTTTTCTGGCCATGACACCCAAAATAATCATATTTTAACTGGGGACCGCCCACCCTGACAGGCACTAAGAGTTGAAGCATAACATTGCGTATAACACGGTTCTATTGTGAAAATAGCAGATCTACATGTACATGCTCACAACGCAACGCAACAATAATAATAATAATGCAATAAACAATTAAAAACAAAAATATGAGTTCAAAATGGAGAATGAGAGAGAAAGCGTTTCAGCTTGACAACTATGTTGTCAGAGGAGGCAGACCTATTTGCATTATGGGTGTGGCTGGATTAGTGTGGACTTTATACCTCTAGAAGCAACAGGCATGCTTCAATAAAAGTAACACCACCCTTTCATAAGGGGAGAAAGAATATTTGCCTGAGCTGAACTTCAATCAATTTTTTGAGTCATCATGTCCTATTCAATGATTCTTTTATTAGTTCCATGACAACAATGAACACGCTGACTGTACATGGGCAAGCAAGCAAGCCATTGAGATAAGAATATCCTCATATATCCTCATATTTGTCCTCATATATACTGTAGATTGCCCTGAGCACACAGAGGAGCTGTATAGGTAGGCTATAGTGCACTAAAGCTGAAACAACTAGAAAGATGCAATTCTGGGAAATTGCAAGTGTGGTTGCTGTAACACGAGTCACAATTGCAAATTAACTCCGTCCTTGGTCCCTTTTATGCCCATATATGGAGATTCCTGATGTCATCAATATTAAGCCCATATATGGACATACGGTGTCTGTCCCATGTGATCTATGACGTCAGGCATCTATGATGTCATTCATCTCCATATTTGGGCAAAGTAAAAAAAATATCATTTTCCCATCAATGGAGAAAAGTAATTCACAAATAAATTATTAAACTATATAACGTATCTCTTGGCAAATTGCAAGCAGACCTGATGAAGCCGGTCGGTTTGACATATGGCCTAAGTGTGTGCCACCAAAACTGAGGGAGGGGTAGTGTGGCAGAATACGTTTATCTGGAAAGATGGAAAGTAAGTACAATAGTCTGGTTGCCCTCCACACTAATAACGTGGCTATATAGGCTATAAGAAACATGGTGAGTGATGTGCTTTCTTTTCATGCACAATGTATTAAATAAACTTCCGTCTCTGCCATAATGGTCCCTATAGGGGCACCAGACAGCCATAGCTCGCTGCTTCATGTACGGTAAATGTGTTTGTGCTGTAGTCATGTACACATTAAAACGATCATCTGTGTTGATTTATTCACTTTTAACTCAGAGAATTTCTGTTGTGTATGACGTTCATTTCCACAAATGAACGGCTCAACCTGCTGTTGTGGTTACAATATAGCCTAGACAATAAAACTACACCACGCTTCCCTGACCTCTGAACCTTCTTTATTATTCACTCACACAGCCACACATTAGCGGCGTGGGCTCTGGACCTGGGGTGGAGAGGGCAAATTAGGGAAATGAAAACAAGTGTCTTGGTACACAGTGACAGATGAGTACAAGGTCCAATGGTCACTGGGTCAATGAGAGAAAGAGGAAGTCTGTGAAATAAGAGAGAGACACCTTCTCTGAACCTGAACGATGACTCTACAGTAGGGGTCTTCAACCTTTTCAGGCCAAGGACCCCTTAGTTGAGAGAGAGATGAAGCAGGGGCCCCCCACAACCTGTTCACAGATTCCATATTCATCTTGACAGCACAATCATCAGTGTATTTTGCAATCATGTAAATTTGTGTTTTCAGATATTTAACCACTTGAACGGTCAATACTTATATAAATATAATACAATATAAATAAACTTGACCTTTCCCTCTGTACTCTGTCTGCTTCCCCCCCCCCCCCCCCCTCTCTACACCAAAGATAGCCGAAAATAGATGATCTACAAGCTCACAGTGCCTTGCAACGCAAGGCGTTGTGAGCTTGTAGATCTGCTATTGTTGGCTGATGTTCTCCGAATATGGACGCTAGGGTTCAAGTGGAGAAAAAAAGTGTCTATCACACAAAGATTTGGAGGACCCCCTGTAGTAACTCTGAGGACCCCCTTCAATTCATATCACACTACCGTAGATGGAACTTTGCAAGCGATATTGTGTGATCTTCCAGGCACTGGAACAAAATGTTCCTAAACATGAAATGCTGCGGGGTTCAATTGTGAACACATGCTGTTCTCTCCATCCCTCTCTGGATGCTGCAGACCATTCTTGCACGACAAGGATGATGCAGCATTCCTGGCCCAATAGGAGGCTGCATTCACGCCTCCCTCCTCATCCAATGAGGTTGGGGGATGCTGATCGCTGACAGACGCCCTGTCGACAGCAGGCAAAGGCACTGTGTGTGAAAACGTAGGGCAAGACAGCCTGTGAGGTCACAGTGAGGAGGAGAGCGATGAGCGGCCCTAGATTGGACTGTGTGTGCGAAGGTGTGGCTATGAAGCTGTTACATAACATAAAGCCCCCCACAAGCTGACCCACCCTTTGCTGTGAGCTCATGTCTCTTTGCCTCTCTCCTCTCAGTCTCCCTGATGTCAAAATAATTAACATTCACTCATCGTGTTCCTCCCTACAGTCTCGCCATCAGTTGGTGACAATGAGGACACAAGAGCAGTGACAAATGTGGACGTGCTGCGGGTTTGGTCTTTGCAAAGCTGTCTCTGACGAATGAACCCAGTATCAGTCCTCAGCTGCTCCTATCTCATGGTGCTTATATTTACTAGCTGTGGATTATGAACACATACTGTACATCTGGCTGCTGGGGGCTTGCAGGCCTGCCCATTGTGCCCAAAGAAATTTGGTTTAGTCTATGTGAAAAGAAAATTACGTTCTTAAATATGCCTATGGTTCAATATATTGATTCTCTATAATAAGTAAATCTTATGTTTATTCCTAATTATGTGGATTAACACACACACACACACGCACGCACGCACGCACGCACGCACGCACACACACACACACACACACACACACACACACACACACACACTTAAACACATTAGATCAGGGGTCTTCAACAGGGGGTCCGGGACCACTAGGGGGTCGTTAGAGTTACTACAGGGGGGCCGCCAAATCCGAGGAGAACTTTAGCCAAAAATAGCAGATCTACAAGCTCTCTTTAAGTGGTTAAATGTCTGAAAAATGAAATACATTCATTAACGTCATGAATCCAACATAGACTTATGACAGTGCTGTCAAACAAGTCTATATGAATCTATTTTTGAAATTGATGAAAATCTCCATCACACGTTTATACAATATGTAGAGGGGGTCCCTGCTTCATCTCTCTTTCAGCTAAGGGGTCCTTGGCCTGAAAACATTGAAGACCCCTGCATTAGATATTCTCAATCAGCGTGCTTGTGGCACAATGGGTAAACCAGTCAGAACAAGCTCACAGATTGCATATAACGGTTTCATACAGGCAGTTGAGATTAACGGATTGTGTCCTATAAAAAAGATTAGTAGATTTTGTGGGAAAACCCACTTAATGGAAGGTTATAGTAGACTAAACAGCAGAAACACTCTCTGTGAAACAGTAGTGTAGTGTAGAGGGAGGTATATTTGTTCAAGGCCATGATCTTGAACAACATAATAATAATATAGACCTACTATTATGGCTGCATATATTCCTTTATTTGGAGTATATGAAAAACACAAGATGGGCAGCTTTAAGCATGTTTTGTTTAGCATTTGTTTGATCATGTGTTGGGGAAACTGCTGGAGTGGACACTTCAAAATACGTAGTGTTTACACAGCAACACACTATCAGTATTGGCTTGACCTTGGGCCCAGCAAAAACCCATGGGAGATTTTTGTAACTTTCTGCCAAAGGCTTTCAAATAGTTCTGTGTTGAGACAAAGTTCAGAGAAGGCCCATCTGGGAATTGTTTTGCTGAAACTGAAAATATATATAGTGTAATTGCTGATAAGAATTATCATTCTAATAAATATTTGAATCAGTTTGCTGATTCATTGCCACTGACATAGCAGAGTCAAATTAGTAGTATTTTGTACGTTTTCAGAAAACTGCTGACTGGAACTCAGTGCTTAGGGTCTAAACAATGTCAGCGGTTTATGTTACTAAACTTTAGGCAAGATAAGATCAGAGAAACACACATTGTTTCTCACCACTCTGAATGGTGTGTTAAGCATTCGGAAATAGATGGTAATTATAGTTTTACAGTGAGGGACGACTTAGGTTTAAACAACCAAGATTTTAAGTGTGACTGTGATTAGCTTAATCCCTCTTGGGAAGTGTTAGAAATTCAAACTGCATTAACCATTGCATTACTCCTGTCATGAGGCAAGCGTTATGACAAATTACTGAAGCTTTGACATAGCAACTTCATACTGTTTATCCCAGATTCCACAATGATATAATGAAGACAAGGTCAGCCAATGAACAAAACTTTAAAACCAATCCATGTAAATGTACATGTATTGCTTTTAAAGTATGTTCATAGCGTGTATATATTTATGTGTATGTATGTGACTTTCTTTTTTGCTTGGAGCTTGCATTGTAATATTGCAATGAATACATTCCTTCTGCCTTCTGACGAAGATGATTTAATGCAGGTACCCATATGTTCTAATCAAGATAAAGCCCCCCCTTCAAAGCAAACATAATTTCAAAATGTGGCTCTCAGGGAGTCACTTTCCAACAGACTAAGAATCACGTATATTGTTGAAAGCCGTAGTGTCATCCTCTGCCTCCTGAAGTCCACGATCAGCTCCTTGGTCTTGTTGACATTGAGAGTGAGGTTGTTCACCTGACACCAGAGTGCCAATGGTCTGACCTTGTCCCTGTTGTAGACAGACTAGTCTTTGTTGATAATCCAGCCCATCACTGTTGTGTCGTCTCGACTCTCTCCCCGTTTCCTGTCTCTCTACTATCGAATCATTCTTGAAAATGTTTTTCAAGTGTTTCTTAAAAACTCTTTAACTTCTTACCAAATATAGTACTCCATAAACACTCACAATTATTTTAAAAGCGTCAAAGAAGAACTTTAACTACTTTTACAAGCAAGGTAATTGAAAGGTTGCAAGAAATGTAGTTTACATGAACTGTGCCAATATCATTATTGTGTGTTGAGGCAAAATGAAGAAAAAAACAAATAAAACAAAAGGTATACAAAGCCAGGATACATAGTGAGCAGTATTGAGTGGATACATTGCATGCATGTTCAGTTGTTGAGTGAAACAATGGCCTGTCCATGCAGTTATTAGTGTCAATAAAGATGTGAAAGTGGTACTGGTATATGTGTATGAAATGCCAGTGTTTTCAAATGGCTGAAATTCTCCAAGGGCAACGCAATGACCTGTCAATGCCGTGAGACCGTGGCAAGGCCACTGACCAATGAACACACACACGATTCCCAGAGAGTGCCAAACTTCTACCAATGAATGCGTTAACATGATCTGGCAATGACTAATCGTATACGTAATGTTTTAAATTGGAAACAATAGGGTTGTGTTAGTACCTCTAGAGTATAGACTTTATATAAACCAGTAAGACTCCCTAATCGGGGGATAAGCGACCGTCAGGTCACACAAACTTTAGAAGGCAATGGTAGCCAATCAGGAGGGAAAATGGGAAATGGGACAGACAAAATCTGTAGGGGCAGTGTCCAAAAATGTGTTTTGCAAAGATCGCCGTCATGGTGGAGCTAGAAGAGGGGCATGTGAGAAATAAGGGGTGGAGGTTGTGATTTGCCATCCAAGGAGTGTGTGTGCAAGGTTTGGCATTGATAGGGCCAAAGGTGGCAGAGACATGACTAGGGCAAAAGTGTGACGTGACGTGACGTGACGTGACGTGACGTGACGTGACATGACAGACAGACAGACTGACTGACTGACTGACAGCCGGTGGAGCTTTTCATAGTAACAATGAATGAGGTACACATTTTTTTTGCTTATAAATCTTTATAATCTTTATTTTTTTCGCCCCATGTAAAAGCAACATTGAGAAAATGACTATACAATTCTGAAATCTTAATCATAATTAATTTCTAGGTCATTTTTAGAGGGTAAAGAGTGGCCTTTGCCTTAGAAAGTAACACTGGGAGAACCCAATTAGTTCAGTCTAAGCAAACTATCACAAAATCCAAACAAACCGCTACATCATCTGGCAAAAAAAGAAGCACATTCATATGGTATGGCCCACACATGACAGATTATTCACTAGCCTGTCCAACCTACGTATATATGACCTATAGTCCTGCACAGTCAGACAACCTATAAAACAGCAAAGACTTTCCTAACTTCTCAGAGAGACTGGAATCAACTAAAGAGACCTGATCCCTCCTCCCTCTGCAAATTCCACTCCTACAGACCAAGCCAAGCCAAGCCAGGCCCCCCTCGCTCATGTGACTCACTAACTATGAACACTGCTATTTCAGAGTGACCTCCAGGAACCCAGCACAAGGGTAGAGAGACAATGGGCCAGACGCCTGCCTGCCAGCGTCCATGCATGAATGCACTGCAGCCACGCATGCGCCGGCAGCATTCTCCCTTGCCCTTGTTCCGCTCTTGGGGCTGGTCACTATTAACTATTTCCTTCCTTCTTTGTTTCAGGAGCGCCAGAGAGCAACTAGTTTCAAAACAAAAGCTACCAAACTGATTAATCATGACGAGTGACAAGTAAATTTGCAAGACTGAAGCTCATTCATTTTAATTTAACACATTTAATTACTGTGTTCAATTATTGAATGCTTCGAATTATGCATTTATTACCGGTAATACATTTTCAGATACCTCTATTGCAGAGGCTCTAAAAGTGAGGCCCAAATGGACCCTTACACTTCTGTAACTCTTGAGTGCACAAATGGATTGCAATGTTCCATTTGTGCAATCTCAGAATTACGGGGGTCCTTGAATTGAAAAGGTATGAGAACTCCTGCTCCATTGCTAAAGCTTATTATTATTATTATTATTCAGCATGTCTGCTGTCAGAATAATTGGCAGCATGGCTTGTTGGAACTTATTGGACTGTAGTAGCTTAACTGTACCTGCCTGAGAGCACAGCTGTTTCCACTGGCACTCAGACACTTCAGAGAGGACCTCAAAATAGACATACAGTATCAATGTGCTTCCATTATCACAAGCTTCTGGCACTCAGTGACGAGGACAATGCCAATGTGCACAACTGATTATGCTATCAGGGGCTTGTAACGTGAGCTCTCTTCGTCTTCACGCAACTGCCAACTTTGTTTTAGTGTCTCTATTTACAGTACAGTACAGTAGAATGTACAGTACAATGAGTGGTTCTCAAAGTGGGGTCCGTAGATCCCCCAGGGGTCCTTAAATGGGTTTCAGGGAGTCCCCAGTCCAGCTAAATTAGCAAGGGACATCACAACATGTTTAACCATGTTAACCTTATTCTATACTTTGGCTATTCAAACAATATCCGATCTTAAAGCTCACATGTCCCAAAGCTTTGTTAGCTTGTAGATCTGCTATTTTTGTTACATCGAAAAAGGACATAAGCATATTGAAGAACAAAGAAGTAAAAAGAAAGTTAAATCATTTAGATGTTTTTTAACACAAATGTTCTCTTCTGAGGTCCCTGGCACAACATATTTATAGATGGGGGTCCGTGGCGTAATGAATATCAATGTCAGGGTCTTTCGTCCTTGACATGAAAATGTACGAGAACCACTGATGTACTAGTGTACACAGTAAAATCCTCAGTGTTCATTCCATTCATGAACTCTCTGAGATAAATGGAGGATTTTACTGTGCACACTGCAGCAAATACTTCCGTTTCATTGCCAATGTAGGCAGTAGTTACTGAACTAACCTGACCCGAGGGAGGATATTTGTGAGTAATATGGCCAGGGGTGTGGTGTCGCACCAAATTCTGGGACCTGGGTACAAAGATTCACTCACATTTTGTGCTTTAGCTATTGAAAAATAGCAGATATACAAGCTCACTGCAAGCTTGTAGATCTGCTATTTTTTAAAGATCTTGAACATTTGTGCAAGTCGTTGAATATTTCAAATCCTATTAAGTTTTTTTTTCTTTTAAACCTATGTTCCTATGTCAGTAGTGCTCAAACCTTTTCACGTGAAGGACCCCCAAAATGATATGTATTTGGCCGCGGAATACTATCTCAAAATATTTAGTTCCAGGGACCCTTCCAGAAGCAAAAGTTGAGTAACAAATGTTTGCTTAAAAAATACATATATTCAAAGATTTGCACACGTTTTCACGGCTTTTCAAAAATAGCAGATCTACAAGCTCACAGCGCGGCACTTGGTGCTGCGCTGTGAGCTTGTATATCTGCAATTTTTTAATAGCTAAAGTATAAAATAGTTAAGGCCCCTCCACCTTGGTCCCACTCCCCCCCCCCCCCCCCCCTTGTGACGCACCTGAATATGGCTACATTACATCATACATGGATTTAATGTGTATCCAACAGAAAAGCAGTGATATTTGGAACCATTACAAAAGCATGCTGTCAGCAAAGGTTACAAAAAAGAGGAACACTGATAAATGGACTCCATTTCCCATGACCCCTTTCAACATCTCACAGTCAGCGGGGGCCCTTTTAGATTGAACTACTTTCCTGTTCATGGAACACTGCACCATTGTTTCCAAGCATCAGGTGCACAAATCGTCCATTTTCGTGTGTAACCAAATGGATTATAATGACAGCAAGAGTCCCTGAGTCGCAGCAGGAAGTCCAGCGCAGTCTGGCAGGGGGATTAAAGGTCATACATACACTGACCCCTGTGAGGCTCAGGCCCATTAGATAATTCATATCTCCCTGGAGCAGGCAGTAGCACGCGCAAACCCACTCACCGCCTCGCTCCTAGATATCTGCCGCTAGGTTTGTTATTCTGACTGACTGACGCCATTGGAGGACAGTAAGGAAATACATTTACTCGAGTACTGTACTGTATTACTTGAGTGTTTGTATTCTCTTTATCCATGACGTACACTCCACTTCATATCAAAGACAAATTGAATTGTGCTTTTGACTTTGGCTACATTTTCACATTATAAATTAACCACTTAAGCTGTGTGTGTGTGTGGGGGGGGGGGGGGGTTACTTTGTCCACTTTTGACTGACAAGTGTCATATGGACATATGGTTTTCATGAGCGGCCCACAAAAATGTGATAAAATCAATCGGTTGTACATTGTCAGACTATTCTACAACAGTCTACCAGCATGACAAATTACAGTGTGTGGCAGATCACACTCAAACAGGAAAATGTAGTTAATGTTAAATGAACTTCAGATGCCCCCTTAGAAATACAAACCACTGAATTATTAGGTTAGAGCTCCCTCTAGTGTTGAATAAGGAATGCCTGAGTGGCATCTACAGTCTTCAAGGCATACATTTATCATTTAAATGAGACAGATGTACACCCCCACCGTGTAAACCATTTAAAACATAATCTCATAAACATTCTCCTAATTGGAAGGTTGTCAATTCCATCCCTAGGTTAGTGTCGAAGTGTCCTCCAGCGAGATGCCGAACCCATTACTGCTCAAGATGAGTAGGTTAGTCATTAGGCTGGATTTAGACTGCAGTCAAATCTAGCCTGAATCTGATTTAGAAATCCGATCTTTTGGCCCAACTGTTCACACTGCATTTGCAAGTGACACAGATTTGATCTGTGTTCAGACTGATTTTAACAATTTCAACCCAAAGTGCCCTGCGTCAACATATCTACTTTGGTTACCGTGGTACCAACGTAGGGACCATGACTTCTCTCTCTTTGTCTTTACATTTTTCAATTTTCCTCTGACAAGTTAACGCATTTAAGACATTGTGAACCCATTTTCTGCCATGCTGTGAGAGGTCTTCATATATTGCCTTAATTATTCCTGTACATTTCTCATGTACTGAGGCATTCCCCCTAAGTGCTAGAAGGCATCGTTTTATTTTCATTACACCCTTGCGCTCTTGTAAATCAAAGTTTAAATTCTCGCACTATGTAATGACATCAGTAGCGCTCGGGACGTGCAGCAAGTGACGTTTTGGACAGTTTGATATGTGACTTGGCTCATTAGGATTTCTCTGCTTTCGGTGTGCGAATTGGAGAAAGTCCCTCATAAATGCACCATTTAGAGATATTGCCAAACAACTTAAAGTAGAATGGGTAAACTAAACATAACCTAAAAATTCAAATATGGGATAATTCTATAACCCCTCCATATCAGATCCGCCCAATCTATTGAAATCTTTAAGTCCCTTCTAAAAACGCACGTATTTTCTATGGCTTTTAATACCTCCTAAATGTCAGTTTTTTATATTCCTTGTTTGCCTTTGAAGTCTTTGATTGTTCGACTGTTTTATTTTGTCTTGATGTCTTTTTAAACTGTTTCATCTGTACAGCACTTTGGTCAGCTAAGGTTGTGTAAATTGTGCACTATAAATAAAGTTTGATTGATTGATTGATTGATAACAAAATACAAAAGTCAGTTTTCCAGGGAACGCTTTCTTTTAATAATTATAATTTCCACTTGAAATTATGAGGATTTTGATAAAACCAGAACATTTCTACACAGCAGTACTTTCAAAACCATTCCTTTGGAAAGCCAAAAGGAATTGCAGATACCATTCACTTCTTTACATCCTTGCTTCTTTAAATATACATCAGTAGCAGCGTTGCGTTCAGTTACAGAGCGACATTGAGCTGGAAGGAACATAAATATAGAAAACAACTGTGTGCGCTGCAGAAGTCAGGAGGGATGTTGACTGGAAAAAAGACCCTCGATGAGAGGATTTGGGGAGGGGTGGCATGAGGGGGGAATTTTACTCTGTGAGGCCGAGCTTCTTTTTGAGGGACTCTGGCATCTCGGGGGGAGGGGGGCGGGGCAGACGGAAGTAGACCTTGACGGAATCGTAAATAAACCACTGAAGGGCGGTCAGGGTACCGATCATGATGATACGGGCGACCAGGCCCTTCCATACACCTGAGGAAGAGAGAAGATAAATACATTTGCTTTAAGTTCTTCTGCCTCAGCCAAACCACATACAATGAGTCTAACATTTAAGTGGAAGTTAACAGGGATGACATCACTGGCTACATTAGGACTGAGATCCACATTAGAGCCATACAATGTGCATGTGGATCCTGAGATAAAGACTAGAGGATTTGATTTATATATAATAATGACAATTAAAATCAAAATCCGAGTGGACCCATGAAAGTCTGTAACTCAGATTTAAGAGGCTCTTTGAAATAAATAAAAGACAGTGCATTAAATCACTAAATCACAAGTGTCCGCCCCCCAGCCTAGCAGCAGTGGGATCTCCCTGCCCGTGGAGGGCAGGGCTGCCAGTGCAGCAGGTGGGGCTCAGGGAGGGCAGGTAGACTGATCTCACACGCCAATGACTCAAGCACCTCCAACTGTACAGCCAGCAAGCTGTCGAGGAGCCCTGCTGCCTTCCACAGCTGCAGCCCTTCCAGAAGGGAGCACAACTGTGGAGCCGCAGCACCCTCCAGAGGTGGATCTAAGGAACGTGTTGGAGAGAGTGATCTCACTGCTCTTAAGCAGTGGTTCTCAACCTGTGGGTCGGAATTATTTTGGGGATCCCAGATGATTAACTTAATGTGCAACATTGTTTTCCTCACTCAACAGTAAAAAAACAACATTAAGTTTAAGTGTATAGAGGGTATACAGTATGCCAGGGGTTCCCAAACCTTTTTGGCTCAGGGCACCCCTATAAATATTTTTTTCATCTGAGGCACCCCTACATTAAATCCATAATTTCCACTCCCAGCACCTTATATTTATGGCATATTTTAGCGATTATGTTGCGAGGAAAACGTTGAGATAATAGCCATTTTGGTTAGAACTGACTGAAAATAACTTTGTACTTCAAGTTTAAAATGATATCTAAATATTATTTTAAGTGTCCAAATAAATTCCAAGTATTATCAAATTATCTTGCGGCACCCCTCGACTGCCATCGCGGCACCCCACGGTGCCCCGTCACCCACTTTGAAAACTGCAGTATGCAATTTTCTAACGTGACAATTTAAGGACTTTTTAATACCTCTAAAATGACAAATTAAACATTGGCCAAATAGAGGCAGAAAATGTTAAAATAGACGATCTACATGCTCACAACGCCTTGCGTTGTGAGCATGTAGATGCATGTAGATGTTCTAAAGCAATGGTTCTCTAACTTTTCCCCTCAACTCTGACAAGTGTACAAATGGAACCAAATGGACCTGTCAGGGGACCCAAATAGTCCCTGAAATCCACTGCTCTAAAGGGGTCTGTAGTCAGCAGTCACTGCGGGAAGTTGTTGTTTGTTGTTGTTTTGGCGGTGGTACGTCTACTATACTATACAAAAATACCGGTGGTTCTCTAATTTCAAGGACCACCGTAACGGGTCCATTAGGTTCCATTTGTGCACTCAAGAGTTACAGACCTGTAAGGGTCCATTTGGAACCTCCTACTGTAGGAATCGAACTGCTAAGAGGGAATCGTTAGGAACCGAAGTTAAAATCCTAAAGAAGGATCCCATCCCTAGTAGTGATCACACTGACCTTTGGGTCCCAGCTTTTTCAGAACCTGAACAGCTGTGCTTCCCGACTCCTTGTTCAGTACAGACACAACGGAGTCGGCAGGGTGCGACACAATAGCACAGAACACACCAGCTGCAGAGAGGAGAAAACACAAAAACAAAGGACATCAGACTTCTGGCCACTCAGGAGGAAAGGCATTCTATGCACTGATAGAGGTACGACAAAAATGTCAAGCTTTTTTTGGTTGGACAGCAGCATTTAATTGAAATTTCATAGGATAAAAAAATATCTGAGGAGAAAGATTAATTACATCTTTGTCTAAAGGAATGACACACGTCCTGATCAATATTGGTGAGCAAGTAATTGATCTTCAACTAGATTGAGGGTAACATGCCCGAGGGGAAGACTTATAGAAACCAAATCTCTTCACCGAAAACAGTTCATTAGAAGCAATGACTCAACGTGTAAATCTGCACATTTTGCCCAATTTTTCGTTCTCCCCTGAACAGGGACACTGGGGGCATGTGAATAAAGTCATCCCAGAGGTCGACTATGTAACTTGTGTTTCTGCTTTGTAAGTAACCAAGTACATTTTCTTAAGTACTGTACTTGGGTACAAATTAGGTATTTGTACTTTACTTGAGTATGACATTTTCAGTACTTTTACTGTACTCCACTACAATTTTTTTTTTAAACATTAGTTACTTTGTAGAATTTGATTATTATTACAAAAACAAAAATCACCCTATATACACACATTTTGGCCATTTGAAAATGGCCAATCTACAATGTGTCATTGTGAGCTTGTAGATCAAATGCTTTTTTTTATACAGTTTACACTGTATAAAACAACTTATAAAACAACTGCATAATGAGTACTTCCTACTTTTGGTACTTAAAAGTACATATTGATGCAAACACTTGTACTTTTACTCAAGTAAATTTTGAATTCCAGAACTTATACTTGTAACAGAGTACTTCTAGAGTGCAGTATTGATACTTTTACTTCAGTGAGAAATATGAGTATTTTCCCACCACTGAAAGTCACTCACCAATGTAACCGGCGACGAAGGTGACCACCAGCTGCTCGCCCTTGGAGCACTCGCTGCGAGGCTTGGGCACGGCGTATTTGTAGAGCAGCTCCACCGTGCGCTCAAAGCAGGCGAATTTCATCATTGTGTATGGGATCTGCCTCATCCAGAGTGGCACCACACCCTTGTAGAACCTGGTTGGGACGGACGAGGAGACCGAGTGGTGAGGAAGAGAGGGGGCGGACACTACTTCGTAGTTTAAGACCAAGGGTCTTCAACAGGGGGGGTCCAGGACTATCTTTATCCCTCTCTCAGCCAAGGGGTCCTTGGCCTGAAAACGTTGAAGACCCCTGGTTTAAGCTCCTAAAATAGCCGATTTATAGACCTTTTTCCATAGCAGTTAAAGGAGCTATAGTCAACTTTTTCTTGAAAAACGGACGCTAAAACAAAAGTAATGTTTCGAAAATATTTTATAAAAAAAAAAGATTAAGCTTCATATATGTGTTTCTATTCAAAGATTACCACAAGAAGCGTAAAATAATGATAAAATAATCATTTTGGCCATTGTCAGGCTGACTTTGTTTACATCCAATCCATATAAAAGAAAAGAAAAGGGATATAAACAAAGTCAGCCTGACAATGGCCAAAATGATTATTTTATCATTATTTTATTTTAGCGTTTATTTTACGCTTTTTGTGGTCATTTTTGAATAAACACATATGAAGCTTGATCTTTTTTATAAAATATTTTCGACATTTTTATTTTAGTCCGTTTTTCAAGAAAAAGTTTACTATAGCTCCTTTAAGGTTGCCGCTCTGAGAAATCTGTCTATAAGCTCAATCTTTATGCTTGTGACCTTATAGATCGGCTATTTTCGGGCGAATGGCGTTGTTGTAGGACAAAGTATAAATTGGGCTTTAGGTGAGAAGTCAGCAGCATTTAATTTAGTTGGCAGGGGAAAGGACGAGAGAGAGTATAAAAGTGGTTCCCAACCATTTCTGGTTCACACAGCCCGATTGAAGATTTCGAAAACATTTGGCTGCCGTGTTAGTGATCAGATGGGCTTTCTAGGCTGTCATTGGGATAGTGATTGCGGTCAAGGATAATACTTACGCCCAGACGCCCTCCTCCGCGTACATCTTTGGGAGAGCCTCTCTCAGAGTATTGGCAAAGCCTGGCATAGTCTGGATACGCACTTTACATGCCTCCATGGGAGCCAGGGCAATGTCGGCGAAGAACTCAGCGCTGGCTGAGGCAGCCAGGTACAAAGATGTCCTCCAGAGGTAGGTATTTTCCTGTTGGTAGGAGAGACAAACATTACAGATACAGCGTCACTATTACACAGTTTAAGTTGACGATTAATTGTCATACAAATAAAATTTGGTACTTTATCAATAAAAACTAAAAAGCTGCACGATCACATGTCGCAATGTGCCACGCTGTGAGTTAGTAGATTAGCTACTTTGAGGACGCTTAAACCTCAAGTCAGAATGATGGATGAACAGGTATGAAAAGGATTTTGTATTGATTTTATCAGAAATAAGGTGCCAGTTACACCTGCACAATATAGGTCTGTATTCATTTATAAATATGTATTCTGCCAATAATATAAAATCACACATCTTAACCCTGTAAGACCCAAAAATAGAAATTATTTATTTTGGAGAGTTTTTGTAAGGTTTTATAGCCATAAATCGTGCTCTAATTTACATATGGGGGATATTTTTCAAAATAATAACACATGTACATGTTCTAGACATTCTAATGATCTCCAAAACAATTATTAGAGGCATTTTACTTATGTTTTTGTGAGGAATAGCTTCAGTGAAAAAGTGAGATGTTCATCCAGACTCCAGAGATCTTGAAGTTGTCTCTGTGGGGGGTATTTATATGCAAATATCGTGGCCAATGGCATTGTAATACTAAACAATAGGATCCAATGGTGATGTTTAGGTGGTAGGGGGAGGGAGCAATAATTTAAACCTTTTTTTTTTTGATAAAATACAAATGTTGTAATTTGCAGCAGTGGGTCTAAAGGCCTGCTTATTGTAAATCGATTTGGATTAAAAGAGTCAGCTAAATGCCTAAATTGTAAAACGTTGAAGACCCCTGCACTAAACGCCATTTCTGTGACTCTGTTGGACGACAAGAACGTACCGCCACTTGCCATAAAGGGACAACATTGAAAGGTATAAGAACACCAAGCCTGCACCTGGACTTACCTCGCCCAGAAGGTCGCTGTAGAAGATCTTAAACACTTCATAAAAGCCAAATTTGCACAGCCCCTGCATGGAGTAGCCAATGAACGTTGGCGCCCAGCCCTTGGCAAGGCCTCTGACACCTCCTTCTGCCAGTGAGACTTTAAAGCCATTGCCAATGTTCTTATATTTGTCTGGGTCCACCTGAAGGGTAACAGAATAACATCAGTGATTAATAATGTCAAAGAGGCCTTTCATCACTGGTGCCCAGGTAGACTAGGGTGGAGCTACCTCAAGTACACCACTAACACTGTTGTGTAGCTAGCCTACAGTATACTGTATGTTAATGATTTAGGTAGTTGCTAATGATACTTTGCAGATGTATGTTGGTTACTTATTCATATAGGTTACTGTTAGTTAGACACCAGTTTCATGACCACAGATGCCTAAATAAATAGTACACACGTGTCAAGCATGCTCTCTTAACATGCAATTTGGCTCGCCTAATTGCTTATAAGGAAAAATGAAGCCGAAACTAAACATTTAACAGGATCCCAACGATAATTGGTAGTACCTGTATGACTACGACAGTAAATCTCACATTGGGGTTTCACTTTTCAGTGCTCACTATGGGCTGCTACGGATGCTCGGCTACTGTACAAACCTGAAGGCGACACTTGATAAGGTCGAGGGGTACCACTGCTGTGTGAGTGAGGCCGCAGCTCAGGATACCCCCAAAGCCGCACAGGGCATAGTACTTGTTTGAGCCAAATGCACAGCTCTCCTCGTCTGTTTAAGGGGGGAGGGGGATGGGGGGACACAAGACGGACAACATACATGCACCATGCAAGATTACGTGCAACACGGGTTAGGGTAAAATCACCAAACTAGAACCATTTCAAAGCAAAGGCTGTGTCACCTATGGCTGTGACACAACTCTTACAATGAACATGGCTCTGACACCAACATGCCAATTATTAGGAGAACACATTAAGGGTTGATAAATCACCACACACACTTGATTTTGGATCAAGCTTGTATTAATAATTAAATGATTAATGATTAAATAAAATGATTATTACTCACATTAAAATTAAATACAACTCAATGATGATGAAGCATGTTGTAACAATTGATTATTTTCAGCCCACACAGACACCATACCCTAAACCTCTTCCCCCATCATACCATAAGTCTATATGTCTTATGTAATGTACTTTAACCTTCTGTGTAAGTGTTGTAAAAAGTCAAAGTGGCACTATAAAGCCCACTATCAGGCAGTGTGTTAATGAACAATCAACAGGAGTCTGTCTGCAGAATGTCAACATTAAAGTGCTACATTCATGCACTCGGATTAGAGGGCAGCTATGAATTCAGTCAATAAAAAAAGTGGATAAGGTGGACAATTAAATTGATGGCATCAATAATAGCAAGGACAAAATTCCGGACATATTTTCCCTTTGTCTGTAGTGACCTTCAGCCAAATAGGAAGAGAAGCGTGGATAACGTTGTGGGGGTGAAAGGCAATCATTAGCCACACATGGGAACACCACGGTTGGATCACACTTACCACGCCATGTTGATCAAGTTAATCCAAAACACTTAATGGTGAGGATCAGAGGATAATGACAACAACAAATACTGCTTTTCTCCCATGCAAATTAATGCAAAAAAACAAAACAACAACAGTTAGGGGTGGTTTGGCGGCGTGTTTAAAAATGGCACCGAGCCACAGAGACAGACCTGCATTCTGCATTTGACCAGGTCGAGGGGAACGACAGCTGTGTGTGTGATGCCACAGCTCACAATGCCACCAAAGCCACACAGCATCAAATACTTCTGAGAGCCGAACTCACAACTGTCTCCCTCTGCTAAGAAACAAAATGTAGAACTTTTTAAATGTGGGAATTATAGGGCTGTAACACAAGAAATGTTGAGGAAACACTATGGTCGTTTTGCTTTGGAGGCCTAAATGTAGGACTTATAGGGCTGCAACAAAACAAAACAAAAGGTTGAGGCCTAAAGACCGAATCAGCTGTTCACTTGTGTTTAGTCTAAAAAAAGATTATGGCTTACAAGAAGATACTCAATGTAGGATTGAAATTAAAATGTAAGTCCACCTCAAAAGGTGATTCAATATTATGTTCAAACTATGAAGAAATACAGAGGGGAGGTTGCACTTTGTTGTCTTATGCAACCTTAACACCAACAGGTTTGTTTAGTATGAAAACAAAGCCAAGCTAAGCTCAATAATCCACAGTTATCGAGTATGACTGGTAGGCTAAGGCTACCAGTCATACTGAATAAGATGTAGACCAACTCCCTAGTAGTTACAACATCAATAAAAGTTGGAAGGGACACGTGACACGGGGTATAGTTTCATACAGTCCAAAGTGTTTTGATTTATTGATTGGACACTTTATAAAAAGTTTGCGAAAGTGAACAGAGGTAGTTATGCAATAATAATACTAAAAGGATCACACACAAAGCCCAGAGGGTTTGTTTTCATTGTGGCCTTGTGTATTTGGCTGGTTAACTCTGTACAAATTATCCCAGATAACTTTGTGGCAAGCTCAGACATTTCAAGGTAAGGGGTCGAGACATTTCTGCACGTCTTTTAAAAAAAAGTAATAGCCTTGAAATTCAACAATTTCACCTGCCTTAGGGCGATAACCAGCAGGGATTACTACACCCAGAAGAAGGCTTCCTGCCATGCAAGGACAACATTGTGGTTTGCCCTTCCCCTGTCCTCCACAGGTAGCATGTCATAGCCAGGGGCCTGTAGCTTCTAAAACGGCTTAGACATTCACATTGGTATACAAATGCCTCGGTTTGATCACTTTAATTTAATTAACAAACATTAATAGTTGCAGCTCCGTCACAAACGACTGTTGTCTGACCCTGCCAAGGCTGCCATGTTAACTCCAGCAGATGAGGTCAAGTCAGTCACATCTAGCAGGGCTAGCCAGCTATGCTAAGGCCTGCAGTATTGGACTAGCCGGTCCTCCTGGCTGCTGCACCAAGTAAAATCCTCCTCAGCCCTTACATTTATCAATGTGTAACTCATGAGCGTGCAAATGTAACCAAATGGATCCCTCAAAGGTCCATTTGGTTACATGTGCATGCTCATGAGTAACATTTGCATGCCATCTCTTGAGTTAAATACCCATATATTCAATGCTAAGGCCTGCTGCAGTGGTTCTCAAAGTGGATTCCAGGGACTCTGGGTTCCTTTTAAGGGGGTCTAAAGTGACCCATACAAGTCTGCAACTCTGACAGTGTACACATGGAACCAAATGAACCCTGACGGGTCCATTTGGTTCCATTTTGTACACTGTCAGAGTTAAGGGGAGACCTTAACATTTGAAGGTTTGAGTAACACTGGCCTACTGGACCTGCTTGCACCAAGGGGAAGAGGGGGGAACCATGCATGCTTACCGGCTGAGGCAGCGGCCAGCCTTCGGGTGCCGCTCTCCCCATGCTGCTGGAGCTTCTGTCGGGGCTCGTCGACCTGCTGCAGGGAGAAGCAGGGGGAGTTGAACGGGTTGGACCGGGCCAGCTGCGTCAGGGTGGTCGGGTACATGGTGTCCTGTCCTGGTCCTCTCTGTCTGTCTGGAGCTGCTGAATGAACAGGAGGAGACAGTCAGACAACAAGGCCGGCCGTTACAGCTGCTGCTGGCTCGCTACTAGCCGTTCAGTGGGGGTTTGCAATGCAACACGCCCCCTCTCCACTGACTGAACACACACACGCACGTGACAACCTCAAACTGACATTTAGGAGGTGACATTTAACTGGTCAGAGGATTATATAAAAAATACATAGATTCAGGAAAGGGAATTCGGCGCTATAATAGCTTTCTTTCTGAAGGGACAAAATTCCCCCAACGTTATTAAAAAGAGCACATTAATAAAAACCGCGAGGTCTAAATAAATAAACAAACACCCGTGCTGTCTGTGCCAAAATCTCACGTTATACACAACTGTTAGCTGGCTTTTAGCATTAGCCATGCTAGCCAGCTTGACCGTGATGACAAGGACAAGCAGAGGCTGAAACAAAACACAGAGCGCGAGGGAAAACGCAGCGACAAAAACGCGCGCACGGCCTCGTTGACAAACGCCTGCGGTCGTCCGTGTCGTGCCCGAGTCCGTTTTCATTCATTTTTCATTCATCCGTTGACATTAAAGTCACTCACTTGTGCTAGCGTCTTTAAGATGGCGCCTCCCTCCGCTGTGTCGGCTTCAGAGAGACCGAATGACCTCCCGCGAAATCGAATGTGTCCTTCCGTGACGTCACCCGGGAAAACTGAGGGGGGGGGCGGGTTCCTTCCTCTGTTCTGGCCTATCCGAGACGAGACGAGTACCGTCAATCACCCCCTGAGCCCCCACCTCCATCCAGTGTTTCCCAAACGGTGGGTTGGGGACAATTTCAAACATTTTCAAATAAATCTAACAAATTAATTTTAAATTAAAATACATCTTTTAAGAAATTAAAATAGCAGATCTACAAGCTCACAAAGCGTCACATTTCCCAGTCGGCCCAATCACACACTTGCAGAGGTTCTCTAAAGCCCCTTTTCGACTGCAGTTTTAGCACCACACCGCACCGCACCGCACCGCACCGCACCACACCACACCACACCACATAAAAATATCTACATTTTCCATTACACAAAAGTACCCCTATCAGTAAGAAACAAATTAACCCTTTTAACTATGATTATAATACATAATAACTTTGTATTATAACTATCCTAATTATAATGAACTATAATGGATTATAACTGTGATTATAATACATTATAAAGTATTAATGTATTACTATGATAATTATAATATACTATAATAGATTATAATAGTGGTTATAACACAATAGAATCTATTATCATGTATTACAACTATATCCTGGTGGTCTAAATGAAAACCCAGTGAGTGATCAGTCATTATGATGTGTTTGGCCCTGTGTGGCCTAGCTCAGACCTACTCTAGAGTGGATACTTTTTAGTACCCCGTTTAGTACCACTTTCACACCACTCTACCCAGGACCTTGTAGTGGAAAACCTCACAAAAGTGGGTGGTGTGGTGTGGAGTGGTGTGGAGTTGGGCCAGTGGAAAAGGGGCTAAAGTGGGGCCTGGGTGACGCCCCAGGGCCCAGGGGTACTTGAGGCCGGGGGTCCCCAGCGAAATGATTGATCATTCAAATGGAGCCCCATATGTCCTTCCGTGAAAACTGGGGTTTTCTTCTCTGTTCGACTATCGGAGAGGCCACAATCAACCAGTGATGTAAATGTTTTACTTACTACTACTTTTTAGGGCACTTTGCGGCCTTCAAATGTAGTCCTATATTTTTTTGGTTTGACTATTCTCATGCCAAACCACTGAACAGCAGGCAAGTACATGCACATTTTACCCGTCTGTAAAAACTGCCCTCTCCTTGATTGATTGATTGAAGACTTTATTAGAAGTTTGCATAGGAAAAGGTACAGTTTCATGACGGTACAGTTCACTGGTACAAGGTCTACTAAAAGGAGATCCATGAAAAGACTAAGCTTATTTCCACTGGAAACCATTGAAGTAGACCATCAATGCAGTTTTTACTATGGTGAAAGACCTTTCCATGCCATTACTGAAGGCAGCATTCAAGAGAATGGCCTTGTTCAAACTCTCCTGAACTTGAATGCATCTTATGTTGAAAGAATTGCCCTCTCTGTGTAGAAATCCATGTGTTCTGCCACGCACGGTTGGTACATATTAGAGAAATGGAGCACCTGTCGTCCCTAGGGGCTCCAGACTGGGCAGCTGGGGCCCTCTGGTGTGACTATTGTCATGCTAGACCAGTGGTGTGTTCTAGAAGGCCATACTCGTACTATAATTCATGGGTTTTCAACTGGTGGTCCGCAGACCACCAGGTGTGTGTGTGTGTGTGTGTGTGTGTGGCCCATAAGTCCAAAATGTATGTTTAGTTTTGGCTCCTCACACATTTCAGCAGCAATAGCAAACAGAAAAAACGAATCGACTAATAAGCATACATTTTAGGCCCTACCCGGCCCGAAAATGTCGGGTCGGGTTCGGGCAGAATTTGAGAATTCTACCCATGGGTACCCATTGGAGCAACAATGTGACTCTTGAGCAACGTGTGACTCACGTTTGTGATGTTCACTCTCTAGGAAATGTTAAGATTAATTGATACTACTATTAAGGAATCAAATGAATTACAACACTGTGGGCTTTAAATATGGCAGCGGTGCATATCATTGGATAAAGTGTAAAAAGAACCAATGAATAGGGCTGGCAATTGGCAAACTAGCTTGGACGAGCACTACCGACACCAACTGCACTGTGGAGCCGGAGATTATGCCAGAGGGAAGGAGGCAGGTTGGAGTAGAAACAGAGTAAGTGTCAGGCACTCTTCTAAGTAGATTATCTGTTGGCAGCATTCTATTCTTGTCCTTTGTCCGGTCATCCAAGGCTGAGAGCAAAGCCTTCGTTCCTCACTGAGGTGTTCACTGTGTCAGTTGTTCTTTTCATGCCAAGGGGACCCCCAAATTAATATCTATTTGTCTGCGGACCTCCATCTGAAACTATTTTGTGCCGTGACTTTGTAAGAATTGGGTTGTTAAAATATTTTCTGAATTTTCCCTATAGCCAAAGATTAACAATGGGTTGAAGTGGTTAAACTGTTCCTCATTTTGTAGGGAACCCACTGGAACCCCTTGGGGTCCCCAGATCTTACTTACTAGGAAACATATATTCATATACATTTTATTCATCACTTAGCTTATAAATGAATATTTATATAGTTATAAATCTAGCAAACGGGAAAACTGAGAACACATTTGGCTTTGCTAGAACCAAAAGCATTGTTTTAACAGTGACCTTCATTTTCAAGCAAGAATTGTGGTTTACAAGGGGAAAAACACACAGCAAAAATATTGAATGTTTGGTAACTTCACACCAATAATGACATTCTATGATGTGAACCATTTTACTTCTGTGTCCAGGAGAGCTTTACACCAACTCTGTGCGCAAACTGCATTCTAAGAAATAAAATAATCTTTCAGCCATATAGTAACAATACAATAATTTTATTGAGTGGATTATCTAGAATTCCTTACCACGATACATAATTAGAATACACAGGGGCATAATTGCATCATCTTTAATAAAAAATACGAGAAAATAAATGTATAAGATTTAAAAAAAAAAAAAAAACACATTTAAATGATCATTTCCCCCATTTTCAACCTATCTTCATATAAGTGGTCCTAACTAATGCTCATTAAATGTGGCACCATTTCCATTTATAATTCACGGTTTCAGAGGAGGGCTGAGGACAGTTCAGAAACCGCTTCTATTCTAGCACGCCAACTTTCCAGGAATAAAAAGCCTGCAGTTTCTATTAGCTTCGATTCCCCATTGATAATGTCACTGATAGGTGACATCATCAATGAGATTCTGAACGGTCCACAGCCCACCTCTGAGACAGAGTTTGGGCAAAAAGTGTACCATATTGTAATCGGCCTTAGTGAGGACCAAATATACAAAGACAGGTTGAAAATGGGAACTCATTTGGGGTCCTTTAAGCATTTTAGAGTTATAAGCCTCCTAGTCTCATAAACAAAAGACATTCAACAAAAAGAAATTACAGTATTGAAGACACTGAAGCCTAATTTACAACTCATGGCACGATGGCGCCATCCCCCGAGAAGCAGCTATTCTCAGGCATAAGGTGCCGTGGCGTGACAAAGCATAAATTAAGGCTGAAGGCAAAGTGTGGAAAATATTTCTTTCTCAACCATGCATACACACCATGCAGGCATTATATAAAATAATAATACAAAATAACGTGTTTTCTTTTATGGAACATGATGAAGTCACTGGCTTTCTCTCAGCCTCGCGAGGCTGGGAGTGAGTCGGATGAAGGAGGAACGACCAAAGACGACATGGACAAAAAAAAGCTGACACGGTCCTTTCACGCTGTGTTACGGAGATCATTTGAAGAGTGTCACGAAGACAGCTACAGTACTACTCGACATATTCACTTAGAATTGGCTTTTCAAATGACACAAAAAGAAGAAAACAAACAAAACAAACCATTAAGAGATTAAAACAGTGACGACGAACGGCGACGGAGGTTGTGGTTGGCGGGAGCTCGTTAACCGAATGGCTGCCACAGTGGTTCTCTAAGTGGGGTCCAGGACACCCAGGGATCACAGCTAAATTATTCGTAGGAAGGAACAAAATGCACCTATACATGTCTTTAACTCCAAGAGTGTAGAAATGGAACGAAATGGACACTTTACGGTCCAGTCGTAAGGGTCCATTTGTTTTCATTTGTACACTCTTGGAGTTATGGAGGGGTCCGTGGCCTGTTGCAAACTACTAAACTTGTGGTCATAAAAAAGTTTGAGAACCAGTGGCGTGCCAAAAGAAACACAAACACAGAAAAAGGCCTTTTTGTTGATATCACCCCGCTGCTCCCTCTTGCTTTCACTTGCTGGTGACCTCGGCCGCGCTGTCGCCGCCGCCGATCTGCTCCGGAGCCGAGCCGAACGGGTTCATGGCGTTGGTCTCCATGGCCTGGTAGACGAAGAAGAGGAAGGCGGCCACGGTGACCAGCAGGAACAGCTTTATCCACAGAGACAGGCCGCGCCGCGCCACTTTGCTCTGGCTGGCGGGGGGCGCCACTGCGGTGGCCGTTAGCCTGGACGCTGCAGAGGAGGAGGAGGGGATGGAAGGGGGCAGGGCATTGACTCTGTGGACAGAGCGAGACTCTGTGTAGGAGGAGGTGGTGGTCTTGGTGGTGTTGACGCTTCTCGGGGAGCGGAGGAAGTGCTCGTCATTCAAGAGGTCGCTGGGCTTCAGGGGACGTCCCGCTGCCCCTCGGATGGGCCGTCGACAGGTGGCACTACACGAGAGAGAGAGAGAGCACAATGTTTTAAGTTTGTTTGTTTTGTTACCTTCTTTTTTTTTTACCCAGGGTAGCACAAGTGCTCTTTTTTGAGCGGTAAAATAATCACTTTTGTTTGAGTAGAAGTAAGCTAAATGCCATGTCCCAGATCATATTTACTCAGCTTCAGTTACAAAAATAAGTAATACAATTCAAACAATATAAAAATTTGACATCATGATTGTAGCCAAAAGATGGCTGGTGTAGGACTACAAATGCAACCCATGAATACCATAAATAGTATAAGTATCACTGTTTAATTTTCCTTTTAATCAAAGTTTTAGTTTACATTACTGTAGTGTTCAAGCATGTCATAAGACCTTTAAGCTGTGTTTGAGGAGGGGTATAAGTGGTTGTAATTCACTTCCCAAAATCAGATTTGGTCTGCCGGTTCAGGGGATCGAACCTGGGAAGCTTTCGTCACAAACGTGCTCCTGTAACCTTTGGGCTAAAGCTGCCCCAAAATGGGTCCTGGAAGGACACCTGGGCCTGTCACAATTATTAAATAATAATCAATGCAATTACTTTGCATAATCATTAGATCCATTTCTGTATGAAATTAACATTTATCATGAATCATTATTTCCATGTTGTTGTCCACACTCTTAACCACTTTCTCCCTAGAATAACCATTGGACTGAAACCAGGTAGTTTGTTAGGATCACTCAGGCTAAAGCCTGCATGTTTAGACTTACCTGAGAGGAGAGTTGATATCATTGGGGAACAACTCCTTGAGAATGTCCCTCTCTTCCACTCTGGTGATCTCCTCACTGGCCGTTATCTTCTCCACCTACAAAGACATTCAGATCAGTCAAAGTGTTAAATTAACTCTTAGGTTTCCCTGTAGGCGAAAATGTAAAATAATTCTCAAAAACATAAAAATAAAAAGTAAAGGTAAAAGAATTATAATAAATTAAACCACTAATTGCAATCCCCTGTAAGTGCATCCAGTAACCACCAGGTGGCTCACTACCTGAAATTGGATACCACAGCTCTCCCCACGTGACCACTTATCAAACACACGTCCCTTTCCAAAACAAAAAGAAACCTCCATGTGAGGTGCAGACAACACACACTTACACAAACAGACAGTTTGTGATAGTCGCCACCTGCAATAGCAAAGCTACCTCTTTGAGTCGCGAGTCCTTGGGAACCATGGTTTTACTGCCATGTTTCTTGGCAGGGCTAAGAGGAGCGGAGAGGAAGCTGGTGATTTTTTGCTGCCTTGGGTCAGTGTGCACACCTGTTGGCGCTTGCTTGTCCTAGTCAGAGACAAGGTATATGAGTGTACTGAGACGTTCAGGGATCCAACATTTTCAGCTGTCACGCAAATGTGCAAGGACAAACAGCTGCACGTGCATGCACGCAGCGTGCGCACGCACGCACACACACACACACACACACACAGAACCCCATTCACCATCCTTGACCACGTGTTCACACTATGCAGTGGGTTTCTTCTATACACGACATTCAATACCAGTAACCCAGTGAAAAATCATCTACCATTCATAATACCAGTGCCACCTGAGATGGACCAATACCTTAAATAGACAGCCAGCGATGATCTCTGAATCAAACTTGATGGGTGATATGTCGCAAAATGGTATGGGTGATACGTTCCAAGATGGTATACGGGTAACTGGGTCGATTACGATCAAACGATCCAAAGGACTTGGATCCAATGGACATGGTTGTTCCCCAGGAAATACAGTCTGGATTCAAATAGTTTTGGATGAGATCAGAATAATACAAATATGAGCACTAAATAAAGTGATAACAAAACTGTAATGGAACAAGCAAAAACGAAACAGATGTTTGCTGGTTATTATACAGTGAGGGTGATCAGAGAATCTAATCTCTCAAGAACAGATTCAGGAACAAAACAGTTTTTCTTTAAAAAAAATGTCTTTTGATGCAGGGTTCCCCGATTGACAAGTGACAGACCATGAGTTTGCCCCGATACTCTGCTCAAGACATAATAAATACATCTTTGCTTCAGTCTATTGTGGGTTTTAGAGAACGTTAGATGGGAGCAGACAAAAGCGCGTCCAACCTCTACAGCTGCTGTGTCGAGTATGGGGGGTGGCTGATGAGGTTGACGTTTGAATGGTTTGGGAGAGGAGGGACGCACATTTTCCTCATGGGCCTATGGGTTTGAAGAACATGTACATGCATGTAAACAGTAAACACACACTTTTTATGAGAAATGATTGGGCACAGAACAAAACTGTCTTCCAACCTTGAACCACAATGTTTTTTCTTTTTTAACAAATTTGAATTTTCCGCCATCACTAAAACGCCTCCTACACACATATTTACACGTTTATACACTGAGTGGTGAATGAACACCTTCCAGGTTGAGGGGCTCTTAATCCTCGCTGGGAGGCCTTTGGTGTGGTAGTCAGGAGACAGTGGAGAGAGCCTTGGTTTGAGCGCCACACATCTCTGCCTCACAGCACTGGAGAAGGCTTCATCGGAAACCAGCTAGGGTGGGCACAGTGTATGAGCAGAACAAGCAGTTATGAACTGTCAATGAATGAATGCTGGAGAGAATGAGATCCAGGAAAACTAACAGACATTGTGAATGAATACATAGTTGACACACGGAACCAGGTGGAAATCTAGCCTCAACACCACCACTGTGAACCACCAACAGAACTGCCCAATGTGAATACATTCACATCTGTGACTATTAGCCTCAACACCACAATGCTGTGAACTACAAACAGAAGAACTACCCATGTGTAGCCAGCCATTGACATGATATTTCCCAATAACATAAGTTAAAACTGCTGGGAAAATAGGGCTTTATCTCATCACCCATTAAAAACAACCATACAGACCAGTGAGCCCTGTTACAAACAGCCAGTGTGTCAGCTCAGCAATGAGCATACTAAAGTATACTGCAGTGGTTCTCAAAATTGGGGTTCGTGGACCCCCCAGGACTCCTGGGCCAGGAGTCCCTGAAGGGGTTCCAGGGGATCTCCAGATAAATGTAGTTTAACCACTTGAACCCCATTTAATAATTTGGCTTCAGATGGCCGTCTGCGACCAAATGCATATTAATTTGGTGGTCCTTGACAGGAAAATGTTTGAGCACCACTGCTATAATGTACGTCTCTCCTGTAGAGAGAGCTACCTCAGACCGTCTGGGGGAAAGGGAACGAGAGTCAGTCTTATCAGCTGGACTGAGCAGAAGAGGCCCCGGCCTGAAATCCTTTGGAAACATGTAGGAGGAATGACAAATACATAAATAAATAAAAGGAATGAAAGCAAGACACTCAGATGACAACCAATGAGCTGCTAGAGAGACAAGTCATTGTTGTTGCATTGCCTTGTTTGTAATCTACTGCTTGTAATAAAGTGTTAAATAGTTCTATATCGCGCTCCACCTAATCAATCCCTCTCCCAGGGGGATTGATGCCTAACGCATTGCAAAACAGGGCTCTGACTGAGCTCTGACTGATGCCAACAATAAGCCTCTCTGATTTACATATCCAATACTAAATATTGGTACACTGTTTGTTCAGTAACCAGTATCCCAATGTCCCCAGCTCTTTAGTAAACAGAAAATGTTTGCTCAGGTCAGGATACCAATTTTATCCCATCAGGAGAGAGAACTCATACATGATACAGGATAAACAAGTACAATTTGAAGTGATGACACAAATAAATGAGCAGACGAAATTGGAACTGGAACACTATAAGCTGATATTCTCTGAATGAAATCGGCAACCCACCAGAAAATGTATTTTCTGTTTATTAAAGATTAGAGACAGGGCGACCCCTGTTAGTGAACAAACACTACTACAGCAATGATAACTATCAGAATATAGAGCTTTAATCTTTTCACACACACAAGAAAAACCTAATAAAAAATAAATAACTAAAAGAATACCCCCAAAAAACTATAGAGCAAGGCTGAATAAAAATATGTTCATGTGGCGTGAATATATTTAAACTGACCTTCAGTTGTTGGGGAGGGATATGAGGGGTCTCCCACAAATCCTGGAGGAGCCAATGACAAAATACACATTCAACCAACAATAAAAAGCATCAACTACACCAGTGGTTCTCTAAGTGGGGGCTGGGGACCCCCAGGAGTCATTCAGACTTCAGAGGATTCCAGGGGGTCCGCAGCAAAATTAGCTAATATAGCATCAAATTCAGTTCAACCATGTTAACCCCCTTTTACTTTGGCAATTGGAAAATAGACAGACGATCTATAAGCTCACAATTGGTCCGCTTGTAGATCGTCTGGATTTCCCAAATTTGTGAAAAATATTAAATTGTTTTGAAAACCGACATTTGGGGGTCCAGAGACTGAACTACAGTACAACACCACAACCAAACCATCCAAAAGGCACCTTATGTGACCACACCAAACACCCAATAGTTAACCACCTGTCTTCCAGTGTCACATTCTAGTCCCGATTTATGATGACTCTTTGCGGACAGAAAGAATAATTCAAAATATCATCTGGCCAAACAGGGGAAACCGACATCAGTTTTAACCCAAAATAATTCCCCTGCGCTCAAGGACATACTTTTAGGGCCTACCTAATAAACCCCTTGATGCGGCCTAGTTTTGCTTTTGGAAAATTCGTTTGGTATATGCATCTTTTAGTCCAACTCGTAGCGACTGGCAAGACTACAATAGGCTACTCAAGCATTTTAATAGGGATTGGAGAAACAAACGGGGGGAACCAAAACAAAGCGATGCCGCTTCTTCTGCTTGTGGTTTCCGCCTAGACCGGATCAAACAGACCGTTGTAAACGAACACCAGGCTTTCCCCCGAGAAAGCCTGGAGACGCGAGGTTAACACCCATTGCTCTGTGACCAGGTGCTATCAAAGTATACAAGTGAAAAATAATAATAATAATAATAAAGTGTAATAGCCATTAAGCCTGCTCCAGTGCTCTTTTTGACAACAATAACTAGATGAATCGGTGCCGTGCCGCTTATACCGTATTTCACACACAGGTTCTGGGATTGTGTCCATACGCTATGGCTCAGTTCTCAAAACCCTAATTCAGGGCCTGTTAAACAAGTTCCTTTTAAAAGACATACCTCTCCCTCCAGGGGTGGTTCTGGTTATAAAGGAAATGTAAACGACAACTAAAAACATTACAGAACTTCATAGGTTCTGTAAGGTTCCAGTCAAAAAAAAAGAGACACATTACCAAGCAGCAAATGGCCATCACATCAAAACCGCCACCAGAGTAGAAGCTGACACCAGCCGTGTTTAAGCTTTTTCCCCCCGTTTGGTTATATTACATTGTTAGACCAAGGTTTGAGGATCGGCTCCACTCTGGTTGACCTCCTGGATCTGCGCTTTACAGTCACAACTTCATCACCGTCATCATCACACACTGGCTCATCCATCTGCATACAAAGTGAGGAAAGACATTGCATGCATGCACGCACGTTGCGCACACACACACATCTACCTTAGGGCTGCAATCAATTTAGTTGATCATAAAAAATAATCAATCCCCATTTTGTGACGCCCATTTTGGGCCCGTCATTATAGGCGAATTGGCGAAATATTCGTTTTTCCCAGTATCCACCGTTTCTGCGAGAATTTACTATAGCATTATCTGTGGGACACTTACGGTTAACAGCAGACATACAAGCAAACTTCTGCGCAATGCACGACGGGACGTGGGAAAGTTGTGGATATAAGATAAGAGATGTCTTGCCTTACACAAAGAGTGGCGACTGTGTGCACCCACTGACACACCTGTAGCATCTACTACCAAAGTCTTATCAACATCTGGTCGCATGCCAGTGAAATAAAGATGTTCTTGGCATGCCAACGGAACTCACATGCCTAACATTTCTCATGTCTTGGAGATCAATAGGAGAACATTCACCATCTCACCAGCAGGGGGGAGCAGCTCACAAACACAAAGTCACGAGGGAGGGAAAGCACGAGGAAGCAAACAAACAGCACAACACATAGGCGTTGAGCCCAAACTATTTGTCTGTGCGATTCAACAGTGCATCACATGGGAACAATTTCAGACCGCTGTTGTGTTTTTGCGAGCGACGCTTCCCCCCCCCCCCCCCCCCCCCCCAGAAGTACACGTAGGCTTTTAATCAATGGCTGTCATTTTGATTTTTATTGCAACCTAAATTATGACCTACAAGTCTCTAAAGTACTTACTGTACCAATTAGGACCATGAGGAGTGATGCTATAATAACACGGTTCCAGTTTCCAATATGGAAATGGGAGATGGAGAGAGGGAAGAGGAAGAGGAGAGCGGGCCAGATAAGCAGGGACAGGAGGCGGGTGGGAGTGGGAGCACCGGGAGACAGGGCGGGGTGGGGGTGGAAAGTAACCACGTTTATTTACTCAAGTACTGTGTGTACTAGAGTATTTCTATTTTGTGATACCTTTACTCAACTACTATGGTTTGACAGCTTTTATGATACTAGTTACTTAGCGGATGAATACAAAAAATAAGTCATACTTTGGCCATTTCAAAATGTGTACTTTGTTGCTGTAAGTATATTTTGATAGCACTTTAAATTGTTAAAACAGGACTTTTACTTGCAACAGAGCTGAGCGTGAAAGAGTCAGAAAGCATGTAGTAGTGCTGAGGAGGTAAAAAAGAAAAAAAAACTAATCCACATCATGTGCTCTTGACACCGAGACGGACACATACACACAGTGCTGGGTGTGACACGCTGGGTCCTATAAAACACACAACTTCCTTCCCCCCACAGCTCAGGAGAAACGGCTTAATCAACTCCAGCTGCCCTGTAGTACCTGCTTCATGCCTGAGATGACGGCGGAGGATCCAGACCACCATTAAAAGCATCCCAAAATGTAAATACAAGTCAGTCAATGTACAGATAAACATAATGCACGCCAAAACATTAGCACAAGAATTAGTGGCACAAATGAGTACCAAGATATCCCTGTCCTGGACCGCCTGCACGTCGTGGGTTTGAATCCCGATCCCAAAGACCTTTGCTGCGTGTCACTCCCCATCTCCTGTCTATCTACTATTACTACTAAGGCAGAAACGCCACAAAAACAGTACTAAGATATCCCATTTATCTCGGTCTTCTGAGAAAAGGGAATGATCACTGTTTTGTGTCAATTATGCTTTGGCCTTGAGAGGGATATGATTTCCTACATTCCTACATTTTGTGGTAGTAAAACAGACTTCTGGTGAGGATATTTTCTTTTTTAGAATGCCTCCACAAGAAGGATATTTTAGAGAGATTGAAGCTGTCCATCTTACACTCACGTTGATAGGAAAAACTAAAAATATTTCATCTAACATTAAAAGGACCATATCAGGGATCTGGCGTGTTTAGCCCATTGAATATACTGTAATGTGACTCAAGGTATACCTGCTGACATTACTGCAGACCATTTTCTGTTTTATTTTCAAGGAAGATACTGCACTCTATTCATTTCAGTAGCGGAAATGAACTTGAAGAGAATGGAAACCAATTGTGTTGGTGTAGACAGTCACTTGACAAAGCCGGATGCACCACGGTGGATTCAAACCCACAACCTCCGTGGTGGTTTTCATGCACTGTACCACAGCGCCACCTGAGCACCCTCTAATTCTAATGGCTCTTCTTGACTACAAGAACTAAGTGAACCGCGTCGTGCCAATAAACGTAATTCACAGGTTCCGGATTTGTTTCCATACACTACGGCTCCGTTTCAGGTTAAGGTTCACGGAACCTTGGGCCCTGCTCAAGACGTGGTACTAAAACAGCAGACAACGCAGCTTGCAGATCTAATTTCCTTTTTTCTACGACATAGGTCCCCCTTCAGGGGTGGTTCTGGATATAATGGAAAAGTAAACAAAAACTAAAAAAGGTTATGGAAGGCAGGGGCGTCACAAGGGGGAGGGAAAGTGGGACTGAGTTACTAGGGCCCAAGGTGGAGGAGGGGCCTTAATTATTTTATACTTTAGTTATTGAAAAATAGCAGATATACAAGCTCACAGCGCGGCTCCGAGTGCCACGCTGTAGATCTGCTATTTTTTTAAAGTCGTGAAAATGTGTGCAAATCTTTGAATATAGGTATTTTTAAGCAAACATGTGTAACTCAAATTTTGCTTCTGGGGGGTCCCTGGAACGAAATATTTTGAGATGGGGATCCGTGGCCAAATACATATAATTTTGTGGGCACTACTGACATAGAAACCTAGGTTTTTCAAAAAACTTTCAAAGACTTTTCACGATTTTCAAAAATAGCAGATCTCTGTGAGCTTGTATATCTGCTATTTCTCAATAGTTAAAGCACAAAATAACGCAGTGAATCCTTGTACCCAGGGCCCAGAATTTGGTGCGACACCCCTGATGGAAGGTTCTGAGTTACCCTTCATAGATAAAGAGCAATCTACCTTGTTGTGCTGGCTGCTACGTGCGCGGGTGGTGACGGGGACCTTCCCTCGGCTCCTTAAGGGTCTCTCCACCACTGGAACGGGCTCTGGGACTGGCTCAGGCTCAGGCTCTGGTTCAGGCTCTGGTTCGGGTTCCGGTTCAGCCTGTACCACTGGCTCTGGAACTGCTGGCTCATCTGTCAGCACAGACACACACAGAAACCGCTATACAATCTTGAAAATGAATTATGATTGATTGATAAAATCATGCACGCGGTCCACCCTTCTGACCACTTAACGGGGCTGCCGTGTTAAGTGGGTTCCGCAAACTGTTGGGAACCACTGGTCTACTCACTTTGACAGCCTCAACTCAGGCAATAACTACAAATAAAAATATAAGTCTTTTCAGAAAATGAGCCAGTGTGCATAGTCCACCAGTTGCACTCACAACCAGATATGTTCTAACAAGATTAAAAGTATAGAAAAGTAAATCATTAAGCTAATCAAGTTATGTGACACTATGGCGTGCACAGGAAAACTGAACTTGACATGCTGCAAAACATTCAACCACAGCAGGTGTGGTGGTACAAACACGCTATGCTCTACAGTACGCTTGTGTGCAACACATTTCTGGTTTTTGATGTATAACAGTGGTTATGTACCTTCTTCCTTGTCGCTGTAGTGGTCTGAATCAGAGTTCCCGTTGTGGTTGGCGTCGATCTCTGTGGGGACTATCTGTGGTGTGAGGGGCTCGGGTGGACCCTGGTCTATCAGCTTCTGCAGCTTCTTCTCGTAGAGCTTACGGGTGGATGCTGGTAGGGGGTGGAGAAACAGCAACAGGTTACTTCTCTAATACCGTTCCATTTCTACTATGAAATGTCAAGAAATGTATTACTCTGTTTACGAACATTCTGATGATCCTGTCTATAATCAAACAGGCATTTTGGTGTAGAATATCTAGGGACGTTTAGCCCAATATAAAATAAAGTGTCCAGAACATTAGCTCTGTGTGGCATTCTTCCAGAAATAAAGTTGATGAATAATACGGCTCAAATGTGACGCTGCCGGCATTATCTTTTGTAAAGAAACATTTGGTTATAACTAAGGCTGGGACTTTAACTGATTAATTGCGATTAATTTATTACAGAAAATTAACGCGATTAAAAAAATTAACGCATTTTAATCACACTTAGTTTTTGCACTACAGAACCTTCAGTTTCGGGCATACCGATCATAGCGATGCACCAACCAAGAAGAGACAACAAACGCAAAGGGAGAAGTAGCCGATCAGAGCGCTTTGCTTGGGCCAGTGGATGCGAAATTTAAATTGAAAAAACTCACTTGTTGATTCACTCGTACAACAAAATGAGTTTTACTTGAAAAAGAATGCTTCTCAGGTCAAATATCGATGTGCGATTAAAATGCGATTAATTGCGATTAATTAATCAAAGAACCTGTAATTAATTAGATTAACATTTTTAATCGCATCCCAGCCCTAGTTATAACTTATGTTGACGCCATGATGATATGGTCTATATAATGTATATTGATGATTAATAAAATAAATAAATAATAATGGTCAGCCACTAGTATCGGGTACTGACTGACCTATATACAACTACTTTCATTACTGTTTTCATAATCTTACACTACTTTCACTAATGTTTTAATAATCTTTCTACAGCTCATCTATTTACAAACCAACACAGACAGAAAAACAACGTCTCTAAATGGATTCTTACAGGTCTGTAACTTTGAGTGTGCACAAGTGGAACGAAATGGACCCTTACTACTCCATTTGTGCACTCTCAGAGTTATGGGGGTCCTTGAAATTAAAACGTTTTAGAACCACTGTTCTACATCCACCCCAAGACACTGAAGACAGTAGGCGGGGATGGGCAGTGACGGGGACATCAATCCAGTGGCGACAGAAGTAACTACTAGCTGATAGCTCTTCAAAGAACTCAAGGAGACTCACTAGAAACCAAGTGTTCTCACCCAGATGCACGTGTAGTGGAGGCTATTATCAGGACATAGCACTTTTTTAGTAACAAATGCATGACCTTTTTATAAAACAAAGCAGGTAGGCCAGCGGGGAGGTCTTGGGGCTCATGAGGCTAGCTTAACTTAGCTTGACAAGACGAGCTGACGTGAACTGACGAGAAGGCCCACCAGGCAGGCACACAACTCAGGATGGAAGGGGCTGTCCCCGGGCGAAAAACCTGTTTTTAGGGAGTTCCATCTTTGACTCTTGTGGTGATGAATGTTGTGTGCAAGCAAACATTCCTTTAAAGGACAACTTTAGTTTTTTACAACAAGGGTTCATATTTTTGATTGTAATTAAAGAATACCAAAATATGAGTGTTAAAATGATATCATTTACTTCTTTCTATTGTTTTAGAGATTCTTATTTCAGTGGTTGGGGGCATGCGTACAAGTGGCTAAATATGTCATTTTACACAGAATAAGCCCATTCCCAAGATACAACGCAACCTTTCATGGTCGGATGTGACTTATGGGGGCTAGAAGTGCCACTTGTACGCATGCCCCCATGCGTACGCATGCCCCACATTTTAGCACGGTAAACACGATAAAACAATAGAACGAAGCAAATGAAAACATTTTAACACTCACTTTTTCATTTCTCTAATTACAATCTAAAATATGAACCCTTAAAGCCCTTAAAGTACAACCCTTAAAGTTGTACTTTAATACTGAAAAGCGCATGCGAGCGCACGTGTGAGAAGATTTAGCTAATTCTTAGTCTGGAAATGTGGAAATGTGCCAAAGGTTGTTTGAAAACAACCATTATGTCAAGAGCATTTGCTAAATTCCCCCACCTCCGTACAGAGTGTGGCACTTACATGATACATGTGCACAAGTGTGAACGTGCGCTGGTACGTTGTTTGGGCTAAAGCCAGATGCTGCCTCACGTCCCTGGCCTAGTGTAACCTACACCACTGGTTCTCAAATATTTTCAAGTCAAGGACCCCCAAACTTGATATTATGCGTTGGTCCGGGACCCTCAATCTGAAAAGATTTTGTGCCATGGACTGGACTCTCAGAAGAGAATATTTGTGTTCTTTCTTACATCCAATTTTCCAGAATGTTTCAAGATAAATAAATAAAAAGCAGATCTGCAAGCTCACAGCCCACCACATTGTGAAGCGTTGTGATCTTGTAGATCGTCTGTTTTTGAATAGCCAAATTATAAAATAGGGTTAAAGTGATTGTGAGGCTATATTAACGCATTTTGCATTTAACTGCTCAGTTAAATGACAGTTAAATTAACTTTTTTACCGTGTCGAATTGGGATCCCAGAGAAAACAAAATCACATAAAATGTGGCCTAATCTGCATGTCAAACTGTGGGTCCTTGAAATTAAAAAAGGTTGAGAATCACTGGCCTAGAGACAGTAAGATCCAGAGTATCAACCTAAATCAGAGTGTACAAATGTATCCGTAGTGCAGTGTAATGTGACTCACCCACGATAGGCCCGGCATCCACCCCGTACTTGACCAGCTCCTCCCTCAGGCCCTCGGGGGCCAGCTCAGTCACGTCCAGCTCATCTGACAGGACCTTGTCCGTTTTCCTGGTGGCTTTCTGTGGACGGAGAAGCAGCAGACATCAGCTTGGCTGTAGTAGAGCTTTCACAATTGTCAGGTAAATCACCAGATCGTAATTATTTGAGATAATCTTAAATAATAAATCGCCAGAACCGTTTCTTTCATCTCTATGAACTCATCTTGTTGAAAAACAGCAAAAAATAGCAGATTTACAAGCTCACAACGTGTCGCATGGCAACACATATTTCCGAAAGCATGTTTGAAAGCATAAAATGGGGGCGTGACGTTGGTGCAGCGGTTAGTGCATATGCCCTTCGTGCGGAAGGTGAGTGGTTCAAACCCTGCCTAAGCCGACGTCAACATGGGGGAGAAGACGACAGCCAGCCCCATGGCCCCCCCTAAGTAACAAGGAATCTTGTGAAATTAAATGTCGTCAACCAATCATCATGATACACGAAAGAAGAAGCATAAAATGTGTAAACATGCATGGCCTGTTTTGGCTATTGTACATTTATTTTGGATTATTGGTCGCGGTCACTGTCAGTCATTTGTGTGTACAGTATATTTATACAATATAGATTATTTTGTCCTGTGCCATTTGTTTACAGAGGAAAGTAGTATTTATATGTTCCAATGTTAAAAACAAAATAAGTTGTTAAACGCAATTATTTGTACGATAATTAATGTTAACCAAGACTGCATGATCATGACAGCCCTACTTGGCTAGAGACTGGAGGCTGCAGTGTTACGGTTCACACATTCAGTTCAGGTCTGAAATTCTGCACACATGTGTCACATGTGTTCATCGCTGCTGCGTGCACGGCAGCACGGGTGTTGTACGTACGGTGCTTTGAAATCATCCTAGAATCACAGCAGGTAAGTTATTAGTCCAGTGCCAGGTCTGAGGGCTCAGATCATCATTGTACTCCTAGTCCTCCTGGGCCTCGTGGAATCTGCTCCACTGGGTGCTCCCTGACATCCAACAATTTACTGCCTCCGTCTGTCCCCCCCGTGACCTCCTCGGTCTCTTTGAACCAGAGATGCACCGATTGTAATATTCTGGGCCAATATTTAAAGCAACAATTTGGGTTATGAACGAATGGCCGATTGTTGTATTTTTGGTTATTATTCACTCCCCTTTTTGTACCAGGGAAACAAATAAATTGTCATTGGGTGCGTTCGGAAACCCGCACCGGGTGTGTGCTCAGTGTAGTGAGTGCAGTGGGTGTGACGTTGGAGAGTGCGTTCAGTGTATTAGTATTTTTTTTTATTTTTTTATTATTATTATCTTCTGAGTAGGGTTGGTGAGTGCGTGCACTCAACACACCAGTGCGCCGCGCACTGGATTTCCGAACGACAGCGCACCAAGTGCACCGAATAAACGAACGACCACATGGCACACCAGTGCGTGAGTGCGCATTTCCGAACGCACCCATTATAAAAACGCATTACAGGCCTTCATCATTCTTTTTAATGAGCACAGATTGAATCATATAGATTAATGAAACAGATAAAACATCAGCCACTAGCAACAGTGAATGTCATGTATACTATGTATGTTGTATACCAGGGCTCCCCAATTAGTTTTCCCCAAGGGCCGAATTATGTCTAGGGTACCAAGCCGAGGGCCACAAGATTGCAGGGGGCGACGGCGGCGACGGTGTTCCCGTTACTCCAGCGACTGCGACAGTTCAGATATCTTAGTTGTCGGGTGAAAATCTTGTGTGTCCATTCGTTTTGCATTTATCATTTTAAAAATTATTTAAACTAGCGAAACAGCCGATCTGCTGTTTTCACTACTTTTGTGCGACGGCCTTGTATGACTTGCGAAAGAACTTACACATTTGGAGATACGAGATTTCCATCCGACAACGACGATATACTAGTGTTGTTGCTGCTCTTATACCACCATTATTACTGGGGTTGGTGAGGGCCAGACAGTAGCCCCCCGCGGGCCGCAAATGGCCCGCGGGACGCCTATTGGGGAACCCTGTTGTATACTATTGATACATCGACAGCAGTCAACAAGGCAAGTATATTGCCAGATACAGATGTATATAGCCAATAAACTGGTGCATCAGGGATCCCTAGTTTGAAAATTTCTGACGTTGTTGCATCAAACCGGTGTGTTACTGAGGCGCTGTGAGCACCTGCAGGAATGCATTAGAAACCTGCACAACAAGTTCCAATCAGGCAGCATTTGATCAGTAGGCGCAGCATTAATTGAACAGGACAGGTTTTCAGTAGAATATTCAGTGCTTGCTTCATGCATAAGCTCAAGAAATATTTGTTGGCACGTGTCTTAGAATGCATCTATACACATACTGTGCACACTGGAATGCTAGACTTTGCCTGAGGATAAGCAGTATCCTCCTGCTTCTAAAGACAGAGGGCCAGGAAAGGACAATAGTAGCTTAGTATTGGGTCCATGCTAGGGCAAACAGCTGTGCTCTAGCTGCCATTTCAGAGCATAAACAACCTGCCTACATTAGCCCCTCACAGACTTGCCTTCAGGAAATTACACTTTGTTTGAAGTTATCCTCTCTGAAGTGAAGTACTGTGTGTTCTACAAATAAGAGTGTGGCTGTGAGCCAGGTACTTGGGTCATAAATGTTTTTGTTTGGAGGTGGCTTGTTGTGGACACAGTTAGCCTGCATGATGCACACCTCCGTAAAACTAATAAAATACTATATATATATAATTATATATACACACAACACGGAACAAATGTCATGCTATTAAATAAGATGTCAAAACTTTCCAACTGCAATTTGTGGAAGCTTGTACAGAAAATAATTTCATCCGCTCTTTTACATCTGCCAATTTGTGAAGTGCCAATTAACTGTTGTCTAAACGTCACTATCACAAGGTTTTCGGATGCTGATAAACCTCAAGCAGGAATTTAAGGAATGTAGGGCTTATAGCTGCAGGCCTTACATTGGCAGGAAAATGCAAAGAATGTAGGGCTGTAGGCCAACAATGATACTAACTTCAGATCAGAATTCCAGATAAGCAAGATGATCAGACCAAGACAGAAGGACAGGGAGGGAGGGAACGCTACAGCACAGAGACGGGAGAGGGACTGACTTACGTACTATGGCTCTGGTTTACTGTGGGCCCTCAGTAGGGCTTGGCAAAAGAAACAGACTGTTTCATAATCACAACATTCCAAGACGGAGGGAAAATCGGGAGAAGTAGAATAAAGGAAGACGGAATGAAAATGTCAAAACACAAAACAAAAAAACAGAGTTGCTCACTACCATAGCGACCACACCCATGGCATATTTGAACCCTAAGCTCATAATCTTCTTGGATCTGGGCCCAAACCGTCGAAACATCCTATGAGTAATCTCAACTGTGATTTTATTTTTAAAACTGTGTTTGGGAGCACTGTATGGATTAGAGAATGATCTCATCTCAACACTGCTTGTATATATTTTCCATGAGACTTTTACAAATGTCTGCATGCATGGAGTAGTGTGCACGCTCTAGCCAAGGCAGGCCCCCGCAACTGTGGCCTGGTGATGTAATGAGGTACTAGTGAGTCTAGTGACGGTTGCCAGGTGGTTTTTAGACAAACTGCGGGCCTGAGTAAAGACGGTGGGAAATTGGTTAACCATGATTTACTCTAGCTGGGACGTAATGGCTTTCAAACTTAGTGTCTTACCATTTCTACTACGCCCTCATTACTTTGGCACCACATTCTACTATAGCTTTCCCAATATGGCAAAAACCGAGCTCTGCACACAAAGCGTGCAGGCTGGGGGGAAAAAAGAAAAGGGAAAATAAAAACTATCCAAAAGTATGCATGCATTTTTGTGTCTGTACAAAACTCATCTTGTATGCTCTAGTGAACAAAACTATGTGTGTGTTCACTGTTCAAAAATCGGTATGCCAGGAATGAATGTCCTGTGCTGAATGGTTAATTCCAGCCTTCATCAGGAGCCTATAATCGCTCCTCAGACATGCCTGGCCGAGTGTCAGGTTTCAAAGAAACAACATCAGCCTTACTATGCAGCAGCTCCACGCAACATCGAGACTTAACAAATTACACACGACAACTTTTTCGTTCCCCACCCCCTCTCTCTTACACAGTCTCACACATACGGACATGCCCCATCTATTCTATATGGTAGCAGTCAGAGCACGCATTCCTCGTTTGGAGAAAGTATTTCCTCAATAAAGAGACCGAACCCAATAGGAAAACAGTCCCATCCGCAAGAGGACTTAAGGTTGCAGATCCTCTTCAAATCTTGAACCGCCCCCAAAAAGCCACAATAGAATATCATTATTAATCTTTTCATTAACTTATAAATTATAATTTTGTCTTTCAACAGGCAGGGTATTTGAGTTTTCTTTTTTGTTTGCGTTTGAAACTGAAAAATTTGTGTTAACCAAGTGTTTAAACTAGATAAGAGTTTTGACTGGAAGCATATTACATCTTTGAGGAAAATCAAAGTCTCATACAATACTACTTACTATACATAGCTGTATGTCCTATCCGATCACAGTTCAAAGCTCCTCCTCACAACCAAATATGTACTGTAAGTGAACCGGCAGTAAACCCAGAAGTTGCTTGTTTTTATACTAAGTAAATGTGGAAATAGGGTGAGATCATAGCCTAACAGGCTAGCAATATCAAGCTTCAAATTCCTGGGATTAGAATGCATCAAACATAAGGAACATACCAGACCTGCTGCTATTATCACAAACTTTCTCACATTAAAAAGCTTCTTTCTAAAACAGTTCTGTCCACAGTAATTACCTGGATGGTAAATTATGGACACATGATCAATGGTCCAACTGTCTACACCTCACAATAGACTCGTATGTGCAGCACAAAAGAGAGCTTCTGTGCGGTTTTACACTAACCAAACAAACACAAATCGGGTGACGTGACCTTACCTGCATTCCAGGGGCTCAGGTTTGAAATGAACTAATTAAGCCAAAGCCAGTAAGCCACGCATGCATAAAAAAAGAAACCTAAGTGAAATTGCAACTCATGCTTGTGAATCAAAATAAATCACTCTTAAGTAACTATTATGGTAATCTTTAGATTCATTGCAGGGAATTGTTTGTCATAGTCCTACTTTGCTCGTGGCACACCTATCATTCACATGGACTGTATATAATAGGGGTGTAACGATACATTTTAACAGCGATACGATACATATCACGATACATGGTTGACGATACGAAACATGGACAATATTGGTTCATTCATGGTGATCCGATACGATTCGATTCAATGATTTAAAATCGATATAGTAACTATTTAGCAAAGAAACGAAATCTGTGTAAAACATCTATTATTATGGAAGTAAATGCTGTGATTATCAAACATATAATTTTCCGAATGTCTGTCTGAGTGAGTGTCTGTCTGTCTGTCTGTCGTGTCTGTCACAGCGTTTCTCCTCAGTGGCTGGAGCAATTGATCTGAAATCGCATCACCATTAGCATATGAACACACCTACACCTGACATAACTGTGAAGCCCGTTTGTCACTTTCACAAATCATATGCTGTATATTAGCATTTTTATGGTGTATCTATATCTATTCTGCATCTAGCTTGAGGCATGTCTATTCTGCATCTAGCATGAGGCAACATGTTTAACCAGCTCTGTGTGTGTGTGTGTGTGTGTGTGTGTGTGTGTGTGTGTGTGTGTGTGTGTGTGTGTGTGTGTGTGTGTGTGTGTGTGTGTCTAGGCAGGTGGGCAGGCAGGCGGGTGGGCGGGGAGGGGGGTCGTTTGTCTTGCCCTGTTACAGATGTTGTCCAAAAATCATGCAGATCGGTACACAGTATCTCTATTAGCCATTAAACGAAACGGGTATCTTTATATTACAAAAGAGTAAGTGATCTACTTCCGGGTCATGTATCGCTAACTTAAATACCAAACCACTTGGCCAAGATGTACTACATATGTACTAAATATAGCTTAAAAATTCAAACACCCATGTCACCTTTGCAAGATGTCGTTTCCAAACCTCTGTATACAGTTGTATTCGTTATTACCCTCATATTTTGCCTCTGTATAAAATAGTCCGCCGGTCAAATATGTCCGACCGGAAACGTGCGCTGCGGCACCATTTGATTCGATACCGATTACCGCAGATACAAAGCCAAAAACGGTACGATATTTTATATATTTTTATTTATATATAACAGGTTGTAGTAAAGGTATCCTAATAATAGGACCACAATGGAAACAAGTGCCCAGGACTGTTTGTGTTATTCCTTTAAGCCTTAATGTCTGACTGTAACACATGCTGTTTACATTTCTGGCTAATAAAGTATTCAATCTATCAAAATCCAGACCAACACTAGAATGATACTAGATAAGAATCAGTTAAGAAATGTAAATGAGCCCTGAACAAAAATGCAGCAATTCTCAAAAGAGACAACAAATGAACCAATGAGTCGTCTCGTCACTGAAAATCCCTAAATATGACCCAGCAAGCATATTAAATTGCATGGTTTCTGTTTGTTTACGCAGACTTTAACACTCTCAAAGAAGATTTTAACACTCTCTTAACCAGGGCAGGAATTTCAGGGAGGCCATGGCCGTCGTTGCCCCTCAGTTTGGCCTTGTGCCCCTCCAACAAATGGCATGACCTGAGGCCACAGTGGCCTTAATGCCCCAGCATTACTACTACTTCTACCTATACTACTTTCTCCTCTGTCTCTGTCTAGTCAATATGTAGACACCAGTGTCTCTTTCATGTCATGTGCACACCAGTGTCTTTGGTTGAGTCCCCAAGTTAAAACCAATTCAGTATCTTTGATTGGTGAAGGGCTGAGCATGGATCAGATGGTAAATACAAATGTATTTATTTCACAGCTGAGTCTACATCCTTAAAGGCCCATTCCCACTGGGCCAGATAACAGATACAAAAATCTCTTTCTCCAGATATTTTTCCATTCAAAGTGGATGGTAGATACAGGTAAAAAAAATAGCTGCCACAAATAAAAGTATCTGTGGCAAATATCTGTGGTAGATATTTTTTTTATCTGTGTCTACCATCCACTTTGAATGGAAAAATATCTGGAGAAAGAGATTTTTTTTATCTGTTATCTGTCCCAGTGGGAATGGGCCTTAACCCTTAAATTATTTCACTGGACTAAAATCTTGTTTTATTTGATAGCCTTCCTGCCCTGGCATTTGGCCTTTGTGCCCTCAAAAAATTGACAACCCCAAAGGCCAAGTGGCCTTGCCCCTAAAACGGCGAAATTCCAGGCCTGCTCTTAACACACTCAAAGAAGTTCAACACACAACATTCATCAAAAGGTTCATTCTTATCCAACACATTTACTCCTCAAAACAGTGATAAACTGGATCACTTTTATTGAAGTAGGGGGATTATTTCATGTCTGATTATAAATTCTGCCAAAAACTCACACAAGGCTCTAGAAGTGACACTGGGAATAGCTGATGATGCAACTTCCATGCATAAACCACAGTTGCCAGCACTGTGGACAGTAGCCAAAGTAGAGTAGCCATGCTGTTTGTTACAAAAAGAAAATCCACAAGCAGACCAGTTGTTTTTGTTTTGATATATAAATAAGATGTCCGAGATCCAGGCAGACAGTGACTTTGGGGCTTGAGACCTAAGAACGTAAACAGCTACAAGTGCTTCAACAAAGGCTCCATTCATTCAAACCTCTGCAAATCTGAGTCTCCATTATGTGTTCAAATGCAGCTTAATGCAATTTCGATCGGATATTTTTTTACCACCTGAAGCAAATTATGCTTAGTGTACAAACATGAACAAATTACTTCCAAAATACTCCCCTAAAGTTAAAGCTGCTATCCGGAGCTTATTTTAATGATCTGTATGTTATAATGTTAGGCTAGCTATTTTAGTAGACACACAGATGTGTTTTGAGGTGGCCTCCCTACTCTTCCATTGATAAATGTAGACCATGGTGTCGGGTAGGACACCTACTGGTTCCCAAGCAGTGCTGCCTGAAGCTCATATGTGCAATAGCTTTCCTCCCCTCCTGGCCTAGCAAACAGGCCGGTTCTGTCTAGATCTAGATCGAGTGGTATAAATGTGGGTCTTCCACGCGGGGGGAGCGACTGTTAAAAACCCCGAATAGGAGGACATAAATAAAAGTTACGTAAAGCACCTTTAACACTCGGGTAGAATATGCCATAACATTCAAGCGGGAAACCCCTTCTACAGCTAACAGCTGTACAACTGTGGGGCGTGAATGCACGAACTTGGTTGAGGGCCCTATGGCTAGGCAGCTGCGATCAGTTTTCGATTCGAGTCGGCCATAAAACATTCTATTAAAAGATCCGATTGGTTCAAAATGAAGGGTAAAACGGGCACCCAGTCCGCTCCCCGCGAACCAATCGAATCTTTCTTTCAGCCATCGAAAGTGATAGTAAAAAGTTCTTGCAACTATTTGTATCCAGGTTGCATGCAGCTGCTGCAACATTGTAGCCAAAAGTTGCGAAGTCTGAGTAGCACCACCACCACCGCACCACTCCCAGACACTCACCCTGCCAGAGGAGCGGCTGCTCCGGCTGCTCCTGTTGGACACGACGGGCGGCGGCAGCTCCTCGTCGCTGCTGAAGGCGTCCAGGCTCTGCGGGGTCTCGTCGTGGTTCTTCTTGTTCTGCACGGTCAGCGTGTCCAGGTACAGCTGCACGTACACGTCCTTGGTCGGGTTGCCGCTCGGCAGCTCCACGTTGTTCGCCAGGAGCTCGTTCTTCAGCTTGTCTTTGGTGAGCACGGACGGGTCTTCGAGGTACTCCGGCATGGTGGCTGGCTGGCTGGCTGCTGGGTTGTTGTTGTTGGTTGTGGGGGGGAGAAGAAGCAGAGATTTCCTTCCTTGCCCGTTGACAGGGATGAGGGAGAAAAAAATTCAAATATATGGCGAAGGAAAGAAGGGGAGAGAGTGGTGGTTCTGGAGTCTGGAACGGCTAACCAGCGCCACTTATCGGATTTAATCCGCACAAACTGAAATAGTAAAAAGGTGGCCTCTGCAAGACATTCACCCACGCGTTGAACAGTCGGAGGCTGGTTTTCAGTTCCTCTTCGTGTCCGTTTTAACGCCCTTTTAGAATGAAGAAGTGGGAAAAGTTCCTCTGTTCTTGAAGTGTTCTTTTTGTCTAAAGTAGACCCACCAGGCACCAGCTCTCTGTCTGCTCTGCTGCCACAGCGTGAGTGATGATGATGAGGGAGGAACTGGAGAAAGCCTGCTCTGTGTGAGCTGCCCCCATTGGACGACTGCTGCAAGAACGGGCTCTGTCATTGGATGAACGTGCACCCACACACACACACACACACACACACACACACACACACACACACTTGCTAGCGCTCTTGAATACGCGCAGCAGAAGAAAGTGAACGGACACGCACGGCACGCACACACACGCACGCACGCACGCATACACACACACACACACACACACACACACACGCTTGTAGACTGGCTATTTATAAAATATCCTAAGGGCAAAACCACTTTGGTGGTGGGTTTGAGTTGTGTAACTTGTGTAGGTGGGGGACGTGGAATCAATGGGATGGGAGTAAATTTACCATTATCAAATGTATGTCTAGGAATGCGACACATACAAACAAAATATTCAGATATTTAACTCAAGTCTCCCATGGGTGGCCCCAATAGCCTTAACACATTTTGTTGGGGATCCCCTAGCTGGGGCCGGAACTCTCACAATGAGAACCACTGGCCAAACCCCATGTTGAAAACCGAGAAAACCACTGCTTTGAACAAACATGATATGAAACTTAACTGCAATGTCAGAATGTCAACTGGTTTGTACCTGCCAGTGCCAGACACCATTGTCTCTGTAGTGTATAATAAGCCCTGATCACTTATTCTCAAATTCATCCATTTGGGCTTTTATCTACATCAGATCTGTAATGTTGGGGGGAGGGGGGGGGGGGGTTTACTGCTCTCCCCATCAATCTACACCGTAGTAGTGGAGACCGTACTTTTTGAGCGGTGGTCACGCCGCTCCTATACGTGGCCGTGTGTGTAGACGTATGTGTATGTGGGTGGGTGCGTCCGTATGTAGCCTACAGTACCTTTTATGACCACACATGTTAAGGGAGGGGCGCTGTTTTCAGGCCAGGCCAGGCACACACACACACACACACGCACACACACACACACACACACACACACACACACACACAGGGGGGAAGGAGGGGGGGGGGTTGGTTGGTAAACCACCGCTCAGTTCACACGGGTGTGATTTTTTCCTGGGGTCCAGGCAAAAAAGTAAAATTAAAATCACAATACAAATCATTAAAAAAAAGAAAAACTTGTAGAAAAAAAATAGTTTATTATTATAATTAATAAACAGAAACTGGGTTATTCCCTGGAGCAATCAGACATTAAATGACTTGAGATGTTATCTTAGTATAGTTTGCATTATAGTATAGTTTGCATTCTGGTTTGCAAGTGCAACTGAGGATTGCTCCTACTAGTTGAAATGGATTCATGCATGTCAAATTCACAAAAAATACCCCAAATATGTAAATAATGAAAACATAAACCTTCCCCACCCTAATTCCATTCCCAGTTTATCTCCATTTCATGAGGAGATAAAGCCTGGAAAAGAACTTTGACAGGAAGTACAGGGATACATTTTTTCCCCTGTAGTCACTTTAGTCAGTAATTCTTGTCCAGGCTACCCAACCCAGCGTGCCGCAACTGTTAATCTAACCTCTCCAAAAGTGAGACTGACATATATAGTATATAATGAAAATATATAAAAAACAATATGTAGGATTGATAAGTGATAACCGACGTAATCTTACTCATGTAGGTTAATTGGAGAAGCAGGGGAGTGGTTGAATTTTTAGTACATTTCTTATTGCGACCATAGGTCGCATTCAGTATGAAAACCTGCATCGTGCCTCATGTCACGCTCCATATATGGCCAAATGAAGCTGGCCAATACCTCTACATCTGTCCTCACAGACTCCAGATATGAATATAGCTGACCTTTTCTGACATCACAATGATGCCTCGACTAGCCAGATTAATAATACAGTGCCCAGAGCCCTCTATTGGAGTCACGTCAAGCACTGAACTGGAAGTTTACAAAATGCATTGGAATCTATGGGTAAAAAGTGACATTTACCCATAGATTACATGAACCACGTGACCGGGGCCGTTTCTGACCCCGCATTGGTAAAACTCTCTAATACAAGGATCTGACTGTCGTATTAAGCTCTGATGTTTCAGCGCGAACTTGCTTCTCGTTCTTAGGGCATCTTACTGGTATATATCAATAAATAGACTCCATATATACAGTATATTATTTTAAAATAGACTAAATGAGTCAGATTCACCGCTTACTATGCCATGTGGTACAATGGTGGCTTACATAAAATAATTAGCCGATCTACAAGCTCACAACAAATCAAGACACATTTGTGTTGTGCTTATAGATCTCCCATTTTCACTAGTATATTTACAATATTATCGCAATATTGATTTTCACTATATTTACAACAACATTATCGTGATATTGACTCGAAGTCACACAATTGAAAAAATACATTGACAGCCTTTTGTGCATTTACATAACAGTAAAGCACCCGTTTATTCATTCACTGGACACAATTGACATAAAACACAAAGGAGAAATTAAATCCAGTGACAGTGTTTCCCTTTCCACTTCATCACAAAATAAGATTTTCCATTAGCATGGATATACTCCAATCATACAACCCGCAGAAACATTCATATAGTTTGAAATTCACATAATTTCAAATTAAATGTATAATATAAATGAAACTGCTCCAATTTCAAACACCTCCTCCACACCTTGTGCAGCAAGCGTGTGTCTTCTGGTATTAATAAAATAAACTACAAATAAAAATCTTCGGACCAGAAGGTTGTGACTTGAAACAAAACGAAAAAGGTTCCTTGTCATTTCCATTAGTTTTGAGCAGGTATACAGAACTGGACTAGATCAGAGAGAAAACAGGCAGCGATGAGCCACAGACGCCCACAGGTTTACTGCTTTACTCTAGAGCCCATAACATTTATATAACTGCTTCAAACTGTGTGTGTGTGTGTGTGTGTGTGTGTGTGTGTGTGTGTGTGTGTGTGTGTGTGTGTGTGTGTGTGTGTGTGTGTTTGTGTGTGTGTAATGCACTGGTCTATGACAGATGACGTATCATCACCTATCATCACATCCACATCGGTTACAGATGAAGATGTAGTGAAATGAACTCTGCTCCTCGCTGGGGCATGGTATGAAGACACTGGAATACCCCGCTGTTCATCTCCTCACTGTCGGTCGTCCTTCCCTCGTCTCGCGTCTTCCCACCTGTGATGGTTCTTTTTCCTTTCTTCTTCTTCTCGCTCATCAGGCCTTGATGTCAACTGCAGTGGAATTGTACGCCGGATCAGCGGTCTCTGATGCTAGCTCCTCTGATGGAAAGAAATGAAGGGACAAGACGTGAATGCAACATGATTTAATTTTCTTGTTTTTAGTTTTTGCACAAACAGGGCACAGCTGAAAGACAGCTTGCCTCTGGTGTTCTCCAGTGATTTAAAAGGGAGTTGGATGGATGGATGCCATGAGCTCTTTATAAACATATACATACCAATCATTTTCAAACATACTGCAATTTGTAAGCTAAGGTTATCATATGCTCTACTACAGTGTAGACTAGAGCATATGAGCTTACAAATTGCAGAATGCCAAAATACACAACACTCTACCTTTACATATACTGTATTCACTATAACGCAAATATTTTGCACATAAATATCCATCACATTTTTCTTTGCAAATAATTGTCAGATGCCTGATGAAGGTCTTGGACCAAAACGTGTGTGTGTGTGTGTGTGTGTGTGTGTGTGTGTGTGTGCATGCATGTACATTTCAAGGCTGCTCAACAGCACCTCTCTGGTCACCCAGCAGTACTCAGGCTACTTACAGACAGGCAGACAGACAAACACGCATTTACGCATACACACACGGCCACGTATAGGAGACGGTGTGACCACCGCTCAAAAACAGAGTCAGTAGGAGTCAGTACTCAGTAGGTAGTGAGGAGGAGTTTCCCAACAAGCGCTTGAGTGGCATATGGCTTTAGATTGCATACCCTCTTAATAAATCAATTATTGAGCAAGCGTGTGCAGGACGGCCGGACGGGTCTTTTCTTCTTATGTTGTAGAATGCTTTTCTACAGACACATGGTATGTGCTATGCTAAACTACACACCCTGCACATTTTGTCTATATGGCACACTCCATGCACAAGCCATACATATTCTAGTACGTTCTTAACATATTTGGCCGCATATTTGGCTAATGGGTGTAGAAAAGCATTCCTGCAGCAAAAACATTTTCATGTCAGCACAACCAACGGATGAGTAGAGAAATCAACACCAGTCAAAAGCTTTTGTTTTACACCACTTGAATCACAGCAACCCTGCAGGGGGAACAAGCTCACAACGTGTTGCGACACGTTGCAGGCTTGTAGATCGACTAGATTTGGTGTAGACAAAAAAAGGGGTCCAAGTACAGTTGCAATTCACATCTGTTTCAATTAGCCCAAACCACACCAATGATTCGCCATGCAACTCCTTGCAAAACAGTTTTAACCCATTTAGACCTGGTGTGACCTATAAGTTGTTATATCTTTCATGCCGGTAGCCACCTCTGTGTCTCATACATCTCTGTGTCTCATATAGCATCATTTTATTTAAAAGGTTTTAAATTTGAATTTGAAGGTTTTCAGAAAACAGGTCAACCACACCAATGAAACTCTGTGCAACTGCCATTGGGGATAATGGTTGCGAGTACTTGCATGTTGCAAGGCGAATCATTGGTCTGGTTTGACTAGAGGATTTAAGACAGTGATTAAACTGTAGCTGGTGGGTCTGTGGTTAAGTGGTTTTGAGTAGTGGTTCTCAAAGTGGGGTCAGGAGTCCCCAGAAGTCCTTGAGGAGGCCCCCAGGGGGTCCCCAGCTAAATTGGTTTATATTGTCAAAAGTCTTTTTAACTACATCAATCTCTACATCTACGATGCACTATGAGCTTCTAGATCTTTGAAAATTTGTGGAAAAAATCAGGAATCATTTTTTGAAGTTTTAACATCACAAATCTTCTCTTATGGGATCCCTTCCCTGGCAGAGAAAGTCTTAACTCATTTAGTGCCCATGAAATTAACGGATTATAAAGTCCACGATGCCAGTCTCAGGTTGGCATCACCCCCGTTATCTTATTTTGAAGGCCAGAAGTCCACAGCGCAAACACTTCCGGTCTGACGTCATCGCGTCCTGCGCCGGAACCGATCCTTGTCCACGTGGAGTTGTGTAATGGCGGACCGGAGCTTTTATACATGTGTAACATAAGCGAGAATCTGCCTCCATCTTCGCTTCTAAAGTGTAGTTTTGAGATAATGGACATTAAAGATGAGATCGGCCGTCCACCTCAATGTTATGGATGGGACTATTTTGTGCTCGTGGAGCCGTGATGATGCGAAATCAGCGACGGATTTCGTCTCCGGACCTCCAGCCATTGTACTCGGTAATGTATCCGCCGTTACAGTAATATATTACTTTTCACGAGTATACTCGGGATTGGCACTCCGGGTACTCGAGTACTTTTCACGAGTCTTCGCGGGATTGGCACTATATGAGTTAAGTTAGGGGGGCCTGCAGCCAAATATCAATTTGGTGGTCATTGTCTGACATGAAAGAGTTTGATAACCACCGGTGCAGAGCTTGGACATGCAAAGCGAGACTCACCAGGGAGGACACACTTCCAAAGGCCGTAGGTCTTGCCCACCGCCGTCTGCCACAGACGCAGGGTCCCATCCTCAGATCCACTGGCATACAGCTCCCCATCGGGGCTGAAGCGCACAGTGTGGACTGGTCCGAAGTGACCCTTGTAGGACTCTACAAAAGGGACAGAACATGGAGGAACATCAAACCATAATTCACCAACGTTGTACAGTACTGCATATCGTTGCTGTCGGGTGGGAAACCTTGAAACCTGTTGAAAACGAGTCTCTTTTTTATTGTTATTTTGTTATTATTTTTAAGATTTTAAAAATGTGAAAATAGATGATCTACAAGCTCACATAGATCTGCTATTTTCAATACTTTTGTGCCACTCTTGTATGATGAAGTAGGGCATTCATTTACAAAGAAAACATAAAAAGAGATGAGTTGAACACTTAAGCCCTTCTGAAAATATGACACCAATATCTACCTGCTCACAACTTTGTGATGAGACAACTTGTGAGCTCATATATAGTGTATGAGCCATTTTCACCATTCTTCTTTTTTTCTATGTTAGATAAATAAGGACGCCAGGTTGAAAGTGGTTATGTACTGTTTAGGTATACAAGAGAACCAGGTATACGGCTCAGATCAACCCCTACAACCCCAACCGCTCACTCAGATCAGCCAACACAGGGATGCCGACAGAACCCTCGCTAAAAACCCCAGGACAAAAATCCACTCGTCCTAGACAATTTGCCCTCCTGGCCCACAAACTGTGGAATAAACTCCCTGTCACACTTAGAACTACAGACTCACCCCATAGCTTCCGCTGAAGACTCACCTCTTCAGACTCCACCTAAACCCATAGCACTACTGTAAGACTCTTACCTATGTTATTGTTTTTCTAGATTGTTATACCTATGCATTTGTTGTATTGCTGTTGATGTACTGACATATTATCTTGCTTATTATATTGATGTATTACCTGCTTATTGTAAGTAGCTTTGGATTAAAAGCGTCTGCTAAATGCCTAAATTGTAACCAAGTATTTTGCTAATGGTATATGACTATAGCAACAGGTAGCAGGGGTTCAGTATTTACATCTGGTCAGACTCGTCAGGGAGAGTCCGCTCCCTACTGTTTTGAACAGGTGCACTCATGCAAAGTATACTTGTCCTGACACTGAACTTGACACACCTTTTGACTGCTCTGCTGGCTTTTTCACAAATTAAACATGCTCTAGCATGCAGATGATCTGACGACTAAACTCTTCAAGTATTCAAAATACAAGTAGAATAATAGTATTACAGTTGGTAAATTATGATACAGACACTTATGATCTATATTCTGGAATTAACTCCTCTCCATGGTAGAGTGAGCTGTACCCACAGGGTCCATTCATTGTATTCTCTCAGTCTATCAAAGTGTTGCGCAACAGCCCTTGCCAGCCAATCAATTACCTACTAGAGATACCTAGAGATACCGGAAAGTCAAGTCAAATCTATATATATAATAATAATGAAGCACATAAACAACCCTGTTGAAGTGCTGTGGAAGACACAGTGCCTGTAAAGACATAAATAAACAATGCAGCAGCATTATACATTAAGCCAAAAACCAACCACATCAAGAAGATTAAAACGTGAATAAAAATTAATGATTGAATGTTGAGCATGTACTTCCAACAATTTTCAATCTAAATGGCATTGGTCTGATCATGTGAGGAGATCAATAATATAATGTGGCATATAAAAAATAAAAGGTCTTGCGTAGACAGGCGTTCAGAGATCTCATCTTGCTGATGTTGAAACAGTACAAAGTAAAAAAAAAAAAAAAAAAAAAAAAGACAATGTAAAGACTTTAGTGTGTTCTTTCATGTGGCATGGTATCAGGATTGGTTTTCAAACAGGTTTCTTACTGTTGGTCTTCTCCGGCATCCAAACACATCATTAAATTTAGATTTCCTCAGGCATATCAGCAGACAGATCTCTGGATCGTCTGGCTAAGCGAGACTAGTCTCGTCTGTGTAATTACTATTAACGATGACGTCACAACATATGCGTTGTTTCACGACAGGGAGCATACGGAATGTAAGACCAATGAGGTGTACAGGCAGATCTGATGTGGAGGGAAATATTGTTCCATGGTTCTCAACCTTTTCATGCTCCTTTATAAATCATATTTTTTGGAACCCCTAACATGACGAGCACTAAGAGTTGAGGCATTACATTTTTTATAACATAGTTCTATTGTGAAAATAGCAGATCTACATGCTCACAATGCCTCACATTGCAAAAAGGTGTTGTGAGCAAGTAGATCAGCTATTTTCACAATTTCTGCCTCTAATATTTGACAATTTGGCCAATATTTAATTTGTCATTTTAGAGGTATTAAAAAGTCCTTAAATTGTCACTTTAGAAATGTGCATATACCATCTATACACATAAACTTTATGTTGGTTTGTTTACTGTTGAGAGAGAAAACAATGTTGCACATTAAGTTAATAATTTCTGGGGGTCCCGACCCACAGGTTGAGAACCACGCAGTCACCCACCCACCCCTGTCATTTTATTAAAAACGGGAATATCCAACAAGAGCCCTGAGGGGACAGTCCCTTCATTATCTGCTGATCAATGAAGTCTTCCCAGACCCTGGAGTCACTTCCTGAGTCAACACGTCAGCCAGGTTAGTATTCTTATACCTGTATATCTATTCTACACAATATGTACACAAGCCAACAGCCAGAACCACATACTGTACATTTGTGAAATGAACACCCACGGCAAGAGTTGAAATGTGTTGAGCCTATGCAATGTGTTAAAGCACATTTTTTCACACCAGGAGTGCAGTGCGACCTCGCTGATCCAAGCGAGAATGCAGGCGCTGTGTCGCTACCCGTCTGAAAAGCTCACAATTCAAACCCACACAACCCATGGCCGGCAGTGAGCATTATGATTCTTCATGTTGCTCACCCAATTCCTCCATGGTGCTGTAGTCATATTTGTAGAGCTTGAAGTCATCTCCACCAGCCACAAGGAAGTCCTTATCTGGGTGAAGGGAAGCCGAGTTGATGGAAGTTGGTGCCTCAATCTTCTTTATCAGTTCCAAGCTAGAACACAAAGACATATTTTGCCAACACTTTGTTGCTTTAAACCTTGGGCTCCACCTACTGGTTGCTTGTGATGTTTACATGAAAGTTTAACTGACTGATGCTTATTGTATGTGGCTTTGGATAAGAACAATACTTGTCTACAAAAGCAACCTGTTCCAAACCTGTGGGCCTGGGCACATTGGTGGGACGTCAGGATATTGCAAGTGGGCCCCCAAATATTTGGCAAAACACTAAGATTGTACTGAAAAAATAAGTCACATTCTTCTTTAAAACCTTGAAAAATAATAATAGCCGGAACACAATATTTTTTAGTCATTAAAATTAACATTCTGTGAAAATGCACACATCCCAACCCAATCTGACCCCTTAACAAAAGGTTGGAATCCACGTTCACAATAAAGTAAATGTAAACATTGCTCAAGTTGGCATCTCTCCCCCCTCTGGCTTTGAAGAGGATACCTGAGGGCGTTGTAGAACGCGATAGTCTTTCCGTAGGTGATGACCAGAGTCTCCCCATCAGCCACAAGCTCCATGCTGCTCGGCGACGAGTCGAAGGATAGCGTCTTCACGGCGTCAGTGGAATTCCTGTCCCACAGACTGGAGACACATACAATTGCATTTGGACACTATAAATATGCCGGGAGTGTACAGTAGCTATGTTCCCTCAGCTCAGATGTTCCATCTAGAGATTACATTGCCCCAGCATATTATATATATCGACACGTTGGGAGCTTTGTATATCGCAAAAAGATTTGGTGTAAAGGGGAAAAGAGGGCAAACCAAGTACAGTGCGACTCAGGTCCATATTACTAAGCACAAAGTTGCTAATGTTAACATTGTGATCGAGGCATGGAAAAGCACCCACTATAGCAGGTCACTGAAACTGTCCAAATGTAATATCCAGCTTTTATACACATCCTGTCACTGACCGTACGGTTTTGTCATCAGCAGCTGAGAGGATCTGCTTGTCATCGTTGCACCACAGGGCTTTCTTTATGGCTGAAGTGTGACCCGGGAATTCATGTGGATCTAAAAAGGAAGCACAAAGGTGCAACAGTGGTCAGATGACCATCATAAAAAAAATCACACTCGTGTGAACTGAGTGGAGGCTGCGTGTGTGTGTGTGTGTGTGTGTGTGCGTGCGTGCGTGCGTGCGTGTGTGTATGTGTGTGTGTGTGAATGTGAGTGTGAGTGTGCCTGCCCCTGCCCTGAACAACAGCGCCCCTCACTTAACATGTGTGGTCAGAAAAGGTATTGCAGGCTACATACAGACAGACAGACAGACACACACGCACATACCCACACACACGGCCACGTATAGGAGACGGTGTGACCACCGCTCAAAAATATAAATACATTCAAATCATATCTAGGGCACATCCATGAAGGTATATTTTTCTTTGGATCATAAGGTTAAACCTTGCAATTAGTTTACAACGAGAGGTTCAGGCCACTATGTGGCCGTATGGCGAGCCGACCGACATGTCCATTCTGTATATGTAGATCCCATCAACATATGCCCATCTATGGGCATGTGACGGGGTTATGTATGTCTGAGTGATAGAGTCAAAGAATCCATGTTATGCCTGAGTCACAGAATCAATGCGGAACCGCTTGCCCTCCTATTAGACAATTTTTGCATAGGATATAAAATTATGGTACAATAATAATTAATAACAAAATGATGGTAAATGGGGGGAGGGTAGGTGATGGGGACGGGGTCACCAAAAAGTTCGCTGACAATAAGGGGTTGTGAGATCAAAAAGTCTGAGAACCCCTGCTCTAGGTCAGTGGTTCTCAACCTCTGGGTCGGGACCCCCAAAGGGGTCACCAAATTATTTTGGGGGGGTCCCCAGTTGATTAGCTTAATGTGAAACATTGTTTTCTCACTCAAACCAACATAAAGTTTAAGTGTATAGACTATAGAGGGTATCTGCACATATCTAAAGTGACAATTTAAGGACTTTTTAATACCTCTAAAATGACAAATTAAACATTGGCCAAATTGTCAAATATTAGAGGCAGAAATTGTGAAAATAGCCGATCTACATGCTCACAACGCCTCGCAACACGAGGCGTTGTGAGCATGTAGATCTGCTATTTTCACAATAGAACCGTCTTATACGAAATGTAATTCCTCCACTCTTAGTGGCGTCAGGGTGGGGGTCCCAAGTTAAGATATGATTAGTTTGGGGGTCGCGGCCTGAAAAGGTTGAGAACCCCTGCTCTAGGTTATAGTGTTACTAGTGTAGTGTGGGATCTCTATAGGAAAAGTGTCTACTCACCGGCTTCAGGTTTGCTGAGATCATAGATGCGCAGCACTTTGTCATTTCCACTTGTTAGCAGACAAGTGCTGTCCTATTGGGGGAGGACGGTTAGAGAGATTAAGAGGAGGGGCAGTACTAGTAGTAGGGTGATACAACTTCAAATCAATCCTGATTATTTTAAACCTTTGTTTTGCCATCGATATACATGTTTTATGAGCTATTAACAGGACTGTTAATTAACAGTTAAGACTATTTACACCCATTGTTGTGAATCAATAAGAATATGTTATTATTAAATCCATACCATAATTTCAAAGTAACTTAGATGCATTGCATTCAAACACTCGCATTTCTGATACCTGTGTAAAGTTGACAGACTTGACAATGTGCTTGTGTGCCAATGTAAGGACCTCATCTCCACTCACTGCATCCCACACCTTCCTGGAAAACAGCATGACAGGGTAAAGCTCAAATTATACTCTATAACACACACGACATGGTGTCACAATCAGTTCTAGTCAGCAAGCAAAACCGTTGTGCAGCAGAGGATAACTTAAGCATACGATGAACCTCTGTGTTGGAGGCACAGGTTAGATGATCCATGCGTAGGGAATTGATGATCCACATAATATTTTGTGTCAAATAGCCCCAAAGTCAAACTGGTATGGCCGCAGACCCCCCATGTGAAAAGATTTTGAACCAGGGAAGTGAACGCATACAAGATTAGTGTTAGAAAATAAGATATCTGATGGATATAGTGTTAAAGAAGTGGTTAAACCTATTTTGATGCGATATTAACACATTTAGCTGGGGACCCCCTTGAACCCCCTCATGGTCCCCACATTGTGAACCACATGTGTAGAGGATAGAGTATGGCATACTATAGATCCACATGTTGCAGGGGTAAGGGATAGCTAGAGAGGTTCATCCACGTGTGTTGCAGCTGTTAAGGGATGGATCCACGTGTTGCGGGTGTCTGAGAGTGTACAAATGTACATCCATTTGTACCCTCTCATAGTTATGGTGGTCCTTGAATTAAAAAGGTTTAAGAACCACCAGTATTGTACACAGATATAAAAAGCTAGATACCTCGTCCACCGCTGCAGTTGATTGGAGCGACCCGTCCAACTTGATAGGCAGAAAAGCGGAAGTGTCGGACCAGCTACCCATACATGGAGACCCCTGCAGCTGTTTTTAAGAGCTGCGTACGAAAAGACCCGCCCCCACCTGCCTCTGATTTGCCTACCGACCTTCTGTGTCTGTTACGCACACGGAAGAATTCCAAGCCTGTCAATCAAAAATGCCTATCAATGCGAGACGGGTACCAGAGAGCCGGAAGAGGCGTCTACCTTTTTATGTCTGTGGTATTGTATAGCAGACTAGAAGTCAGTCCACATAATCAGCTCTGACAGTGTGATAAACCGGTTCCGGATTATCCGGAAACGGATTCAAATGTGATACAACCTTTGGTTGCTCCGGTTCCAGATCCCAAACCTAGGGGCAGGTGTAAGGGTCAGGATAGCTCTGGTCCATAGCGTTCGTGGAGTTCTCCCTAAAGCTATGTTCCTCTAGCTCCGCACCTCCTTGGCAAAACCGGAAAACCCGCTCGTCTGGTCCGAAAATAACAAAAACTGTTTCACCCCTCACCAAACCAAAGGTATCAGTGGACAGTTGAAAGCTTACTCTACTTAGTGGACGCAGTCTGGGCCCCCCACCACACGCTTAAAATACATTTCTAAGGCGAAATGACAAATATTACACCGGGTGGAGACTCCATTTCTTCTAGTTTTTTACTATTTGTCGTCGCCATCACGGCACCAACTCACTACTGCCCCGCAGGTGAGAGGACCGCATTAACAGAGCATTCGTCTCATTGGGTGTTATTCAGCTTTGCGACGTTGGAAGCGCCGTTTAGTAAAAACAGTCTTCAACCAGGAAGAGTGTCTCCGCCAGGTGGATTATTTTTCATTCGAAATGTATTTTACGTGTGTGGCGGGGGGCCGCCACACACTAAGTAGAGTAAGCTTTCAACTGTCCACTGATACCTTTGGTTTGGTGAGGGGCAAAACAGTTTTTGTTATTTTCGGAATAGACGAGCGGGTTTTCCAGTTTTGCCAAGGATGTGCGGAGGACAGAGGTAGAGGAACATAACGTTAGGGAGAACTCCACTAACGCTATGGACCAGAGCTAGGGTCTGGATAGATATGGCATAGATCTTCTACATGCGTTGTAGGAGCAAGGGACGCTCCACACCATCTACATACGTTGCAGGAGTACAGGACACTCCACACTCACGCTGTGAAATCAGCCGCAGCAGTGGCTGCCTTGGTGGCGTCCGTATTCAGAGTGGCTCCCCAGACAGCACCTTTGTGACCCAGGAACGTTCCTATCCAGTCCCCTGTGTCTCCCTGGCGCAACATGGGCTTACCATCTGCAAAAAGTATATTAGATGGTTCTTACAAACACACACGGTATGCTGTGTCTCCAACACGATCACACCGTCAAAGTACACAATCTAATAATAATCGTCAATGCATGGTATCAATTGCAACAGTCCAACAGTAGTCAACTCAGCTGCATGCAGTACATGGTCAAAGCAAATTATAGTGGTATACTGTTTATAATAACAACAATCAGACACAATCCTACACTGTAATCAACAGAGGTAGCCTTTAAACACTTAAGCCTTATTCAAATATAAATAAATAAATAGCCAATCTACAGTCTTGTGTGGCATTGTGGTAGCAAGTAGATGTGTTATTTGTATTTGTTTATTCTATGCAAAGTATGACAGGCACAACATAGCATATCTCTCACACACTCACACTCTCTCTCACACACACACACACACACACACACACACACACACACACACACACACACACACACACACACACACACACACACACACACACACACACACACACACACACACACAATAATCATTCATTAGTTAGTGATGATTTGTGAATAGAGTAAATGAACCCAGGTCCTCAAATGATGATGATGTGATGTGTCCTCCTCACCTTTGCAGGCACTGATGAGAAAGTACCCATAGGGAGTAATTCCACTGAAGGCTAGGTCTACCACAGGTCTGGTGTGACCAGAGCAGGTGAGTGGGGTTTGTCTCATAGCCATGACTCTAACAGCCCCCCCAAAAAACGATGTTAATTTAAAAAAGGATTAAATTCAACAATTGGAGAACTAAGTAAGAACGACAGTAAGACTGCTAGCTTAAGAATGCTATAACCGGCAATCCAAGCCGAGGAAGCGTTAATAAATAAATAATATAGCTAGAGTTTTGTCATTTAGCTGACGTCGTTGGCTAGCTAGCTAGCTAATTCATTGATTTTAAAATAAAAAAAATAGTGAGGGTTCGAGGAGGGTCCAGTTAAAGTTGATAAAACGTGGGGTCTTCCTCCCAGCATAGGAATAAACTTGCTACTAGCTACAACATTGCAACTAACTAGCAACGTGCATCATCACTGCGGCTACCGCACTAAATATAAAGCCAAGGCTAGGCTATGCATCCCATAGCCCAATGGGACGGAAGGTCGCGCTGTGATTGGCTTTAGACGGTTGCCTAGGTAACTGGTGACACGTTGGGCTTCCTCTGAAAGTTCCTCAGCCTGAGTCTGCGAGGAAATTCTGAATATTTTGTGAAACATCTAAAGAACACAAATCTTGTATGGGGCCGGGGGTCCCTGGCCACTAAATATTTTCAGATGGGGGTCCGTGAGAAAATTCATCTTAATTTGAGGGTCCTTGACATGAAAAAGTTTGAGAATTTCTGATGATATGAATGAATGAATGAATGATGATCAGTGACTGATTTCTATCTAGCCTTACATTAAGAATTGCCTGCCGAGACTTCCACATTGTGACAAGTATGTTGGGACGACGGTCACAACGTCACTCACAATGCGATACGTCAAATCTCAACGTCATATCTCGGTAGGTAAGTCATAAGGCAGGCTAATTTCTAGTACCCATCTATCTCTCCAGAACGCTTTGAGAGATAGATCCATAGTGGATCCAGGGAGTGGATCTCCACGCGTCAACAGTTGCCTGGCAACCAACTAGCTAATCACAGGGTGACAGTCTCTCCTGGATATGGGATCTATTTTATTTTGACAGACAATACACTTCCGGCATCATGAACTTCTACTGCAGGAAAAGACAGTTATGTTGCCCCCCAGAGGTGATAAGTAGAAATGCCCATTACTTGGCATCTAAATCAGTGTTTCTCAAAGTGGGGTCTGGGACTGGGGACCACAATAACCTACCTGACCTGGCGGAGACCTGTCTGCTTCTAGTTTTCTCTCTGTGTTCTGAGGCCTTTTCAGTCGCAATTAAGAATACAACTTTTGCCTGTGGTGTCATCTCTGTCCCGTCCCCCCAGAGAGAAAGATAGGGCAGGGAGGGGCTGGGAGGAGAGGGGATGTGATAAAAGCCAATCATTTCACTTTTCTGAGCCTAATTATTCAGAAAACCCCAGACCACAGAAAATCCACTGAATATTAAAAGACAAGTTCAGTTTTTGGGGGTGTAATTGAGTTCAGGAAACCTAAAAAATTAAGCAACTTTAAGCATCAAACATGAGTGTCAACAACCCCCACATAACATGTAGATGCAGACTACAGTGCATCTGAACATATTTTGTGTCAGGGAACCCCATACACGATTCCTGTTTTTAAAATATATTCCAAATTGTTCACTTCTTTTCTTTTTCTTTTTTTCTTTAAAAAATAAGATCTACAAGCTCACAACGTACGTGTTGCTTCATGACACATAGTTTTTCAAATAACCCTGGAACCTCCCCAACTCCCCTAGTAGCTACCCCTGAGTCCTCGGACGGTCGGACCCCCACGTTGAGAACCGGTGGTTTTAATGAATAGAAGTGTGTGTGCTTTCTTTACATGCTTTAACTTGTTTGCATCGTTAACTTGTTTGCATCGTTGTCTCACAGCCGCTGTGACATGCAGAGGGATTGTGCACTTTGACCTAATATGATTTGTTCATGTTAGGCTTTTTACCGAACGTGTGTGTGTGTGTGCGTGTGTGCGTGTGTGCGTGTGTGCGCGTGTGCGCGTGTGCGTGTCGCTGTTCATTCCCCATGGTGCTGAAATGCGTGCGCATGGATACTTTTCCCAACTATAGGCTGGTGGTGGCGGTGGCAATGCATTCAACTGTTTTAGCTGAGCAGCAGGAACGTAGGTTCTATCGGGTATAGGTTGAACCTTCAGAATCAGAATCCACCACTTCAAAATCCACCCCTACGGTGAGCCCTAGGAATCTGTGGTCTGCATTCAGACCCCTCTCCACAGGTTGGAAACCCCTGCAACAGTGAACTATTTCAACTCAAGAGGGCGCACGCAGGCTGGCACTCCACTCCTACTGGGCTGGCACCCCGTGATTCTTTTTTTTCTCTTTTTTTTTCCCCCCTTGCATCCTAGAAGCGTTCAGAAAGCATTCACACACCCTACAGTTCTCTGCTGCTCCACGTCACTTGCAGAAGGATGGGAGAGAGTTGTGAGTGCACCTTATTGCCTTATGGCTGCTGGCAGAGATGGCGTCCACACATCCACCCGGTGAATAAGCAGAAAAACAAGGAGAACCATGAGATGCTAAACGTTTCAGTCTAACAGGATACCATTGCTTCATTTCAGCATCATAACATGAAAAGACGACCTTTGATGGGTGTCGATGACAATGCTTTAGGGATATTATTAATGACTGGAATCTTTATGCGTTTTTAAACTGTGGTGTGATTGCTCGGAGGAGGAGGCGGGGAGGAGGAGGAGGTGCGCGCTGGGTTTGTTGTCTCTCTCAGCTGTTTCTCCCTCCGGAGAAGCTCTCTCATCCTCCGACGCATCATCAGGGAGGGACACGGAGGAGGAAGAGGACTCGGACGGGCACGGCGGGGGAACCACGACGGGGGGCGCGGCGGGAGCGAGGGCGATGGCTGCGGGCGGAGGAGGATGCGGGGAGACCGTGGAGCAGTGCCGGGCCGAAGTGGAGCGCCTGACCCGGGAGCTAGCAGAGGCGAACCGGGAGAAGGTCCGCGCCGCGGAGTGCGGGCTCGTGGTGCTGGAGGAGAACCAGACGCTGAAGCAGCAGTATGCCGACCTGGAGGCCGAGCAGGAGGCGCTCCGGCTGGAGCTGGAGCAACTGCAAGAGGTAATAAGGCTATAATATGCAGTGGATCTCAACCTTTTCAGGCCGCTACCCCCAAAATAATCATGTTTTAACAACTACAAGCACTAAGCGTTGAGGCATTCCATTTTTTATAACACTGGTATTGTGAAAATAGAAGATCTACATTGCTCACAAGCCATTGAAGAGGCGTTATGAGCACGTAGATCTGCTATTTTCACAATTTCTGCCTCTATTTGACAGTTTGGCCAATGTTTAATTTGTCATTTTAGAGGTATGAAAATTGTCCGTTAATTGTGATTTTAGAAATGTGCATAACCCTCTTAAACTATATGTCGGTTTCTTTACTGTTGAGAGAGAAAACAATGTTGCACATTAATCATCTGGAGACCCCCCAAAATAATTTGGGGGTCCAGACCCACAGGTTGAGAACCACTGGGCTATATATGGATGGGCTCAAGCACTTGCACACATAGACATCAAAGGGAGCTTGAGCCCCTGCCTTTTTATCTATAAAAAATGCCCTCTCCAGACCATGAATTGAATTTATGAAAATAGCCGACCTCTAAGTTCACAAAACGCGTTGTGAGCTTGGGCTTGGAGGTCTGCTATATTATTACTAATATTTTCACCCAAAGGCCCCTTTTAGATATTTCAGCCCCTAGCTCATTCTCTGCACGTCCCTGGATGGGCTCCTCAGCTGGGATCTGACATGGGTGCATGGGTTGTGTTTTGTTTATCATGAACTTTCTAGGCTGATACAATTAGCTATATTCCGCAGCATCATCTCCAGAAGTTGGCACTGGACCATCTGCAGATCTGGGAGGGGTGTGTGTGTGTGTGTGTGTGTGTGTGTGTGTGTGTGTGTGTGTGTGTGTGTGGTGTGTGTGTGTGTGTGTGTGTGTGTGTGTGTGTGTGTGTGTGTGTGTGTGTGTGTGTGTGGTGGAGAGGGGAGGGGAGCGGGTGTATGTCTGACAGAGGGAAGGGAAGGGATGGTCTTCATTGTCCTGCATGGAATCCACTAACAGGGAGGGGTTCAGTGTAGTAACCTGATGCTCTGCGCAAATCAGAACACAGAGAGGCTGCATGCCGTGGTGGGATGCTGAAGCAATCCTTTAGTTTTAGATTAAATGTGTTCTTGCATTAAACTATAGGAGATTGTTTATAGTTTTGTTTTGTTTTTATATAAAAAAAATGTATATATTTTATAGAAATCTGATTGCAGTGTCTATTGACACTAGTGACTGACTGGTTTATTGGTACTTTGTGTCGTAAGACTCACGCGTGTGGGAGCTTGTAGATCTGCTCTTTTCGGTGCACATGCGCCTTTGTGCGAAGGGCCATAAATTAGGCATAAGACAACATTCCGTTCAGCAGGCCCATGGTTTTCTAGGGCTAGGAGGACAGCACACATTTTAAATATTTGATTGTGGCCTCTAAAGCTTAGAGCCGTCAGCCGTGAAAGACCTACATGTCTGTGTTAGCCTCAATGCAACCTCTGTATAAAAATACAGACTTAGATTAATTTAATCTAAATAAGCACTCTGGGTCCTTACACTCTCAGAGTACGATTTATTGTCTCTATAGACAGTGCCAGGTCTCTTGTATCTGGTAGCGTATATTAGACTATAAAGCTATGCTGGTAGCAAGCCAAATGTATGCATATTACAAGTGTAATAACCTCAAACCAGCATGGTGTAGAAACAGTTTTTCTGTATGGTTGACAGGAATATTGATTGTTATGTCAATATTGCGTGTGTGTGTGTGTGTGTGTGTGTGTGTGTGTGTGTGTGTGTGTGTGTGTGTGTGTGTGTGTGTGTGTGTGTGTGTGTGTGTGTGTGTGTGTTTTCTGGTGTGTTATGCTGTGTTTAAGATTAAAAAGGAGTCCGCACAAATGTACGTTTACTAGTGGCTCTTTCTCAGAAGGTCTGATGAAGAGACTGGTCGGCTTGAAACGTTACCACTAGTAAACGAACATTTGGGAGCAGCAATTTGTGTGCAGTCTCTTTTTGAGCGGTGGTAAACCGCTCCTAAGAGTGGCTGTGCGTGTGTCTGTAGCCACTTTTCCTCAGCGTTTTGCCATAGCAATGTGTTTTCCTCTGCGTTTTGCCATAGCAATATGTGTGCGTAGCCATATTACATCATATTACATCACCAATTATCTGTAGCCACTATCTGTAGCCACTTTTACTCAGCGTTTTGCCATAGCAATGTGTTTTCCTCAACGTTTTGCCATAGCAATATGTGTGTGTGTGTGTGTGTGTGTGTGTGTGTAGCCATATTACATCACCAATTACATCCTAGACTTACAGTATATCCTAGTCTTTTTCCTCAGCGCTTTGCCATAGTAATGTGTTTTCCTCAGCGTTTTGCCATAGCAATGTGCGTGTGTGTGTAGCCTGTATTACATCACCAATTACCAATTGAAGACGTTATGCAAGCACGACCACCGCTCACTTCACATTGGGTATGATTTTTTATTCTTACACAGGCTACTGTTACTGTTTTTGGTCCAGCACCCAGGCTAGTAGGTTTGGGATGTTTGTGTCTTTTGGCTGTTTTTCATATTCTCTTTCAACCAAGTGTTTGCTGTGTTCACACTGTCAGCTACAAAGCTACAATTTACAATTTAGGCATTTAGCAGACGCTCTTAATCCAGCGCAAATTAACACACAGAGTTGGGAAGTAACAGATTACATTTAACGGGATTACGTAATCAGATTACAAAAAAAAAGAAAAACGGTAACTTGTAAAGTCTCAGGTTACATTTTAAAATGTGTAATCTGGATTACAGTAACGGTTCTGAATGATGGGGGTTACATGCTGGATTACATTCTCCCCTTGCCCTCATCAATTTTACAAATAAGTTATAAAATAACGCCAAACAATAAAATAATCAAGTCGAATCAGTGTAAAATACTGCCATTGCACTTAAGTTTTTTTTTTATTTCATAGGCTCAATATTCTTGTCTAGTTATCAATGGTAAAACTTGTTTTATTTAATTAAAGAGAGTTTTGCGAAAAAGTAATCAAAAAGTAAATTGTGGTAATCGGATTACGTTACTGACTACAATTATTTAGCAAGTAACTTGTAACTGTAGGGGATTACTTTTTGAAAGTAACCTGCACAACCCTGTTAACACATAAAATGCATAGAAATTGTAATCTAAAGACGTAAGTAGACCAAGAAAGTCAGTCCAACAGTAGAATAACCAACAAATAAAACAAACACAATAAAATCAAAAATCAATCACAAAATCAATAATCTGTACATCGAAGCCAAGTAGGATGCCAAGTAGTCAACAATGACCTGGAATCAGTCTATATAAAGAATCTAAATGAGATTTTAGCCTTTTGCATAAGCCTGTATGGTCATCGAGGATAGGCAAGTGCTACGGTAAGTGCTAAGGTGGAGTCTGAAGAGGTGAGTCTTCAGCTACAGCCATTCATGCTCAAAGGAAGCCAACGCCATGAAGATAGAAAGTGACTCCTGTTACAAAAAAAAAAATCTACAAAACGTAATTATTTCCTTCAGCAGCTCTTTTGAACCCCCACGGCCCAGGCTTTTATTTCCCTTTAATATTTCTCTCGCTCGTCGGACGCATGCTTGACGAGGTCAACAAGCATGCCGATCAACACTTAATCAGCGACTGATAGGCCTACACTGCGTCGCTTTGTAGTTTTGTGCCATTTGTAGCAGCCAGTTTGAGCACAGCATTAAGCTTGCAACAACAACGAACATTTTGCAACACTTGACAACATGCCACTCTGTGACTAATGAGGCCGAAGCCTTTTGTCTTTTGTCTTCATTGTCTCAGGCGAGGCTAATGCTCATTCACTCACACTGTCCGGAGGGCTTTCAAGTGATCCAAGAAACAAACCCCCTCCCCATGATCACCACAATGCCATGATGATGTCACTGTCTGACTCTGTGAGGCTAGGGACACGTGCCGCACCGTGTTGCTATTTCAAGTTGTCACCTCATCCATCGCTCATGGTGGACATGACCCAGACCATGGGTGACACAACACAATTCTGTTCTGTCATCACACAATAGGTCTGGGTCAAAAAGCATCAGATATTTTAATCTGTGACACCGCAGCCTAGATTGATATAAAGTAATATATATCGTCACTGTCAGGCAGAAACCTTGTACCTCCAAGTTTCACATTTGTATGTTAAATTAAAGCCCCTATTTTCACTATTTTAAATTGTTTTTAAAATAATAACAAAAAAAAGAAGGTTTTAGACAACGATGATATAGTCAGTCAGGTTGTATGTTGAGCACCAGGTGCCAGAGATCAGCCTCGTAACATGGCTGCCTACAATCAGATTGTGTGTGGCCTAAATTCACAAAAGGGATGTCACAACATTTTATTTTTGGGGCTTTTCTGTTTTCATTTCTTTGGAAAGCACAGTGAAGATAGGACAGGAAACAGGGAGCGAGAGACAGGGAGTGACACGCAGCATAGGCCGCCGGGCTCGGGAATCGAACCCGCAAACCGTGAAGTGTGTTCACTGGCTGCTGATATCGTTAAGCTACTTTTTAAAATGCTGAAAACAGTTAGTCTGGAGCCCTGTAGCGCGTACGTAGAGGGGGCCCTTGGACCTTCAGTGCCCAGGGGCCCTCAGAAGTGTTAATCATGGCCTGCCCCCTGTAGTAACTCTGAGGACCCCCTATGGGTCCCGGACCCCCTGTTGAAGACCCTTGCACTAGAACATTGGTGCCTCATTAATTTAATTTTACTTGATGATTAATTATCATACAAATCAGCGATCTACAATTGAATTTAATATGTCATTGGCTTTGAACTTTGGACATAATAGTGACATACCTTTTAGGCTTCATAACCTTAAGTTAAAAAATAACTTAAATATACTACGAAATGACTGACATATTTAATCACTTTTAAATGTAAACAGCGGAAATAGCTGATGTACAAGCTAATCGTCATGATTATGAGTATCATGCAAAATAATTGTGATAATCTCAAATGATAGCGATTAGGCTGGCCTATGAGGCAGTCTCATAACCGGGCTGTCTCCAATTAAATTACGTATGGCCTATATTCACAACACGCTTCATGATAATCATGTTCTTTTGAAAGCCAGGGCTTATAATACCTCTGTTGTTGGCCTTTGCGTGATTCACTGTACGTCAATTCAGTTCAGTTCAATAATCAATCTTCTTTAACGAGCTGCGTCGGGTTGGTGTGTAATTAACTCATTTTGTTACCCGGTCGATCGCATGCGTATTATGAGAACCACATTTATTCTCCTCCCTGTATGGTAATGTATGTCAGCATTAATTCATCACTTTGTTTGCTGTGTAACACAGACACACGTTTGTAATGCAGACAGGGAAGCTGACGGAGCATTGATATGCTGAAGGTCAGTGTGTGTGTGTGTGTGTGTGTGTGTGTGTGTGTGTGTGTGTGTGTGTGTGTGTGTGTGTGTGTGTGTGTGTGTGTGTGTGTGTGTGCATATGTGTGTGTGCATATGTGTGTGTGTGTGTGTGTGTGTGTGTGTGTGTGTGTGTGTGTGTGTGTGTGTGTGTGTGTGCGTGTGTGTGTTTGTTAGGGAAGCAGACAATGGTGCCAGTTTACTAGTAAGACGCCTCAGGCTGACATGCGACCTCGCCCTAAAGGGCGAGGTCTTGCCAATTCTTAGCCATCTGGCCAGTGATGTATATCGGACCAGTTACCCATATATGGAGACCCCTGCATGATAGTCAACAATGTTATGTCAAAACGTGCCCATATATGGGCATTACCAAATATGAGCATTCCCAGAGCATGTCCTTAATATTGATGACATTGGGACAGGGATCTCCATATATGGGCATAAAACGTATGTTAATTAGTAAAGCCAAGCAGGGCCTTGGCGAGTTAGGGCCTGGGTTTGATGCCTGGCAGCCTGGGGATCTCCATTTATGGGCATAAGGGGGTACCCTAACAGGGCATCATCTGGGAATGCCCATACTGTATATGGACATTTTATTTATTTCATCCTTTATTAATATATATCCATTCCATATACATATATGGACTTAATATTAACGTTTTCGGGGAAGGTCGGGTGTAAATTAGAGTAAAAGCAGGCTCTTGGGCCAGTTAGGGCTTGGGATTAATGACATCAGAAATCTCCATATATGGGCATAAAAGGGATTTTGTTTCTGGGAATGCCCATATATTTTATTTTATTTTATCCTTTATTAATAATAATAATTATGTATCCATATACATACAATATATTTTATGCCCATACATGGAGATCCCTATCTGAACCAGCCACACAGATATGGGCCATGGCTTGGCCATCTGGCCAGTGATATATATCGACGATGACATCAGGGATCTTCATATATGGGCATAAGAGATTCTGGGGAATACCCATATATGGAATTTTACATAGGTGATGTCACCTGTGATATCACCTGTGTCACAGTGACAAGGGAACAAAGCAATAGACTGTAAAAATGAGTACTGACTGACTGACTGATTGACTGACTGACACAGAGACAAGCTGCGACATTTCTCATGGTATACTGCGACCTTCGGTCGCAATAAACATGCTTTTGTTTACTTACAAAATACTTTGACTGAAGTTGTACAAATCAGTGATTCTCAAACTTTTTCATATCAAGGACCGCCACATTCATTTTTTTTTCTCAAACTTTTTCATATCAAGGACCGCCACATTAATTATTTTTTTGCTATTTTCAAATAGACAGTGCTCAAGTAGGTTACTGTACCCAAGTAAAAGTTGTACTTTTGCTTTACTTGAGTATGTCCATTTTTCAGTACTATATACTTCTACTCCCCTACATCTCAGAGGAAAGAATTATTAGTATTATTACTTGAAAAAAGATTATTATACATACATGCCATAAACACTTAAAGGAGTAGTTCACCCCCGAAATGACTTTTTTTTTACCCCCATTGATTCCGGGAAACGGGTCACCATCCGGAATCAATGGGGGTAAATTTACTCTAATCAAATTTTTGTCTTAGGAATGTGACAAAAACCCAAAAATATTATTGAACTCAACTCTCCATTGCATGAGTAATCAATAGAAAAAAAGTCATTTCGGGGGTGAACTACTCCTTTAAGCCTTATGCTTTGTCTTTTTGCAAATAGCAGATCTATAAGATCACAACGCGTCACATTGCGAGGCATTGTGAGCTTGGAGAGTACATTTAAGTATATTGTATTTTCAATACTTTTGTACTTCTACTCCAGTAAAGAATTGTATAGGCTACAGGACTTTGGGCTTTTCCTGCATTTATTGATAGTAGATAGTGGAGATGGACAGGAAACTGGGAGAGAGAGACATGGAGTGACATGTAGCAAAGGATTTGAACCCGGGACGCGCAGTCAGGCTGCATTATGTGTATGAGAGTGGACCGCTAGGCCAGCAGGCACCGACATTGTGACATTCCTACTTTTACTTGGATAATGGAAAAAAGTAAACATTCTGCCAGCCGCCCCTCCCTTTGTCACTGTCCTCTGAGACAGCCTTTGTCCTTAACGAATGACAAACATACAGCAGACGCCAGCACGCACACACACACGCACGCACGCACGCACGCACGCACGCACGCACGCACGCACGCACACACACACACACACACACACACACACACACACACACACACACACACACACACACTGTGACATTTTTATTTTCAGATGCAGTGGAGTAAAGTACATTTACTCAAGTACTACTTGGCCTAAGTACAACTTTGAGGTATTTACAGTATGTACTTGAGTACTGGAGTAATTTCTAATTTTCAGTACTCTTCTACTCCATGTTACACATCTCAGAGGCAAATGGGACCGACCCACAGGTTGAGAACCACTGCCCTACAGAGTATTTCGTCATTGTGGTAATAGTGGTATTGATACTTTTACTTCAGTAAAAGAAAACTATTTTGTACTTTTTTCCACCACTGTATTGCCATTTTTCATTTCTGATGTATACCCACTGGGAACTAGTCTAAAATTAGTCTAAAAGTGAAAGTTTTTTAGACATCTATATATAGAACGTCTATAGCTATATATACTTAAGGACAACGTCTCACTTTCGTTATCACCCACAGAACACGCAGTCACGTGTCTTTGTCTATCTCCTCTTTTCTTACCGCTCTCTCTTTCTTCTCTCATCATCACGTTGCCTTCTGCCTCTCCGTCCGCACCTCAATATCTTCTTTTCTAACTCTTGGTTGCTTAAACGCTCCTGGGCCACGCACACATACCCACGAACACACGCACATGCCATCTTCATTCCATTATAGCCAACTCAATACCCCTCATTTCATCTCAATCTTGTGCTATCGATCCTCTCTGATCCAGGACCTGCAGCTGATGAAATCAATGGAGAGGTGTAATACTTAGAAAATGTGTTGATTAGCATCACATAACCATTAAAAACCTCTGTAGTTAGTAAAATAATAAGTGTACCCTCTACGCCAAGCTGATATTTTCTGTCAAATGTTCCACCTACAATAGAGCTGGTTGTGTTCAAGTAGTTAAAGGTGAAAACACCATTACATTTGATCATTCACATATAATACTATGCCTACGCAGTAAAACTCTCAGTGTTTATTTATCCATTTGCAACTCTGAGTGTACACATTTAAGGTGAGGCTGAAAAACACAGTATTTTGCTGTGTAAGGACAGTTTGGTCTATGTTAAAATACTTTTGCCACCTTGTTACAGGGCTGTAGGAGTTTCTATTGCCCCCACATGAGCGATGGTAACCATAACCCTGTCTCTCTGTATGGTAGAAGTCGAGGAATTGGGGGGGGGCTTTTATGCCTTTATTGATAGGACAATAGACTGCAGGACATGGGGAGAGAGATGGGGAGTGACACACAGCAAAGGTTGTCGGGAATGGGATTCGAACCCACGACACGCTGTCAGGTTGGCATTGCAGCCTAGTGTGTCCAGACCACCACACCGGCAGCCTAGGCCAAGGAATTTACTTTTGGGGTAATAGCACAGAGCTGGCTTCCTGTGTGGATCAAGCTTTGTCTATAAATGATTCACTGCTGCATACTTTCCTCATTGCAAAGAGTGCTAGACTGACACATCACTATTTCATGGACAGTCAAAAATAAACTTGCATCAACAGCACACAGTAGTAAACTCTTAAACCCTCTCTATACTTATTACTTAGTAAACCTTACATGATCTTTTTGTCGCCTCTACACCAAATCTCTATACCACAAATATAGCCAATCTTCAAGCGCACAACATTCCATGTTGCGATGCGTTGTGAGTGTGTAGATCGTCTATTTTCACCCAGAAAATAGACGATGCTAGGGTCGAAGTGATTAAAGGACCATTCCAACCTTTTTGACGTGTGGTACCTTGTCACTCTTATTCTGCGAAAAAAACGATGCTTGTTTGTTTATACCTGTATGTTTTGAGAGACATCAAACTTCAATAGCAACCATGAATAGTCCAATATATACCGCAATAACGGGTCCGCGTCAATATGTCGACGGGCCGTTGTTCCGACCACCTAAACCTAACCTTAACCATAACCCTAACCTCAGTAAAACTAACGCTGGTGAATGCTAACCTGGTGAAATGCTAACCTGCAGACGCTGGTGAATGCTAACCTGGTGAAATGCTAACCTGCCGACGCTGGTGAATGCTAACCTGGTGTAATGCTAACCTGCCGGTGCTGGTCAATGCTAACCTGGTGAATGTTAACCTGGTCGGACCAATGTGTAGGTCGGAATTTTGAGCGGACCCCGCAATAACAGCAAAACACAAAGGAGAGAATTAAGGAAGTCTGTACATTTTACACTCCATCCTCACCTGTTGTGAAAAATCCACCTGACATGGAATTAGTCTTTGTTGGACTTTGTGACTGTTTGTCTGTCTGTCAGTCTACCTCTGATTGCAGCTTACTCTATCTCTGTATAAACCACTAAGACTCCCTAATCGGGAGATAAGCGACCGTCAGGTCACATGCACAAACTTTAGAAGGCAATCGTAGCCAATCAGTAGGTACAGTAATATGGGAAATGGGACAGATCCATGTTGATGACATGACTTTAGAGATACTGTGTACAGCTTTGCGTGATATTTGGGCAAAATCTGTAGGAGCAGTGTCCAAAAATGTGTTTTGCAAAAATCGGCCTCATCATGGCGCTAGAAGAGGGCCATGTGAGAAATCAGGGCTGGAGGTTGGGGAGCCCGCCTGGGGAACCGGAGCCCCCTGTTGTCCCAGGTTCGATTCTAGGTCAGGGTAGCAATGTCGATGTGTGTCCCTGAGCATGACTCAACCCCTAATTGCTCACACGCTCCTTGTGGGCAGCGAATCAGCTGGTTTGGGCTGAAAGTACTGAATTCCCCTCGCGGGAGGAAATAGGTATCTATTATTATTATTAAAGCTCACCAATTGCTTGCTCTTTCCTGTTGTAGCCTAAATGTAGCCCAAAACCAAAACATGCCGCTTCCAAAATGCTGCATTTAATCTTCGTGAAGTAGACTCCATTTCTGTCATGTTTGTGATGTCATGTGCATTAGCTAATAGGATGACATGGACGGGCGGGTTTCATCTAATGCCTAATGGAACAGCAGCAGGTGGTAGCTTCCTCACTGGCCTATAAAGAGCTATGGCAACAGCTCACTGCTAATTAGCTCGCCCTACAGGAGTCCATTATATTGATCCACACATCCAGCTGAATCTCTGTTTTCAGTGCTTTGTGTTCAGCATCAATACGGCCTCATATGTGGAAAATAGGGATGGGACGATGATCGGTTTGATCTTTCATCGTGACAAAAAGACGCTCACAATAGTCGTATCGCAGATATTTAAATTTATCGTGAAATTGTCTGTTATACAGTACATTGGATCCGTACGGGCTCTGTACTTGAACTGCTTTTTTTCCCCCTTCAAACCAAATCTCTTTGGCAAAAATAGCAACACGATGTTGTGGACTTGTAGATCTGCTATTTTTGGCTAATGTTCCCTCCAGAATATGGATGCTGGGTTGCATGGGGTAAACAAAAGTTCAATTTTAAGAGTTTTAAGCATGTTTTGATTATCGCGATAATATCATTAATCGCAGATATTTTGGCCAAAATAATCGTGACATGACATTTTCATATCAAGCGTAAATAACTCATAAGTTGCCACTTTACTTTGTGATTTAACTCTCATGATGCCACAGGAAATAAATAAGATCTCCCCGTAACTTAATCTGTTTCATAACAAATGCAATAAGGAGTTTTAATGCAAAGTGCTTTGTACCATCGTGCATTTCCAGTTGGCTCCAGTCCAGTGGTGGAAAAAGTAATCAAATTTTGACTAAAAGTATCAATGCTGCAATGTAGAAATACTCTGTTAGGGCACGGTCACACCGCTCTTTTATTCTACCTATGAGGGTGGATTCTTTGAATGGGAATGGCGTGGTTTGATGGTCTTGTGCATCTTTCTGGGTGCTACGCAGACCTTGCGTTTATGCGTTCTATATGACTTGTCTATTTGAAGCAGATACATTCTCGACCCAGATGCTGCTTTTCCCCCTCTGTCCAACCGGGCCATGGTTGAGTCGAAGGCAGAACGTCCCAAGACTCAGGAAGCGGCACGGTGCTCTCAATCGAGCAACTGGTTGTAGCTCTAACTGTCCATTATAGACACTAAAGCTAAAGATAGCCGTGGTCGCCTGATAAAGTTTGATATACTTGCAATGTAACCGGACAAAGTGATTCTACTAGTCAACGGGTTACGGGGAGGGAGGGGCTTGAGAGCCAGTGACAGATGCGGAGGTGCAGGGCCGGACTGGGGCATAGATTTGTCCCTGGCATCTTGGCCCAGGCAGGCCCACCACAACCGGCGCGAACCGAACTTAGAAGATGTACAAGGGATTGTATATTGTGGGATTGTATCAGCTGTTAAATCTTTGGGTGGGACTCCTGGGCCACATTAGCCTGTGATTGGGCTACTAGGCCAGTATTCAGATGATAGACAAGCCACTGGGCCAATCATGTGATGTCTCTCTGCTCTGTGGGCTGGTGCTACTGAAGGATTGGGCCTCCACTCAGTGGCCGCCCAGCCCAAAAATTACTGTAACTATCCTAAAATGGTAGGAAGGAAATTACCAGGCGTATGCCCGGTATGCCAGATGCCCAGTCCACCCTTGCGGAGGTGCATCAGTGGTTGCCTAGTGGTCACATCATCCTGAAAGGGAGTGTGTCACTGCTTATCAGGACCAAAATACTCGTTTTTGAGTGGTGCTGGCTTCGTGTGTAGGTCCATATGTCCCTATGTCCGTATGACATGGAGCTAACTAACATCACAGACAGAACGGCCCATACAAGGAGATATGCACATGTGTCGTGTTTGATACCATGTGAAGTGAGCTAGGAAATAAAACGTGGTGTGTTTCAAGCTTGTATATAAGGCGATTAGGCGATTATATGTAATAATTGTGACAGGCCATCCGATCTATAGGATTTGCAATGTTGGAAAAAGTAATTTTTGTTTATACTGAAATGCCCCAAATCAGGACCCTGAGTTGAAAGTGGTTAAAACTATATAAAATTATATTCTGCTCCTCCTGTACTGTAGTTTCAAGATGGACTTCTTCCTTTCTGTGGGGAGTTTGCATGTTCTCCCCGTGTCTCCTTGGGCATGGGCCCTCACACAAAAACATGCAGTAGTCCTGGTTTCTATACTACCTCCCCCTAGCCAGCCGGGTGCTCCCCAATGTCCCCTGGCGCGGCAGGGGGAGAGCGGAAACCAGGACTACAGGTTAGGTAGTCACCGGGTGAGAAAAATGGGTTGCAAAAAACGTGGGATAAAAAATATATAAAAAATATATATATGGACTTCAATGGGAAGGGATTTGTGGGCAGCAAGTATAGAAAGAAGGAGTCTGACTGTGTGTGCGTGCGCGCGCAGCGTACGTACTATACTTTTGAGTACCAAACGTCCCCACAGGTATAGTAGCATTTGAGAAGTAGACATTGTGAGGATCACTTTCCTGGTCCTCGTAAGATAAATGGGTGTTTTGGGGAGTAAGGCTTACAATTAGGAAATCAGGATGGGGTTAGGGTTAGGATTTTAGAGGTTAGGTTTAGGGGTGTGGGCTAGGATTTAGACTGGAGGTTAGGTTCAGGGGTTGGGGTTAGAGTTGGTTTATACTTAGTTACGTGCTGTTGTCGCTGCAATAGGTTGTGAGATCTGCAATTGTTCAACTATTTTCGATGCCATCTTAAAATGTTGACGTCCTCACAAATATAACAATACAAACGTGTGTGTGTGTGTGTGTGTGTGTGTGTGTGTGTGTGTGTGTGTGTGTGTGTGTGTGTGTGTGTGTGTGTGTGTGTGTGTGTGTGTGTGTGTGTGTGTGTGTGTGTGTGTGCGCGCGTGCGTGCGTGGGGTGGGGGGTCTGGTGGGAGCAGTAGGCGTGACGAGGAGATGAAAAATGCAGTGTGTGCAACTGTGCATTAGCGGTGCTGTCGAGGCTAAAAACAGAAAGTCGCAATGGGAGCTGCTCCGGAGATGCCCGTTACTCCACTGCTGATGATGTCACACACGGGCCCTGGGAGCCAATGGGATGTCTGCCTCCCTGACTTGTTGTTACCCGGACACTAACCTAAGTCCAGCATGCAGTAGTAGAGCTTTTGTCAATGGCTTGATAATATGTTAGATCTATCTAAATTGATCCTATAACCTTCTAGAAAAGACTTTACTGCAGGGGACTTCAACGTCTTCAGGCCAAGGACTCCTTAGTTGAGAGAGAGATGAATCACCACAACCTTTTCATAGATTCCATATAGTTTCATTGTTTGACAGCACAATCATCAGTGTATTTTGGATTCATGTCAATTTGTGTTTTCAGATATGTACAGTATTTAACCACTTGAACAGTCAATACTTTATAAACTTGACCTTTCACGATGTACTTAGTCTGCTCTTTTTTCCCCTCTACACCAAACCTCTTTGCCAATAATAGCCGATCTACAACTGCGAGGCGTTGTGAACTTGTAGATCTGGTCTTTTTGGCTGAAGTTTTCAGAATATGAACACTAGGGTTCAAGTGGTTAATATAAAAAAGGAGAAAAAAATCTTCTATCACACAAAGATTTGGAGGACCCCCTGTAGTAACTCTGAGGAGACCCTAGGGGTCCCGGACCGCCTGTTGTTTGAATTCATGGTCGTCCGGCGCTTTTAATGTCAGGCCTTCAGATTAGTTGTGCACAGACAGACAGTCAGACAAACAGACAGACAACACAGACAGACAGACAGATAGACAGACAGACACACGGTTGTCCCCTGTTGTTTCTCTTTCTGAACAGCAGGTTAATGGTTACTGTAGGGTTGCTGCGTGAATTATAAACCTGACAAACCCACGTGTTCACAAGCACTTAAGGGCGGACTGGATGTCTGGAAGATGCATGTCAGTCCGTGCACACACAAACACATGCACACGGACTCACGCACGCACACACACACACACACACACACACACACACACACACACACACGCACACGCACACGCACACGCACACACGCACGCACACACACACACACACACACACACACACACACACACACACACACACACACACACACGCACACACACAGATACTGCATGTCCCCTCGCAGAGGAGAAAACATGGTGAATTATTCAATAAGTATGAGGTCATGTTTGTACCCCATTTGAACCACAATGAACCACACGAACCAGGACTTGCAGCTCTTATTTTCACCACTTGTTCTACAGTTCTTTCTTTTATGAAAGAAATAGAAAAAGAAAAAAACTTAGGGGGGTTAGGTGTTCAGTGCGTCCCATGATTTACAACAAGCTAAAGCCACAACTTTGCAGTCAAATGTCAGTGGTTTTCATCATAACTGGATGCTGGGACAAGTGCACAGTAAAATCCTGACTGTTAATTTAAGTGAGTGTACAAATATTGTAACCAAATGTAATCGTACGGGACCATTTGGTTACATTTGTACACTCGTGGAGTGTTGCAGTAGTAGTGGATAAATTACTGCTACTGTAAATCAAATTATTATCTATTTAGGTGCTTAGCAGAAATGGAAATTCAAAAATATTTGGGAACCTTGATTGCACATAGATTGGGGTCCATATTAAACATGGGGGGAGGGGTTAGGGTTAGGGTTAGTCACTGCTGTAGTATGTGGATACATGGTAGCATTAACAAATTAACCACTTAAAAACCTTATATGGTTGACTGGATTCCCTCAGGGCTCTACTAGTGTTTGCTGTTATTGTCGGGAAAGCTTTTGCTGAATAAAAAAGAAAGCGAAGCTTTCGCCAAAATACGTGTGCTGGGGTTTAAGTGGTTAAAGAAGGGAAGACGGCAGAGTAGAGCTGTGAAAAATGGAGAGATGGAGAGAGGGGATGAGAGCAGCACAAAGGAACCATGCCAAGGGAGTGGTGCTACTATAAAGTGTGATTAAATGTGATTGCTCTGCCCCACCTCTCTCTCTGTCTGCCTGCCTGCCTTCTGCTTGTCTGTCTCTGTCTCTGTATCTCTGTCTCTCTCTCTTTTCCATCCTCCCCTTTCTCCCTATTGGTCCACCTTTCTCCTCCGTGCTTCTCTTTTCTAGGGATGGGACGATACGATACGCGATATTATCGTATCGTGGAGATTTCATTTATCATGATATCGTCCTCTGTCATGCACTGGGATCAATTCACCTTTTATTTGTCGAGCTGCATATTCGGTACCACTTAACCCATTTAGGCCTAACCTATAGAATAGGGCTAAATCAGAAATTAGCCTACAAAACAAATATGTTGCTACATACTGTACATGTACTGTAAGCCCCTCCCAAACAGCAAAATGTGTTCCCGGCCTGAATGGGTTTAAACCCTCTAGAATTGGTAAAAGGTACTTTATACGTACTTGATACAGTCTTTTTTTCACTCTCTATCAAATGTCTTTGCCAAAACATAGCCGATCTGCTATTTTTTGGCAAATGTTCCGCCCCAGGATAATGGATTTTGATTATCGTGATGATATCGTAAATCGCGATTTCTTTTGTTACAATAATCGTGAATGATATGAAATGTTCATATCGTCCCATCCCTACTCTTTTCCCTTCTCATCCCACCCCATCACTTAGCCTTCTCCCCCCCCCCCCCCTCTCCATCTCTATCTCTCTCTCGTCTCGCTACTCTCTCACTTATCCCCGTTTTGAAAACAATCTAATGGGAGCAGGCGGGCTGTACGCCCCTGAAAGGGACACTGGAGGTCAACGCCTTCCCCCAATAACACAATCCATTACTGGATATGACAACAAGCCAGCCATTCACCCAGCTAGCAGACCGACACTGTTACTCCAATGCCAGTCGGATCTGTGCTTTTAAAGTCATTTTTAAATGCTCTACTTTTACTCTTACTTTTCATTTGGACAATAAGTAAGAGTCATTTAAATTCAGTAAATAAGTAATGTAAATTCATTTCTTTGACATACTGTGAAAGCAATATGGGACTGCTGGTTTCCAGCGGGTGGCAGTAGTGCAGGATTATGGTTGCAAGCCTCCCTTAAAACCAAAAGAGGAGAAGAAGAAGGAGAAGTATGAGGAGAGTGTTTTTTGCAGGTCTTTCAGCACAGCTGGTCCGACCAGTTTAACATTCACCAGGTTACTATTCACCAGCGTGACGTCGCCAAGTTAGCATTTCACCTGGTTAGCATTCACCAGCGTTAATTACTTTCGTCACCTCCTCGCAGCCAATCACAAGCTTCCGCTGCCTTAGTTGCTTTTTTGATGCACTCGGGCTGAAAGACCTGCAAAAAACACTCTCCCAAGAAGAATGACTTTGTATTGGGACAGCTTAGGTAACGTGTAACATGTAATTAATGTAAAAAAATAAATAAATACAAAAATAAAAAGTACTTTTTGCCAGTTACTACCAAAACCTCGACAGGCTGTCTGTCAGTCTGTCCGTCTGTCAGTCTGTCCGTCACGTCACACTTTTCCCCAACTCATATCTCCGCCACCGTTGCCCCAATCCATGCCCAACTTTGCACACACACTTCTTGCCTGCCAATCCACAACCTCCACCCCTCCCGGGACCCCCGGAACTCCAGGGACCCCCAGGGACCCCCTGTCGCCGCCGCCAAAAAGTGCTAAAATGACCAATGACCACCCCAACGGGGCTGTTCACAGGGAATTCCCAGGGAACACCGACTCCTGGTGCTCCAGAATGGATGCAAAAGTGGTCGCACCCCTAGTGGAGGACCCCCGCCACTGCAGCGCACATAAAATGCCGTAACTCGGGCTAGGAGCGACCGGGAGAGCCGGGGCCGGTACCCACGCACCAAGAGAGCCGTCAACATGAATCTGTCCCATACAGCGCCACCATCAGGCCCAATTTTTCAAACACATTTTTGGACACTGCTCCTACAGATTTTGCCCTAAAATCACACAAATCGGTACACAGTATGTCTACACTCATGTCATCAACATGGATCTGTCCCATATAGCGCCACCATCAGGCCCATTTTTTCAAACACATTTTTGGACACTGCTTCTACAGATTTTGCCCTAAAATCACACAAATCGGTACACAGTATGTCTACTCTCATGCCATCAACATTGATCTGTCCCATATAGCGCCACCATCAGGCCGACTTTTTCAAACACATTTTTGGACACTGCCCCTACAGATTTTGCCCTAAAGTTACGCAAATCGGTACACAGTATGTCTACACTCATGTCATCAACATGGATCTGTCCCATATATTTTGGGACAGACCTGACGGTCGCTTATCTCCCGATTAGGGAGTCTTACTGGTACTTTTTACTCAAAGAGTAGCTTTTAAATAGGCTACTTTTTACTCTTACTTTTGAGTAATTTCCTGGACTAGTACTTTTACTCTTACTCTTACTTTACTCACAAAAGTAACAATATTCTTACTTTGAGTAGGATTTTTCAGGTACTCTTTCCACCTCTGGCCCTCACACACTCATGCGCTCACTCTAAAACAGGGGTCTTCAACATTTTCAGGCCAAGGACCCCTTAGCTGAGAGAGATGAAGCAGGGACCCCCAGAAGCTTTTCATGGATTCATGTAAATTTCAGATATGTAACCACTTGAACCGTCAATAATGAATAAACTTGACCTTTCACTCAGTACTTAGTCTGCTCTTTTTACCCTCTACACCAAACCTCTTTGCCAAAAATAGCCGATCTACAAGCTCACAATGCCTCGCCGCACGAAGTGTTGTGAGCTTGTAGATCTGCTTTTTTTGGCTAAAGTTCTCAGAATAAGGTGGTTAGGGTTCAAGTGGTATAAAAAAGGAGAAAAAAAAGTTTCTATCACACAACGATTTGGAGGACCCCCTGTATTAACTCTGAGGACCCCTTAGGGGTCCCGGACCCCCTGTTGAAGACCCTTGCTCTAAAACAAGGCAACTCACCGAGCAGAGGCTACAGGGAAACCAAAACATAACATGGTAGAGTGTCACCTACTACATCATCTGCATCCCTTTAATAGGGCAATTCATCTATTTATTTAGCTTTGTGCTTTGTTGATACGTCATTTATTATCAGCAACATTATTTATAGTTGTAACGTGGGAACCAGAGTGGACCCTTGAGGGTCTGCCATTTATTTCTCTCTGCTCCTTTTTCCATCTCTCTCGCGCTCTCTTTGTTTTCATTCTGCTTCTCTCTCATCTCAGATAAAAGGGGATACTGCACTGTGTTCCTCCACCTCTCTCTCTCTCTCTCTCTCTCTCTCTCTCTCTCTCTCTCTCTATCTCTGTCTCTCTGTCTCTCTCTCTCTCTCTCTCTCTCTCTCTCTCTCTCTCTCTCTCTCTCTCTCTCTGTGTGTCTCTCTCTCTCTCTCTCTCTCTCTCTCTCTCTCTCTCTGTCTCTCTGTCTCTCTCATGCCTGATGCAGGGTCCATTATTGATCTATGTGCCGTTGAGCTGTTAACTGTAGGGAGAGAGGGAGAGTCTTACAGTAAGAGGATAAGATTGGTGATTTTTCAATAGAATATATTAAAAGTGGCCTCACTCATTGGGACATGCACGTGTACACACACTAATTTAAGACGCCAGCATGAATACAGAGACAGGCATTATTAAATAAGAAAGAATACACATTTTATGGAAGGCAAGGCAGTTTTATTTGTGCAGTACAGCACATTTCATCAACAACAACGGCAATTCAAAGTGCTTTACACAGAACATGAAGCAAAGGAAACACAATTATACAATGACATTAGGATGCATCAAACAAAAGAAGTAAAAAATGACAGATACAGTTGCAGTGCAGAAGACTAACGAAAAAGAAAAGTAACTCAATCAAAGGAAGCGGCAAACTGTGTGCGTGTTTGTGTGTGCGTGCGTGCGTGCGTGCGTGCGTGCGTGCGTGCGTGCGTGCGTGCGTGCGTGCGTGCGTGCGTGCGTGCATGCATGCGTGCGCATGTGTGTGTGTGCCTGGGGGTAGTACAGTATCTATAATTACTGGCAAAACGGAACTGACCTTGATTCTGAGTCATGCTGGCAGGCCTCATGCCTCCGGTCACCCAGTAGGGGATTAGACACACACAAGCGCACGCGCGCGACGCGCGCACACACACACACACACACACACACACACACACACACACACACACACACACACACACACACACACACACACACACACACACACACACACACACACACACCTCGTTGCCTCTGACTCTACAGGATTACCTGCCCGTATTACCTTGCATGTCATTCTTATTGATCGAACTCAACCTTTTACCGCTTGAGAATCTTGAAAGCGTCAGCAGCCCACCCATCTGACACTTATCTAATTTAGGATTAATCCAGATGGATTTATCTTACATTATAGGGCATGAATAGGACTATAACAACACTGTCCTCGTCTAGACTCTAGACACAGTGCAGTAACTCAGGGGTCTTCAACGTTTTCAGGCCAAGGACCCCTTAGCTGAGAGAGAGAGATGAAGCAGGAACTCCCACTACATATTGTATAAATGTGTGATACAGATTTTCATAGATTTCATAGATAGATTCATAGACTTGTTTGACAGCACTGTTAATGTTTTGTAAACTCGACCTTTCACTATGTAGTATGTACTTGGTCTGATCTTTTTTACCTCTACACCAAACCTGTTTGCCAAAAACAGCCGATCTACAAGTGAGAGCTTGTAGATCGGCTATTTGGCTAAAGTTCTCGGAATAGGGATGCGACGGTTTAAGTTGTTAATTTAAAAGAATTATCCTATCACACAAGGATTTGCCCCCCCCCCGTACTAACTCTAAGGATCCTCTTACTATAGGGGTCCCGGACCCCTATAGTAAGAGGATCCTGCAGTAAGACCCCTGCAGTAACTCTCATTCGGGTGGGTGGAAGATGTACAGCATACAGAGGTTTACACATTCTGTGTCATTGTCTCACAGATGTGAATGTTCCCCCCTAGAGTAGGTATGCTAGGGTTCAAGTGGTTAAAGGTAGGGTACCTAGTCTACGTATGTGATATTTGTTTTTGCTATAGAGTGTTTGTTCAGTCTCTCCAGCTCTTTATTGAACAGAGAATAGGTTTTCTGCAAGGTTAAAATGACCCATTTGTCAGCTTCCTTTTTTATAGTTTTCCAGTTCCAGTTTTGTCTACCCATTTCTTTGTGTCATCACTTCCGATTTCACGTGTGTAATATGTATCTGACTCCTCTATCCTGATTGGCTGAAATTGGTATCCCGACCTGAAAGGGATATTTCTGTTTATTAAAGAGCTGGACAGACAGGGCAGTTACTGAGCAAACACTCTATATAGCAATGACTTATCAGGGTATGGAGCTATTTAACACTTTCTAACAAAAGAAAATCACTTTCCCTACCTTAAATGTAAAAAACTAAAACAAAAGTTCTATCGCAAAAAGATTTACCCCCTTAGGGGTCCCGGACCCCCTGTTGAAGACCCATGGTATAGCGGGTGGTTAAAAGGAGTTTTTATTTGGCCTTCCTTACACAGAGTTAATTTAAAAAGTCAGGGTCCATTTGGTTACATCCGCACACTCTGGGAGTTACAAATGGATATATCCACAGTGTAGCGTAGTTGCATCTCTCACACGGGGACAGTTTTATGGGGGAATCGTGTGTATGGATGCATTAGTATGCAGACGAGCTCCTTGTCTGTATAGCAAGACATGATGAAAGAGAGAATGGAGAATGAAAGGGCGGGGAGAGAGAGAGATTGGAGATTTTTATAGTTTATAGAGAGAGAGATTTTTATTGTTCCACTTTTGCTTTGAAATATAAGAGAGAGAGAGAGAGAGAGAGAGAGAGAGAGAGAGAGAGATTGGAGATTTACGAAACATTTGAATGAAGCTGTCTTTTTCTCTTTTTTAAATGTTATTGTACTTTTACAATTTTTTTACTACAAGCCTTTTAGTCGCAACAACAGAGTATTTTTGAGCGGTGGTCACACCGTCTCCTAAGCGTGACTTTGTCCGTATATGTACCGGTATGTCTGTCTGTCTGCCTGTAGCATGAGCTGCAATACCGCTGGTGACCAAGTGGCGCTGTTGAGTCACACACACACACACACGCACACACACACACACACACACACACACACACACACACACACACACACACACACACACACACACACACAGGTTATAGATTAACAAAAGTAACCCTAACCCAAACTTGGTGTGGTTTCATTTTATATTGTGGTCTTGCTACTTTTACTTAAGTAACACAAATCTGAGTACTTCTTCCACCCCTGGTCCTATGAGAGCGGAATGGCGGGATAGAGACTCTGTCTGTGTTCTTATCAGCGCAGGGCAGGGCTTCTCTCTGCTCTTTATCACTGGCAATGTTATTAGCCTTATGCTCTGCCCCATCTCTCTCTCTCTCTCTCTCTCTCTCTCTCTCTCTCTCTCTCTCTCTCTCTCTCTCTCTCTCTCTCTCTCTCTCTCTCTCTCTCTCTCTCTCTCCCCCCTTCTCTCTCGTCCTTATCCCTGTCTGTTGCCAGTGGTGGAAAGTACTTAAGTATTGTACTTGAGTACAATTTTGAGGTATTTTTCCTGGAGTATTTCTAATTAAGGGTTAGGGCAACAGCAACAAAAAAATCCACCACTGTCTGTTACAATCCTGGACGGGGGAGAAGTCAGATGTGGCAGGGCAGGGGGATTCTGAAAGCTATGTGTGACTGTGAGCCAAATGTGATCTGTTGATCTGTTTTGAACTGTTTTGAAAGAATCTTGACGTGAAAAGGAACCACTGCTCTACCCTGGGACGTGCTGGGCCCCTGATTCAGCCCGGGAAAAAAGAGTTGGAGAGGCCCTCATTGCGCGCTATAGAGAGAGATCTCTCTCTATAGCACTGCTGCTACTCAAAGATTTGCCATTTCAGATCATGACAAGTGACAAGCCAGTGGGCCAATTACATGAATTAGGCCTATATTTCATTGTTGTTGGGTGGAAAATGTGTATGTCCAAAACCGTTTGTTTTGTATTTATCATTTAAAATTTTAAACTAGTGAAAACTAGTGAAAACAGTCTATCTACAAGCACACAACGCCTCGCGGTGCGAGGCGTTGTGTGCTTGTAGATCTGCTGTTTCCTCTACTTTTGTGCAAACAGTTTAATTTTTACTTTTGTGCAAACGGTTTAATTTTTTCCTAATGGCCCGGCCTGGACCGGCCGAGAATGAACCGGCCGTTCGGGAGTTGTCCCACTTTTCCCAATGGCCAGCACGTCCCTGGCTCTACCCTGCCAGCTTGAACATGGCCAACTGTGTTTGGTGGAGTGCCCGGCCTAGCTGGATGTGCTGCCCTCCTCCATCCTGTAAAACTAAAAAGCTTGAATCTCAAGCCAAAAGCCATTTCTTTATAGTCAGAAACAAAGTGTATTTTGAATGGTCTGGGATGGGTTAGGGGGCTGTTATAATGAAACAGTACATGAAAGGTCATTGAAAACCCTTAGTTCAAGTAAAACTAAATTGATGTTTCCATGTAGTAGTAGAGGCTCTGAAGGAGGCTATAGCGGTCTATAAGAGGGTTGTCTGTGTTTGTGTCTGGGCCCTTGGTACATGGATTCACTGCGGGCCTCCCATGAATGTTCTTCATAACAGATATACAAGCTCACAGCTCGGCACCAAAGCTTGTAGATCTGCTATTTTTGAAAAATCGTGAATATCTTTGAATATCTCAAATCTCTCTAAGGTTTTGTCAGTGGGGCTCAAACCTTTTCATGTGAAGGACCCCCAAAATGATATGTATTTGGCGACAGACCCCCATCTCAAAATATTTTGTTCCAGGGACCCCCAGAAGCAAAATTTGAGTTACAAATGTTCGCTTAAAAAATACATATATTCAAAGATGTGCACACTTTTTCACGACTTTTCAAAAATAGCAGATCTACAAGCTCGCATTGCGGTACTCGGTGCCGGGCTGTAAGCTTGTATATCTGCTATTTTTCAATAGCTAAAGTATAAAATAATGAAGGCCCCTCCAACTTGGGCCCTAGTAACTCAGTCCCATTTTTATCCCCCTTGTGACGCCACTACTTGTCGGTGTGTTTGTGAAGAGTTAATACCCTAAACTGCTGGACCAATCAGAGCCAAATTGTTTGTACAAATCTTTGTCTTTATCTTTATTTCTTTAAATATCTAACTTTAATTTTATATTGGAAGTCAATGTGGCTCAGTTTGGGCGGAGACCTTGCCTGAATTTGGAGTCGATACAGTATGTCTGATGTCACAGGCTGGCCGTTTGAAGTCCACGCCATTCCCGTGTGGATCCTGAGATCCACATTATTCAATGCAAATAAAAACATGTATTTATTTGTAAAATGTTAAGCTTTGTTTTTGAGACATGAGAGTGTAGGGTGATAAAGACATGCAGATCAATACGAGATATGAGGACACAGATTCTTGCACTCTCCCCTGGAGACCCACATATGGTCTGTGCACTTATTGGCTGAGCCACCAGGCACCCTTTATCTTTATTTTTTTGTTCTTTTTGTAGGCTCACAGGTAGCGTAGCTATTGCACTCCAGCTGTGCTGTCTAGAAAATACATCTGAAAATATTGTTAAGTTATTCTTCTAATCACAGAAGGAGTCGGATATGTGATACTTGGGGTTGGTTTAGTTTATGGTGCCAGACAAGATCAATCGGTCCCAGAAATTACATTTGAACGTAATTTGACCCGGTTCTGTTCTGATTGTCAGAGCTTTGAGTGTCTGTATTTCTCGGTGGCAAGAATTGAGTCTTTATCTCTCTCTCTCTCTCTCTCTCTCTCTCTCTCTCTCTCTCTCTCTCTCTCTCTCTCTCTCTCGCTCTCTCTCTCTCTCTCTCTGCTTTGTCTTAACAGCTTCCCAACATTAGGGCTGAGTCACTCAAGGCAAGAAGCCAAGGCCTTTATTTGTGTTTCGAAGAATATGACATTTTGTATTAGTTGTCATTGAAACTCTCAATGCCTTTCTCTTCTCTCTGTCTTTGATCTCAAAACGTTCAAAGTGGGTTTCCATATTTGCTTAATCACAGCAAATGGTGAAGTATATATGTATCACGGTTAACAAGCCAATACGAACACATGATGGTCTGCCCAGGAGCTGTCCATGGTACTGAAACTGAGCACAGTAAGATAGATTTGCATTAGCCTAACTAGTACAGAATGGCCAGAAGTCAATTCCGTTTCAAACGTCTACCATAGTAAACAAATTAAACAATAGTAACTGTGCATGGTGGCGCTATAAAAGGCTGATGTGAAAAATGCAAGGAAAGGGTTTTTCCTTGGCCTATAGGGAGTGTGCTTACAAAATTTGAAACTGATCGGTGGAGTTATAGGTAAAACCACAAATTGGCCTGTTATAGCGCCACCATGAGGCTGATTTAAAAAATTTGAAGTGGCATTTCTTCCTCATCCTATTTTGGACAAAATCTGTAGGAGTACTCGCCAAAAGGTAGTTTTGCACAAATTGGCCACCTGGTGGTGCTAGAACAGGCCCATGTGAAAAATGTGGGGCAGAGGTTCTGAATTGGCATCCAGGGAGTGCGCTTACAAAGTTTGAAACTGATCGGTGGAGTTATAGGTAAAACCACCAATCGGCCTGTTATAGCGCCACCATGAGGCTGATTTCAAAAAATGTAAGTGGCATTTCTTCCTCGGCCTAGTGGGAACCTGTGTGCGCGATTTCATGTTAATTGCACTCTGCATTTGTGATTTGAGGCATTTTGTCCAAAATGGACCAATCTTACAAACTTTGAAAGCCAATATCAGCCAATCAGGATGGAATATGGACAATCAGACAGATCCGTGTCGATCACATGACTGTAGAGATGCTGTCTACCGATTTGCGTGATTTGGAAAAAATCTGTAGGAGTAGTGTACTGTGTTTTGCAAACATCGGCCTCATGGTGGCGCTAGAACAGGGCCATTTAAAAAACGTGAGGCAGAGGTTCTGAATTGGCATCCAGGGAGTGTGTGTGCTCATTTTGGCAGCGTCCGGGCCAATGTTTCACATTAACACATTGACCGCCATTTTAACACATCTGTTGCCATGGCTTATTTCTGTCTGTACTGTGCTCTTGCCATGTTTTTGACCAACTTCGAAGACAGCCTCCGCATTCAGTTTTATCGTGACAAAATCACACAACACATCGAATGAAAGAGGAGATTCTCTAGTTTCACCCGGTCCAAGAACCATGTTTCTACGATGTTCGCTTCTGTATTTATAGGCCAGACAAAAAAAAAAAACGGCCAAAAATGACCCCTTTTTAGACCTTGTTTTGAGAAAAACAGCTTTTAGTGAATGATACTGTATCAGGCTGAAAACTCACTTGATCTTTTTAGCTTTGATTTCAATGACTTCAATATTGTATTTACAGTATTTTTCCTTCAAAGAAATACAAAAGAATAAGACAAATAAGTGTTTTTTATTTTGTTTCTTTACCGTTTTCAATCAAGTGTATTCTTGCTAGTTCAGTGTTTCTCTGGCTTGTTCACATTGTTTCTCACATTGTGTGTCTGCGCGCGTGCATGCGTGCGCCTGTACGTGTGCACGTTCACAGTTCAGAGTCTGCATGCATGCTCGTGTGCGTGTGCATGTGCATGTTCACAGTTCAGAGGCTGCGTGCGTGCACGTGTGAGTTGAGATGAGGCCGGTCAGAAACAGCAGGCAGGCCAAGGAAAGTTTTCAGTTCTCCAAAGGGAAGTCAGCAGGCTCCTCTGCACGAACCACTACCTATAAATATAGAAAAATAAAATCCATTTACAATACAATACAATGTGTCTCACACACACGCACGCACGCACGCACGCACACACACACACACACACACTATTTCTCTCTCCCCTCCCTCTCTCTCTCACACACACACACACAACAATAAATACTTTTTCTCTCTCTCTCTTCCTCCTTCCTCTTTCTCTCACACACAATACATTCTCACTCTCTCACTCACTCACACACACACACACACACACACACACACACACACACACACACACACACACACAATACATTTCTCTCTAACCCTCTCTCACACAATCAATCACACAGTCAATTCAATGGAGCTTTATCCTCCCTCCCTTTCTTTCTTTCTCTCACACACACACACACACACACACACACACACACACACACACACACACACACACACACACACACACACACACACACACACACACACACACACATTTATCTATCCCTCCAGCCCTCTCTCTCTCTCCCCCTCCCAGATGGGAGGAAAAAAAACACAAATCAATTTACACCTTTAGCCTAAAAGTTTTAGCAGACACATTTATCCTACCCAGAGCGATTTAGATTATAAAAAATAAATTGATTCATCTGACGATTATATAGGCTATATATATATAAAATACAAACTCACTGGAAAGTTGTGGTCTGGGTCTCTGGGAATGGGATGTGTGCCTTCGATCTCGCTGTGGTTTCCACTCTTCACCGAGTCAGTCAGGGGACTACACAACGCCTCCCCATGCGAGGCGTTGTGTGCTTGTAGATCGGCTGGCGTTGTGTGCTTGTAGATCGGCTGTTTTAGACTGCGTCTTCTGAGAGCTGAATGGACTCGCGTTAGCGACTGGTTCCGCGCACCACCGCGACCAGCTGCTGTTGTTAGCGCCACCGTCTTTGAAGGAGGTGACATTGTTGTAATGAAATAGAACACGTTTTTTTGTCACAGTGACCCACTAACAGGACATTCACAGCAGCCCGTGATAGACTAGAGTGTGTTGTGATGATGATGATGATGATGATGATGAAGAATATGTTGTTTGTCACCGCGACCGACTAATTCTTGTGGGGGTCCGCTCACTATCCCGACGGGCCGCTGTTCCGGCTAGCGTGGGCAGGTTTTTAGTTACTGAGGTAAGGTTACTGAGGTGATGATGAACCACAATCGTTTGGAGTGGACCAGGAGGAACCAGGACATCACGGCGTGCGGACAATCGGTCCGGCCGACGGCTAAGCAGCATGAGGACCCGGGACATCACGGTGCGTGATCGGGACATCGTGGTACGTTGACCAGGACGACTTGACGGCGACCCGCGAAGGAGCCGTATCACGGCGTTTGGAACCGAACCGGCCCGGCTCCGCGTCACCGTTTGGAAGAGCCTGCCCGCTTGGAGTTGATCGGCGTCTAGAGAACCGAACCGGCCCGGCACCGCGACGCCGCTTGGAGAAGACTGCCCGTTTGGAGTTGATCGGGGACGGGGAGAACCGGCCCGGCGACGCGGCGGCGGCACCGCAGCCAGCACGTTTGAGCCACTTACCCAGCGAACTATCACCGTTTGCCGTTTGGAGCAGTCTGCACCGTTGGAGTTGATTGAGCAGAGCTCAAACGGTGATCATGATGATGATGAGTAAAATGGATAGTCCCGCTGCTGTTGTAGCGCAGCGTCACCATCTTTGATGGTGAAGTAGAAATTACAGCGACCCACTCGTTTGTTTGATGTGATGATGAAGCTGCAGAATAATGTAACGATAGGCAGGCAGACTAGAGTTGTTGGTGGGTGATGATCACAACACAAGTAGATAGTGTGTCACAAACACACACCCTGGCTGGCTTGCTTCAGTCCATTGGTTTCACTTCAGCAGGGGGTACACTAATCTGACAATGGCGCCATCGTGTGTAATAAAGGTGAAATTGACTAGCCTGGACCTTTTATATATACTCTATGGCCTGGACGCACTGAAAAGCATTTCGTCATAGCGAGTTATTATGAATTTCATATTTGAGCCATTTGAGCCATGGTTTAGCAATATTGTGGTTCATGGGAAGCATTTGTCTTTGTTTTTGGTCACATTACTTGTTGAATATGTGATTTCTGACTTATTTTTTATCACAGAAGCAACAAACTTTGTAACAAGATGGGTGAGAGTGTAATTAACCTAATTAAGTAATTAAGGCCAAACTCGGGAAACTCGGGGTTGGCACAGCGGTCTATTTGAAAACAAACTCGGGAAACTCGGGGTTGGCACCATATGTGTTAACTCATTCCCTGCCAGGCCCGATAGTCCCGAGATTATTCCAATGTCTTTCCCCGCCAGGCCCGATAGTCCCGAGAATTAAAAAAAAAAAAAAAAGAATTCAAAAGTTTTTTTTTTCCAAAAAATTTTTTGACCCCCAAAAATGGAGTAGGCATGATAGCAATCGCGAAATTGCATGTTTAACCCCCATAGCAACCCCATCTTTCAAGCATGGCAGCCATTTTGGCAGCCATCTTTGTTAAACATAGTGGCTGTTATCTCATGAATGCCTGAACGGATTTCCATTCGGATTCTTTTGTTTGAAAGCTGTGAGCAATGTGGACACACGTGGTGCATTATCTAGGCATGGGTGTGCATGATCCGTGCACAACCAATTACATGGAAGTCTATGGAGACGAATGGCAGGTGGGAGTACGGAGGTATGTTAAGCTAATCATCTGGGGACTCCCAAAATAATTTGGGGACCCCCCTAGGGGTCCCGACCCACAGGTTGAGAACCACTGCGCTACTTGGACAATTATATGTTGACGGCACATTGCAACATGAGCGACTTGTCTTGTTTACTGGACAGATATGTTGCTATTTACCTCGCCTAAGAAGTGACCTATTCATCTGCCAGCCCTTTCCCACACTGAGCCTGATAGATTTGTGTGTCACGCGGGGTTTGTGCTGGGATATATTTATTGTTACTGCTGCGCGTCAAATGTGTCAAAGTAATGACTCCTATGAGAAGAGCTGTGTGGCCGTGACCATGCTTATGTGCTCCGCTCCTTACAGCACTGGTTCTCAAACAGGGGCGTCAATTGGGTATGGCAGGGGTATGCAGCTGCCATACCCTTGGTCCAGGGGTGAACATAAAAGTTACTTTTAAATATAAATCCATGAATGTCTCTTTGTCTATCTGTTCTGGTTATTATGTTGTTAAATTACAGTAAAATAACTACAAATGCAAAATTTTACAAAATGGGCACTTTAACAAGGTATTATAATTATATTCTCCACACTTGTATTCTCCCCATCTTGACAAAATGGTACAGGTGCAATTCATTATTGTTAATTGTGGCACGTTTACTATAGCCCAAGCCAAGTTTAGCTGCACTTGAACAACCGTTCCGGCTGCCATATCCAGCCCAAGAAACCTTAGAAACGGGGGAAAAAATTTAATGTACTTCTTAAAATAAATGTATTATGCCTGTTGCTAAGGTATGGCAACATGACTGGTGTCGCGCGTGTGCAAGACACCAGTCATGTAGCCATACCTTAGCTTTTTCTGAACTGACGCCACTGTTCTCAAACATTTTCATGTCAAGGACCCCATACTGACACGCTCTTAACGTGTTGTGCGCTTGTACTGTTTATCGGCAGGGGTCATCAACATGTCTTTACACGGACAAATCAGTCCGTGGCAAGACTTGGTTTTGTCCGTGGCAAATTCTAGATTTTCTTTTTTACGTACCATTATAATTTTCCCAATTACTGAATGTCAGTCTCCAGGTTTTCTTCAGAATATGTATGACACTGATTTATGACGCTATGGCACATTAGGAGTCCACTAGTACTAGTGGTTGTCAAATATTTTATTTGCAAGGACCCCCATAACAGTTTGTGTGTACAAATGGAAACTGAGAAACAGATTCTGGTGGTCTGAACTTGAAGTTAAATCCCCAGGTGCCCGTACTAAACTGCACTTACACTGCAGTCCTACGGGGAGCTACACCACTTTGCTTATGCTTTGGCTTACACACTGCCATCACTGCGTGGTGATTCAGAGTCACGTCCAAGTAAAATGTTCTAGTCGGCTTTTCTTGGAACCAGGTTCTAACAAAGAGAGTGAGGGATGGAGAGTGTTTTACACATACTTACTCCTCTCTGTCTCGCTCTACTGTACCTTTTAGGTTCTAGTCAAGTTCAGCCCAGTATTGTGCTCCCAATCGATTTCTCAACTCCATAATATTCCTACTACACTCTTCAGCTAAGCTGACAATAGATTTTTCCTTCACTCCTCTCTCTCCTTCCCCCCATCTCTCTTTTACCATAACTCCCTCTTCTATCTCGTTCCCATCCACTTCCAGCTCTCTAGCTCTCTCTATCGGCCGTGCATCCATTTTCATCGGTACTATGCATGGCCACTATAGCTTTATCATCATCATTTTAACACCTCTGTTTTTTGGGGGTTAATTGACTATTGCATTGCATTTTCCAGTGCAACATGTATAGCCACAGATCCAAAACAATGCATATTTCATGTATATATGAGACAATATTCCAAACTTTACAAACCTACGAACATGTTTGTTAGTATAGCGCCCGCCGCCCGGGATTTCAAACCAGGTCTCCCGCGCAGGAAAGGATGATAAATTCCAAAATCGTATCCACTAGCCTAAAGTGGAATTACCCCTTCGACTGGAAAAGCTGGGAAACCGAGGGCGGAGGCTCTGAGCCAATCTGATACGCTAGGTTTGAACAAGACCTTGCATTGCAGCAGTAATGCAGGTGACTTCCAAGCTGTTAGGCAGTCACTGGTGTTTTAAAAACAAAGGGGAAACCTCCAGCCAGCGGTACTGCGGGTCATTCTATTAACACCACACGGTTGAAAATCTATACCTGCATTGTTGGCTGGGAATGGCGTGCCCTTGGGTTTGTAGACAAGGTCGCGCGCGGAGGCCTAATGGGGCGCGCCGGAGACGTGTGTTTGATCTACTGTTGAAAGCCTCTGTGGGTTTGTTAGCAGAACGGGGGAAATGACCAGAGGTAATTTCAGCAGCAGGGGGGAAATAGTGACTATTGATTGTCACAATCGTATGAAATGATGCCTCGCCCATTCCTGCCAAGATGACTCACACTCACTTTACCCCCTCCACTTTATTTCCTCTCCTCCTTCCTTTGTCTCATCTCCCTCTCTCTTTCGCTCTCTCTCTCTTGCGCTCTCTCTTACATGCACACATAGACATCAAAGGGGGCTTGAGCCCCTGCCCTTTTATCCGTCTGTAAAAAGTGCCTTCTCTCCAGACCATGAATGCAGGTTTTACTATGGTGAAAGAAATGCTAATGACGCCATACCTGGCGGCAGCATTCAAGAGAATTGCCATGTCCAAACTCTCTTGAACTTCAATGCAGCCTCTCGTTGAAAGAATTGCCCTCTCTGTGTAGAAATACATGCTGTACGCCACATTGCCCTTTTTATATAGTTTAGTGTGGTATCAAGTACCGAAAATAGCCGACCTCCAAGCTCACAACGCGTCACGCTGCATGCGCATGCTGCCACATTGCCTTTTTCATATAGTTTAGTGTGGCATCAAGTACCGAAAATAGCAGACCTCCAAGCTCATCGCGTTGTGAGCTTGGAGGTAGGGCTGTCACGATATGAAATTTTACATGACGATTAATTGTCACTCAAATAATTGGCGATTTAATTGTGTATTTGTCGTTGATAATTACATTTCTGTTTGGCTTTGAAGTTGCATATGGTAGATATGACACATAACCTAAATATACAAATAGGCCTACATTACTGACATATTTGACAACTTACTACTTAAAAAATAACATTGATAGTGGAAATGGCCGATCTACAAGCTCACAACGCGTCGCATCTACTATTTCCACTATTTCTGACATTTTTCAACATTCACGATTATGACGATTATGACAAAATAATTGCGATAATGTCAAATAATCACGATTAGACGATTATGTAATAATTGTGACAGCCCTACTTGGAGGTATGCTATTTTCGATATTTTCACCAAAAGGCCCTTTTGGAAATGTCAACCCCTGCCTCTCTAACATTCCCTGCATGTCTCTCTGCTCTCTCAGGCGTTCGGACAGGCCTACTCCACCCAGCGGAAGGTGGCGGCGGACGGGGAGTCCAACGAGGAGACCCTGCTGCAGGAGTCGGCCACCAAGGAGGCCTACTACATGGGCCGTCTGCTGGAGATCCAGTCGGAGCTCAAGCTCAACCGGGCCACCGTGGCCAACACCCAGGCCGACAACGAGCACCTCAGCACCCTGCTGCAGGAGCTGCGAGAGGTGCGGTCAGCTGGACAACCCTGTGTACCCATAACGTGAAGACAAAAATTAAATTAAAAAAGAAAAGAAAAGAAAAAAGTACCGTGGCGGTTTCCCATCCGGAATCAATGGGGGTACATTTACTATAATCACATTTTTGTCTTAGGAATGTGACACATTCAAAGAAATATTATTAAACTCAAGTCTCCATGGCATGAGTAATCAATAGGAAAAGAAATCATTCTGGGGGTGAACTACTCCTCATTCTGTGCCAGATGCCAAAATGGCTCCAAGGTAGCTGTGCCGAGATTTTGTATGTTTTTCTTTACTATGCAATGAAAAAAAAAGATTTTTTTTTTATAATTTTTTTCCCCACAGAAACAGACACAGTTGTTGTGATTCAGTGGCAAAAAGAATTTTGGCAATCGGACAAATGGTTCCAGAGACAGAGCTGTTTGAATGAAAAAAAGTGTCCATCCACTAGAATGGACACACATGAACACACATTTTCTCAATCAGCTAAACGAGGGAGCGAACACACAAACAGAGAAAAGCATCTCTCTGATCTCAGGTCATTTTGACATCTTTAGAAAAAAAGAAAAAAAAATGATTTTTTTTTTTTTTTTTTTTATATGTAAAAAACACAAAAACCGTCATAAGCCGTCATTGGCACACAGGGCTATTGGAAAAAACCCGTCATAAGCAGTCATTGGCACAGAATGAGTTAAGATGGAAACTTTCTTTATTAACCACTTCCCCCAGTGGCCATTTTGCTCTTACAACATACTCAACAAAAAAAAGTCTTTGCACACTGCTGCGTTTTTCGTTGCGAAATGCGTTTTTCAGGGCAAGGAGAGAGAGAGAGCAAGGGACCGAGTGGTGCGTGAAACAGGCGGCAGTGTGCAAACGTGACTGACATAACGTGAGGTTGATTTTTTTATTTGCGCACTCCTAAATTCACTCCGATATTCGGCCCGAAAAACGCTGCAGTGTGCAAAGACCTTTATTCTGATTTGACTGCCAATCTCTCAGTCGAATCATGCAGTTTTCCTTCTAGTGTGGTTGCTGTATAGGCCACACACTATTGTTCGAGGTCTGAGAACCTTTATGCCAGCTAAAGTGAACCTGTTTTTGGTAACCTTTTAACTGAGGTTATCTGGGTTGTAAGGCCAGATATCTTGGACAATATAATGTCCAATCAGACTGGATTGGTCATGAATTGGTAAGACGGAATTCATTTCCCAGGGGATTTCTCGCGACTCGCGTCAGTGCAACCACACTTGCAATTTCCCAGAATTGCACCTTTCTAGTTTTTAAGGCATTATGCAATAGAGGATCATTCTATTTGGGCTGTAGGGGTACTTAATGTCTGACTTAACATAACATGCTTGTTTTCTCCCAATAAATCATGATGTGTACCGGTACTGTATATATCCTATTTTTGGCAAACTATTAGTTAATTAATACAACAAATTAGGCAAATCTCTCAGTCGAATAATGCAAAAAAAAATCTAACGATGCGGTCTCCTCCTTGGCGGTGTGCCCACGACGTGCAGAGCAACGAGATGCTGGAGCTGCAGAGGAGCCGCATGCGGGAGGAGGTGAGGGAGTACAAGTTCCGTGAGGCCCGGCTGCTGCAGGACTACACAGAGCTGGAGGAGGAGAACATCTCCCTGCAGAAGCTGGTGTCCACGCTCAAACAGAACCAGGTGAGGGGGCGGCAAGGGGTGTCACACCAAATTTTGGGCCCTGGGTACAAGGATTCACTGCGGGCCCCCCATGAATGTTCTTATCATGGAGGGAGGGGATTTAACCCATTTAGACTGGGAACGCATTATTTTGTGCTTTAACTATTGGAAAAATAGCAGATATACAAGCTGTGAGCTCTGTGCCTCGCTGTGAGCTGCAGAGCTCAAACTGCATCTGAAACGGCTTGGAATTAGAGACAGACAGAACATGAAATTTCAATATCCGAGTAATATAAAATATATATTTTGAAAATCATGGTGTGGCCCCTTTAAGTACAGTACTTAAGTAAATGTTACTTTCCACAAGTGGTTATTTGGATTCTATAGAAGCCAGCATGTCTTTTGTGGAATGCCATGCACCGAAAACAGGCTATCTACAAGATTACGAGGCGTTACAGGCCTATTTTTTCCTAACCCTAACCCCATTTTAAATTTAAAGATTATTTGAAGTGGTCAAACTACCAATAGAATGCATGTTAAATCTTCCAGAAAACCCTAATGATCTCAGATATTTCATAAAAAAATAAAAAATACAGCCAAAACTGGTTGGCTGTACACCATAATTCTACATATTGCGCTAATTGTTTGTGAAACACAGCGCTAATGTGTGTGTGTGTGGGCTCCTTTCACGTTTAACAAATCACAGATTCTTCAGACGTGAGATTTTATTTAGCTTTAATCCATGCGCCTACGAGCTCAAAATGCCATATGTCCATATGAGCACGGACTCAACAGTTGCAATACCGCTGGGTGACCTACCCAGTGAATGGACAGGGAGTTAACAGTGTTCCTCTTGTTCATATAGCTTAATGAAATAAACTCATCAAAGGCACTGCTCACTTCACACTGGGTGTTATTTTTCCAGTGATTGTACCTGAACAGAACATGACAAACATCTTAAGCTGCGTTCAATCCTGGATGGTTCGAGCGGCGCAATTACATACAACAGGGGTCTTCAACAGGGGGTCCGGGACCCCTAGGGGCTCCTCTACAGGGGGCTGCCAAATCTTTGTGTGATAGGATCATTCTTTTAAATGAACAACTTGAACCCTCGCATCCCTATTCTAAGTAAAATCTATTTTCCAAAAATAGCCGATCTACAAGCTCTCAGCGCCGAAGTCGATGAAATTCTGCGACAAAATTTTATACAATAGCTTAGGGGTCCCTGCTTTATCTCCCTCTCAGCTAAGGGGTCCTTGGCCTGAAAACGTTGAAGACCCCTGACATACAAAGTGAATGCAAAGACAAGACGACGCGCGACCGGGCGTGGCGTGAAACATCCGAACGGGGCGGCGTGACCGGTCGATTCAGTATCTTCGCCCCATTTGGAAAAATCCAAGTGAAGCAACCTTTGCTTCCCCCCCGACTCCACCCATCGCATCCTGACAGCCAATCAGCGTTGATGTTGTCTGGAGACACAGAAATGTTTTGTGTGTTTGGTTTTGAGACAGGTGTTTCGCCTTGATTCTGATGTGACATATTTTTTCCATTGCTGACCCAGCATGACCAAAGTAAAGCGATTGAAGCGACTAGAAACTAAGAAATAGCTTCAGGCTAAAGCACTGTTGTTATTTTGACTGTGGTGAAAACTGGGACAATTTGGAAGTGCATGTTGAAAACTGGGACATTTTATTGTTTTAGAGCTATTTTTGGGGACTCAGGACACCCAACCTGAAACCGGGCCAATCTTGGCCAAAACAAAACACGATGTCATTGTCTGGTCACCGTAACCGTAGGAGCAACGCTGTAAAAAAATGAAAAAGCCATTCATGTATATGCACGTTATGAACTCTCAGTTACCTCTCCATCGCAACACCTCTCTATCCTTCCAGGGTAACTTACGTTTAACGTGTCAGAAATCATCGAAAATAGAAAAAATAGCAAACCTACAAGCTCACAGGGAGTCATTGTGAGCTTGTAGATCTGCTCTTTTCAAAATATTTTTATACATACATACTGTACATTTGAAACATTTACATCTGCTTTTAGTACATTTATAACAATACTTTTGTACTTTTTTTCTCAAGTCAATCTTGAATTCCGGACTTGTACTTGTAACAGGGTATTTCCACATTGCAGTATTGATACTTTTACGACAAAGTAAAACAAGTGAGTACTATGTTTGAAAGTGTTCGCCTTTGACAGGGCTGTCCAAGGGGGCCACATAAGAAAATATTAAAACACCGACTATATCTCCTGACATAATGTACATTCGGTCGGACCATAACAAAGTAGTCACATACATATTATGCATTGCATTTAAACAAACAAAAACTAACAAAACACAAATAACTCATAAGCCTTATTTCACATTACCAAATGTATCCAAACGTGCAAGGTAAAAAATACAATAAAATAGCCTTTCTTTGACCCCTTCAGAATGAGACAATAAGGGAACAATCCTGATAAATAAAATGATACTCTGGGGAAATATTCGTGTTGCCGGTGGGGCAGTTTATAATACAATTTAGGAATGAAGCCGTGGGCCTTATAAAATGTTTCCTTGGGCCGCATGTGGCCCCCGTGCCGCACTTTGGACACCCCTGGCCTATAATGACATTCCCAAAATAGGGATGCCACGTTGAAAGCGGTTAATAAATTAATGGGGGTTCCTCAGTTAAAAACCTCGCGACCTGAAAACGTTGAGAACCACTGCACTAAGGGGGTGCGCGAATGCCTTCCGCCAATGACCCGAATGACGCCCCTGTGTGTCGTGCCCCCCCCCCCCCCCCCAGGTGGAGTACGAGGGGCTGAAGCATGAGATCAAGGTGCTGGAGGAGGAGGCGGAGGTGCTGCGCGGCCAGCTGGAGGACGCCACGCGCCTCAAGGACATCTCGGAGGCGCAGCTGGAGGAGGCGTTGGACTCGCTGAAGATGGAGCGCGAGCAGAAGAAGCACCTGCGGCGGGAGCTGGTGCAGCACCTCAGCATGTGCGACGTGGCCTACACGGGCTCCGCCCACCTGGCCTTCACCTCGGCGCCGCCCAGCGGCACGGCCACGCCCACCGCCCTGCTCTCGCCGTCCGCCGAGGACCCGGCCGCCAGGTTGGTTTGGTTGGTCGGTCGGTTGGACTCCGGCATTGGTTCCCAAAACGCCGGGTTGGTTGACTCAGGACCGGTTTGTGGGTTGCCGAGGCTTTTTTATGGGGTCCCTTTATCCCCTACATCAGGGGTCTTCAACGTACAGGGGGTCCTCAGAGTTACTACAGGGGGTTGTCCAAGCCTTTGTGTGATAAGAACTTTCTTTTTTCTACACTAACCACTTGAACCCTAGTATCCCTATTCTGTGCGGAACATTTGCCAAGAATAGCCGATCTACAAGCTCATAACGCCTCACAGCGCGAGGCGTTGTGAGCTTGTAGATCTGTTATTCGTGGCAAAGAGGTTTGGTGAAAATTGAAGAGAAAAGCAGACTAAGTATTGACGGTTAAACCAACAACCTAAACTGATGATAGTGATGTCAAACAAGTCTAAGCTGTCTCAGAAATCTATGAAAATGTTTAATCGGCAACACAATTTTATACAATACGTAGTGGGGGTCCCTGCTTTCTCTCTCTCAGATAAGGGGTCCTTGGCCTGAAAACGTTGAAGACCCCTGCCCTACATTTTGTTTTTGATTGTTATTATTTCGAAACATTCCCCCAAAAAGGTAAATCTTTAAAAGAAAATCTGTAATTGAAGAAATAAATGTCATAAATTAGAAAACTGATCTACAAACTCACAACGCTGCAGGACACTTTGTGAGCTAGTTTGAGCCTTGAGTTGAGTGGGAACCACTGGAGGAACTCTTTTTGTTAGTGCGCCGGTTCTCAAACTTTTTATTGTCAGGGATCCCAGAATTGATATGTAATTTGTGCGGCGGACCCCCATTTGAACCTATTTTTGTGCCAGGGTCCTTGTGGGGGTTACAGGGGGTCCCCAGCAAAATGATTCATAGTTAAATTAACACAAAGGATTTCACAGTGTTGATTAGGGATCCCAGAAATAAAAAGAATCATAATTATGAAATAGGGGTCTATGGCCTAATGTAATGGTACTCCAAGTGGGGTCTGGGGACCCCCAGGGGACATTGATGGGGTTCCAGGGGGTCCCCAGCAAAATAGGTTTATGCAGCCAGCTTTTTAACCATATTATACATTGTTGTTCATTGTGAGAACATGAGAACTGTGACTCTGTGTGTATGATTGCATGTCCTCTGCTCTGACTCTGGTGTCTCAGGTGTAACGGTCACCTCCAGGGAGGTACGGGGACAAACACGGGGTCACTGCCCAGGGCTAATGGAGAGTGTCGGGGGGCCGGGAGGAAAGCCGATGGCGGCGCCTCGGACCTCTTCAGTGAGATGAACCTGACGGAGATCCAGAAACTGAAGCAACAGCTGTTGCAGGTACGTCTGTTTTGGGGGGCGAAGACAACATGAGGTGATTTGACCTCAAACCATTGTTTTTTTTTTTGATTCGTTGATATTTAAATAAACAGGATCACACGGCTCAGTTTTACAATGAAAACCAGGCTTTCTTCCATGGTGGCAAGCCTGGGGACACAAAGTTACAGCAGTACAGTACAAACGTCTACCTCTACCACTCCTCCAAGACAGAGATATTTGAAGTTATGGGCTTTTGTCAACCAGTAGATGATCTAACACCTGGCTAAGCATTTCTGAAGAGTAGGGAGAGCACCTCCAACCACTGCGGATGTGCTAGTTAAATTTAATTGATATGCTCAATACAAATTGGTTAAAATGATGCTGTATTCATTAACATAAGACTTCAGATTGCAGCTTTAGGAATTAAAGGTGTTTTCTTTAGCCCTATTCAACAACGGCAGCAACAACAAAAGGTGATTTCACATACTTTATTTCCAACTTGTTATGGACCTCAGCCTTCTCACTTATAACGCACATACTGTAATAGCAGGGGAGAGGCTATGGCCTCTGAATAATTTACAGAAAAAGGGTGCTGACATGCTGTATATACCATAATAACCCCACCGCATGCGGTACTCTCTCCCTTTGTCTTTCTCTCTCTGTTGCTCATATAATTATTACCCCACCACTTTGTGTGTGTGTGTGTGTGTGTGTGTGTGTGTGTGTGTGTGTGTGTGTGTGTGTGTGTGTGTGTGTGTGTGTGTGTGTGTGTGTGTGTGTGTGTGTGTGTGTCTGTGTACAGCGTGATACTGCAGTCCCACTAGATGTAATCTCATCCCTTCCTGCTCTCCCTCTGCTCTTTCTGATTGGTTAGGATGCAGGAAGAACTTATTTATATCCCGGGCTGACACACTAGACTATCGACCACTCACCAGTCGACTGGGCAATTTTTAACCCCTCGAACCCCAGCATCCAAATTATAGCTGATCTACAAGCTCACAGTGCAATGCGTTGTCTTGTGAGCTTGTTGATCGGCTATTTTTGCCAGCGACATTTGGTTTAGAGCAAGGGTCTTCAACAGGGGGTCCCGGACCCCTAGGGGGTCCTCAGAGTCACTACAGTTGGTCCTCCAAATCTTCCAATCCTTTTTATATTAACAACCTGAACCCTAATGTCCATATTCTGAGAACTGTAGCCAAAAATAGCAGATCTACAAGCTCACTGAGCTTGTAGATCTGCTATTTTTGGCTAAGAGGTTTGGTGTAGAGGGGGAAAAAGAGCAGACCAAGTACAGAGTAAAGGGTCAAGTTTATTAGGTAATGACGGCTCAAGTGGTTAGATATCTGAAAACACAAATTGACATGAATCCAAAATACACTGATGATTGGTGCTGTCAAACGATGAAACTATATGGTATCTTGTGGGGGTCCCTGCTTCATCTCTCTCTCAACTAAGGGGTCCTTGGCCTGAAAACGTTGAAGACCCCTGGTCTAGAGAGAGAGAGAAAAAAAGTGTACAACTGCAACTCAGGTCCGTTTTGCTAAGAATAGTGGGTTTAAATCAGCACTATGTTAGCCTGGCAATGCCAGAGAGAAGACGTGGGTTTACTTGCATGTTCCTCCACGCATGTTCCTCCACGCCCGGTTTCCTGTGCAAATGCTGATATTTTTACCATTGTGCTAATAGAGCATGCTTCGTGTCAGATCTTTTGTCTAAGTGAGACATGACCTTTGGCACAATCTAAATATCTCAATAGAAGAGCAGGGAGACAAAATACAACCACCCCAATTGTGCAAGTTATATTTTATTAACAACATACAGATTGAACAAAAAAAACATTTATTCATTAAAAGAAGGTTACTGTACACATATTTTCTTTTTGCCAGATTAAGATATTAGGTTTCCTCTAATGAGGGGTTGTGACTGAAATGTCTCATGTAATTTCAAACTGTGTTTTTATTTTATTTGTTTTATTTTATTCATCTTTTTTTTTTACACAGGGAAATACCCGAGAGCCAGACTGAATTAGGTCTGTCTGTGACCTAGTTCACAGGTTGTCCTACTCTATGCATCTCCGTTGCTTAAACTACTGTACTATGTTTTTTTTTCTTTTTTTAGCACAATGACATTTTGTTAGTGGTTTTGCTTTTGTAGTTACCAATGTTTTGAAATAACTCTAAATATTGGTAATCCAAAATATCCTCCCCATTGTCTTACATTGTACGGTGGTTGGTCTAGTTAGCTGTGAGCTTATAAATTGGATAGTTTAGCTATTTTCTCTCTTTTATTTATTTTGTAGCGATTCGTTATTAAATTATGATAATTGCCAAAAAAAAAAGAATCAACCTAGCTTCTCGATAATGGCTCTAAATATCAATATATTCTAAATATTGTTGGTGAATTGCCCAGTGTTTGTTGCGGCGCGCGAGTTAAACGGCTCCCCCACACACACACACACACACACACACAGCCGTTTCGCCCGCCCGCCCGCCCTGCCGCCAGGCATTTTGATGCCTTTATTGCCGTTTCGCCGGCGGGCAGTTTCCAATGCTGAAAAAAAAAAGGAAATTGGCTGAGGAAATACTACTACTGCAGACATTATTATGGATATGTTTTCTTTCCTGGTAGCTTTTGTTCCATTTCTCAGTATTGCCCCCCTCCCCCCCCCCCCCCCCCTTCAGGTGGAGCGAGAGAAGGCAGTGCTGTTGACCAGCCTGCAGGAGTCCCAGACCCAGCTCCAGCACACCCAGGGCGCCCTGACGGAGCAGCACGAGAGGGCCATCCGCCTCAGCCAGAGAGTCACCGCCCTGCGCCGGCTGCACCGCGGGGCCCGCCTGGCCCAGGAGGCCCACCACCACCACGCCGCCATGGTGGAGGTGGCAGAGGAAGAGGGAGGAGAGGAGGGAGGGGACAACGAGGACGACGCCAGCGGGACACTGAGCCAAAGCCAGGTGCGCTGGTGGAGAAAGTACTAAGATGTTTCGCTTAGGTAAAAGTATCAATACTGCAAATACAAATGTATTGGTATCAAAATGTACTTAAAGTACCAGAAGTAGAAACTAGTCATTATGCAGAATGTCCCGTTTCAAGTTTTCAAATGTAAAAAAGAAATCTTGAAAATAACAGATCAGCTATTTTCAAATAACCGGAATGTTTATAGGGCTGAAGTGATTAATGTATGTTTTGCAATAATCTAAATCTAGCAACTAAAGTTTTCAAATAATTGCATCGGAGTAAAAGCACAGCATTTGCCTTTGATGTATTGGAGTATAGATGCAAGTAAAAGTGCTGAAAACGCTTGAGCTTTAGTTGCTTTCCACCACCGGTCAGGCAGGGGTGTCGCACCAAATTCTGGGCCCTGGGTACAAGGATTCACTGCGGGCCCCCCATGAATGTTCTTCATGGGGGAAGGAGAGGTTTAACCCATTTAGACTAAGGGACGCATTAGTATGCATTATTTTGTGCTTTAACTATTAGCAGATCTACAAGCTCACATCGCGGCACCGTGTACCGCGCTGCGAGCTTGTAGATCTGCTATTTTTCAATAGCTAAAGTATAAAATAATTAAAGCCCCTCCACCGTGGGCCCTAGTAACTCAGTCCCACTTTCCCCCCACTTGTGACGCCCCTGACCACCGGTCAGGTGTTCTTCCACCAGAACCCCGGCCTGGAGATCCTGCAGTGTAAGTACCGGGTGGCGGTGACGGAGGTGGTGGAGCTCAAGGCGGAGCTGAAGGGCCTGCGGGAGAGGCTGGCTCACGCCGGCGAGGCGGAGGAGAGGGCGGCGGCGCGGGCGGGCGACGCCCACCTCCGCGGGCTGGAGGGACACGTGGCCAAGCTGGAGAAGAGCTGCCGCGAGGCACGGGAGAAGGTAAACTCACATCCTACTGTAATACCTCTTTAAAGATGCAGCCCATTGACATGAATCCAAAATACACTGACGATTGTGCTGTCAAATGATGAAACAAAATGGAAACTATGAAAAAGGTTGTGGGGGTCCCTGCTTCAAAAAGCAGGGACCCCCGATCTACAAGCACACAACGCCTCGCGATGCGAGGCGCTGTGTGCTTGTAGATCGTCTGTTTTCACTAGTTTTGTGCGACAGTCTTGTATGATGAAGCAGGGCTTTGCTTTACCAAAAGAGATACAAGGTTTCTGCCCGACAGTGACGATATTTTAGTGATTATGTTGCGAGGAAAACATTGAGATAATAGCCATTTTGGTTAGAACTGACTGAAAATAACTTTGTACTTCAAGTTTAAAATGATACTAAATATTTTTAGTGTCCAAATAAATTCCAAATATTATCAAATGATCTCGCGGCACCCCTGGACTGCCGTCGCGGCACCCCAGGGTGCCCCGTCACCCACTTTGAAAACCCCTGGTCTAGGAATCGGCATTGTGCCAAAAAACCTGGCATTGGTCGGCCTCTGATCGATTACTCATACAGTAACACATGGTCTGCGGGGACAGAATGAGGTATGAAATTATATCTGGTCTTGCTCGGAATTAATGGAAATTGATTTTTCGGGGTCAACGTACCAAGCCAAGGCAGATCACTTTCACTGCAGTGCTCTCTGCTTCAGTGTCTTTATTCTTTGCTTCCAGCTTTAGCTTCTCCTCCCTTTTTACTATTATTCATGCATACTGTAAGCCAGGGGTCTTCAACGTTTTCAGGCCAGGGACCCCTTAGTTGAGAGAGAGAGATGAAGCAGGGACCCCCACAACCCTTTCGTAGGTTCCATATACCGGTAGTTTCATCTTTTGACAGCACAATCGTCAGTGTATTTGGGATTCACGTCAATTTGTGTTTTCATATATTTAATCACTTGAACTGTCAATACATAAAAAATCGAACCTCTGTTCGAAGTGGAGCTGTGTGTGTGTGTGTGTGTGTGTGTGTGTGTGTGTGTGTGTGTGTGTGTGTGTGTGTGTATTGCAGTTGATGCTCAGGGCAGGCTAGACTCAACAGCACCTCTCTGGTCACCCAGGGTACTCAGGCTACACCAGAGGCTACATACAGACAGACAGACACTGAGCGGTGGTTTACCCACCTCATAGATCATGTGTACCGGTTTTTAAGACATTTGAAGAAAATATGTAGGAAAAGGAGCAAAAAGTGTGTTTTGGAGAAAATTCAAGATGGCGGAAAATCTATCCTGGCGCAAATGGGCGTGGCCTATATCGGGAGATGCGTCTTGACCCAAGGAATCCAGGGAAAAAATAATTTTAATTTTCCGACCTACGGTTCAACAGTTACAGGCCAAAACGTAAACTGGGCTGTTATAGCGCCACCATGAGGCCAAATGACACTATTATTTTTTATTTAATCCTTGAAATCATTATGAACCTCCTCTCCAAGTCTTGAAACTGTAGCCCCTATGGTGAGAGAAAAATAATTGAATGTGAGTTTTTGCGATTCCCATTATAAGTCAATGGGGAAAATTAATTCACTAATAAATTAATATCAATTAAACTATAGAACCTTTCTCTTAGCAAGTTACTAGCCCACGATTCCCGAGTAAGCCGGTCGTTTTGACATATGGCGCGAGTGTGTGGTGCAAAAACTGTGGGAGGAGTAGCGTGCCAAACTTTAGGCTACATACAGACACGGACGGACGGACGGCCACACACACGGCCACGTATAGGGAGCTTGTGTTCCACACAGCTCCAAAAAAACTTGACCTTTCACTTTGTACATAGTCTGCTCTTTTTCCCCTCTACACCAAAGCTCTTTGCCGAAAATAGCCGATCTACTTGTGGTCTGATTATTATTAGAGATGCCTACTGTAACTGTATATTAACATAACAATACAATGCAAAACAAAACAAAAGTTCCCCATAACAGAGGTGTGGACTCAAGACTTGGACTCAAGTCACACATTTGCTGACTTTAGACTCAACTCGATCAAATAAAATAAAAAAAGCCCCTCTGACTCGTGACTTGACTCGACTTGCAAAACAATGACTTTGTCCTACCGCTGAAAAACCTACATTGATTTCCACAGGGGTAGCATTCTATTCCAGCGGTTCTCAAAGTGGGTTCCTTGAGGGGGGTTCCAAATGTACCAAGGTCTGTAACTCTGAGAGTGTACAAATGGAACCAAATGGATCCTTACGGTTCCATTTGGTTCCATTTGTACACTCTCAGAGTTATGGGGGTCCTTAACACGGCTACCGTTACAGTTTTCGAATCCAACCGTTGGCTATATTTTTTTATTAAAGAAAACACTGTATGGGTGTTTTTAATGAATCTATCATGGTTAAAATGGAGTTTGAAGTTATAATGGGTGTGTATGGGGAGTGGCCCTGGATAGAGAGGGCCTGATAACATTTACATCAAATATCTAAATATTGAATCAAGCAAATTAAAAACTGTTCAGGGTGTTCATAAAAGCCTGATTAGACGATAAAATGACCAAAAGTTTTATTGAAAGTGAAATATCTCTTTAAAAAAAGAAAAAAAAAAGACAACATATATGTTGTCTTTTTTTTTCATGATACAGCAACAAAAACAAAACAAACTACACAAACATACAATACCGGAAGACAATAAACCAATAAAAAAACAACACAATAAACCAATAAAAAAACAAGGAACCACTGTTCTTATCTATTCTATTCTATTCCATTCCATACCACAGATCTCTAGCCTGGAGTCAGAGCTGCGGGCAGCTCAGACAGCGTCCAGCGAGAGCCAGGGAGCCTTGACCGCCGCACAGGATGAGCTGGTGATCTTCAGTGAGGAGCTGGCACAGCTCTACCACCATGTGTGTCTGTGCAACAACGAGACTCCCAACCGCGTCATGCTGGACTACTACAGGTTCACCCACTCTTTGAACCACTTCAACCCTCTAGTCTAGTCCAGTGGGTTCGCAACCTTTTCAGGCCCCGACCGCCAAAATAATCATATTTTAACTGGGGACCCTCCCACCCTGACGAGCACTAAGAGTTGAGGAATTACATTTTGTAGGACAAGGTTCTATTGCGAAAATAGCAGATCTACATGCTCACAACGTTTTGAGCATGTAGATCAGCTATTTTCAGCCTCCAACATTATTTTGACAATTTGGCCAACGTTTTATTTGTAATTTTAGATGTGTAAAAAAATTCCTTAAATTGTCACTTTAGAAATGTGCAGGTACCGGTATGTTGGTTTGTTTACTGTTGAGTGAGATAACAAGTTAATCATCTGGGGACCCCCCAAAATAATTTGGTGACCCAACCCTGGGGGTCCCGACCCACAGGTTGAGAACCACTGCTCTAGTCTAGACTTTGCCAATACTTAGTGGAAGGTGGGCTCTGTACTTGGTCCGCTTTTTTCCCCCTCCACTAAATCTCTTGGCAGATAATAGCCGCTCTGTAGATCTGCTACTTTTGCCGAATACTCCCTACAGAATGAGGATGCTAGGGTTCAAATGGTTAGTCTTTGGATTTCCTACAACCATGGCATGTGAGGATAGATATTTACAAAGCTTCTGTACCGAACCTTTTCTTGATGTTATTTTAAAACCACAAATGTACTATTAGATAAATTTTTAGACCGTTTAAAATAAGAAATCTTTATTTAGACATGACAGAGTCGTGACTAGAGGCAAAAAGTTGAGCAAGGGCAGAAAGACAACACAGGTCTCTTCAGCACAAGTCAAAACTGGGGACACTATACGGTTGTGTGGTCAACTCACTATCCATCGATGCGCTACCGGCACGGCCCCTTCGAATGTTAAAGATAAACTCAAACTGTAAACCAGGGGTCTTCAACAGGCGGTCCGGGACCCCTAGGGGGTCGGCAGAGTTACTACAGGGGGTCCTTCAAATCTTTGTGAGATAGAAACCTTTTTTTCTCCTTTTTTATATTAACCACTTGAACCCTAGCGTCTATATTTAGAGAACTTTAGCCAAAAATAGCAGATCTACAAGCTCACAGCGTCTCGCGCTGCGAGGCGTTGTGAGCTGGTAGATCCCTGTCAAACAATGAAACTTTGGAATCTATGAACAGGTGGTGGGTGTCCCTGCTTCATCTCTCTCTCAACTAAGGGGTCCTTGGCCTGAAAACGTTGAAGACCCCTGATATATATTTCAGGAGACGATCACTTGGGTTAAGATATACTTTATTGACCAGAATGAAGCAGAAAGCAAGCATCACACAACATGGCATATTGAGCACCCTACTATAGAGACAGCATAGAATCTAAGCCTATATCTAAGCGCATAGTATTGGCAGCCTACCTTAGCTCTACTATAAGACAGCATAGAATCTATAGCCTAAGTTCGCATGGTTTGGCATGGGGTTCTGCCTCGGGCCATGGCTCGCTGAACCCACGATCCTCATGTTACCATGAGCATCGAGGGCATAATCTAATTACAGCGAGCCCTGGCCCGATACCCCCCGAGGGGGATCTAAGGCAGAACCTGAAGGTGGCGCTGGGGTGGTGGCGGGGCAGTGCTATGCAACAAGACTGAGTCCCACCATCTGACTTCCCTAAGAACTATGGGTAAGGGGGGGGGCAGGACCTAGTGACCCACCCCCCTCCGCGCGCGCGCTCCCTTGGGACCGCCCCCTGAACTCGCTTTGATCCTTACGAATCGTCGCACTATTTCAGGAGACGATCACTTGGGTTAAGATATACTTTATTGACCAGAATGAAGCAGAAAGCAAGCATCACACAACATGGCATATTGAGCACCCTACTATAGAGACAGCATAGAATCTAAGCCTATATCTAAGCGCATAGTATTGGCAGCCTACCTTAGCTCTACTATAAGACAGCATAGAATCTATAGCCTAAGTTCGCATGGTTTGGCATGGGGTTCTGCCTCGGGCCATGGCTCGCTGAACCCACGATCCTCATGTTACCATGAGCATCGAGGGCATAATCTAATTACAGCGAGCCCTGGCCCGATACCCCCAAAACTACAAACCCCCAAAGCACGCCAAAATCTCAGAATCCCATGCCAGTGCTAGCCAACTGCGAGGAAGGCAGCTCTGCTGTGACTCTAGCGATTAAGTTATCATTACTGCGGGGCAAACTATGAACTGCCTTTCCTGCTAACGCGAAAATAATAATTAAGCATATTAGCATCTGGCAGAGCGAATATTACTAAGGCAAAATACTAAGCAATGATATTGGCAGCTTGCCAAAACGCTATAAGTACTGCTAAAGCAATTTAATAATTAAGAATGTTAGCAGCTGCAGACCGAACCAACGGTGAGGAAGGTGGTACTGCTGACTATAACGATATACTGCAATCTGACTGAAGCCATACTAAAACACCCTAGAGAAAAGCGGGAGCAGCAACATGGACGTATATATATATAGACAGCAGAACCAAAGCAGCGATGAAACCTTTAATTCATATAACTACAGCGTCATACAGCTTCACATCCTACCTAACTAACACCCCAGCAACCACCTAGCTTTTGCATGATAGAATGTATAACTCGCAGCGATGCATAAACAAAAATAAAACCCTATGGAACAACCGTGCTAATAGTGCCTGCAGCACTATTAACATCAGCAGCAGAAGCGTTAACTGAAACGCGTCCAACTCCAGCTTGGAACCATTACGCTTCGGTCAGTCCTGTGTTGTGTGTGCTTGATAGCTTGGCGTGCAGGATCTTGAGTTAGCTGAGGGCACCAGAAGTGCTGGTGGTGTGGCTGCTCCGATCCGGAGAGAATGCAGAGTGAAGAGGGGCGGGCCGCAAATCTGGCAGCTCTCTCCGGGGGTCGTGTGACGAGGACGTCGGGCAGACGGCCCGGTGTTCAGCATGGACATGAAAGGACAGAAGGGAGAGTTAGTTCTGCGACTGACACTGGTGTACCTTCCCTGCTTAAACTGCGAGCTGCAATCTTCAGAGGCCATGTGCTAGTCGCATCTTAAGCCTGGCCTTGGTGACCGCATGTGCTTGCCGCAGAAATTACAATCTTAGCTTTAGCTGACCATAACAATGAAACCACGCCTAAGGACGCTGACTTTTAGGATCACAGAGAAATATTCGCAGCCCACGGAGCGCTCTGCTGCAGAGTCTGCTGCTGCACATATGAGAATCTCCACGAGATACCCGTCTTGACCTTTAAAGGCAAGCTATGCAAGCCTAGAGAGCGGCTAAAGCCCAACATTCAGTACAAGTAAGACGCTGCCATGTAACTATGGTTGCCTATTATTAGCAAGCTTAGAGAGCGGCTGAACGCTCACAGAATCGAACAAGCGAATGCGTTGCTATTTACCTGCTAGAGTGTGGCTCCTCAGGGCATCTGGCTGAGCCCGAGGGAGCCCGGAGCGCCGCCGCTGAAGCTGCTCCGCGCCCGGGGCACCGCTGCCGAAACTGCTCCGCTCCGCAGGGAATGCGGCGTGTAGAGAGATGGCGCGACGCCTTCACTCTGGCCCTGCTCCCTCAGTCTCGCGGCGAACCAGCATGCGTCATGGAACAGAGGGTCGTTGGGGCAGACATCGGGCGGACAGCCAGGTGTTTCAGCATGGACATACAGGACGGAAAAGTGAGTTAGTTCTGCTGCAGAGTTTGCTGATGCACACATAAGAAACTCTACAACCCATCTCTTGACTTTTAAAGTCAAACCATACCAAAACGTGGCCCAACCGATATGCGTAAATTCCCCAGCTTAGAGCGACTGCACCCTGACAGAACTTAACAAGCAAATGCGCTGCTATTTACCTGCTAGAGTCTGGCTCCGCCGTGCTTCCAGGGCAGCCGTCGCTGGCGAGAAAACTGGCTCCCGCCGTTGGCGCTAGAACTGGCGTTCCTTTGCGGCGTGACGGTGGTGTCGGTGTGCCGCTCCCCCCGGAAGATGAGCCTGTGCCCTACGTGCCTCCGTCGTGGGCTCGCGGGCCGCCGGGAAGTCAGGAGGCTGGCGGGCCGGCTGTCCCAAGGCAGCAGCGGAAGCAGCTGTGGCCGTCGCAGCGATACCCTCCGTGGTGCCGACCGACTCCCGACTGGACTCCCAGCCGCACACAGCATTAGACGAAGCTAGAAACATAACCTTCATGACATGATTAGTGGAACCTGCAGCTAAAGCTGCCATGATAACCTGCTGTCCTAGCCGTGGGCCTGCAGCCGCGCCGGCCTGAAGCTGGAATAATAGACAGGATGAATAGCAACCAGCAAGTATTAGCTTTAGCATGAACTGAAGGAAAACAGTACTGAAGCCAAATGCAGCGGCTACGGAAACACCACTAGAACATACGGTGTGCTATGTGACCCAGTACTATAACCTTAGTTTGCAACAAATATTTGAGTTAAACCCCTTTAACTTCTGAAACACTGGTAGCAGCTTAACATGCAGTAGAAACACCCCGCAGCTGCCGTGCGACGCTGCAAAGACGACCTGCTGTAGCTGTCGCTATGCGTCGGCTTTAGCCCGAAGCTGAAAGATAGACCTGATGTTAGGGTTAGGAACCTGAAAAATAAACATAATGTTAGGTTAGGAACCTGAAGTTAAAACGTAGACCTGGTGTTAGCCGCGCCCTTATAGCCGCCGCAGCGAGACGCTGTTAAGAAAGTGATTTAGCTGGACCTGTGCAGTAATGACAACATGTTAGCAGAAAACACTCAACACCCTGGTAACAGCTTGACATGCAGTAGAAACAATAACTTGCTGGTTTTTATAGCATTTAGTATAGCAGTACCGCTGACAACTTAGAACTTATCAACTAAAAGCCTACGATGCGAGGAAAAGCTACAGCTGATGGATGCTGAAACTGAAAGAGAATGTTTAGCTGGATGGGAGGGAGGGAGGGTGGTCTATCGAGCATTTAGAGTAGACTACGATTCCCTGCATGCACTAGCGAGTTCAACTGGTGACGTCAGGACAGACAGGCACGACTGTGTTAGCGGAAGCAAAACAAGTTTGCACGTAAACTGTATAGCCTGCGGGTTTTCCTCCTCCCAGGAGCTCACACGGAAAACATCCTTAATAGGCTTCTCAAAGAGAGGCGATTACTGTTTTTAAAAGTTCCTCCCGCGAGGGCTTCTACGCCACGGTAAATGGCAGCAGCCCTACTATGGTCCAAGAAGCGACAGGAACCATTTAGTAGCTGCTAAGGTATAGCAACTAGCACCTCATAAGCAGCAGCTGTTAAGACGGCCAGACAGTGCAAAAAGAGGAAAACATACACATAACCCGAGGCGAGGCAGAAGCAATATAGCCCCATACTAACTAGATTAAGCACGCTGCGGGCGAAGCTTGCTACTAGCACGACGCCGAGGCTTGGCATGATAGAGAACTACATTTCCCACACGCAGCGCTTAGTGTTTGCTGCCGAACGTCATGCCGTAAATCACCGCTTGACGTGACTCGGCTAGCTCAGGAGCTAGGTGAACTCTGCCGTTTACAGACACCTGCAACCTACAAACTGAATCCTCCTAGCGTGATTCATTACCTGCTACGGGGCTGTGTTTTCACGCGGGCCGCCGCTCTATGCCTTGACATGGCTAGCACATTGATTTACCAGCTAACAGCATCCTTACCGAAATAGCCGGCTAGCAATAGCCACCAGCTAGCTCCTAGCTGACTATACATTAAACCTGTTGTTCCGCGCTAGCCGATACGGCCCGCGCCGTTGCAAAGTACTGACATGGTTATCGACAAACCCAACGACTGAGATTACTTTAACTCATGGTAGCCCAGTAAAGGCCCACCAGGGCACAAAATAAGTTAGCATTTAGCCCGTAGCCACAGCCAACTTCTATGATACGGAGTTTACCTTTAGCAACTTTAGCAAGCCTGTAACACCTTTGAAATAGCTTTAGCAACAAACTGAAAGTACAGAAATCAGCTAGGCACCAGCAACGATAGCAAGAAATCTGAACCTTGAAACAGCAGTTTAGAATTCAGCGATTACCAGAATAACAATCTCAAACTTCCCATACAACCTGGCCAAGAACACAGCTTCTTAGTTTGGCAGCTAAGTTTACAGTTTACAGTTTACAGTTTAGGCATTTAGCAGACGCTTTTAATCCAAAGCGACTTACAATAAGCAGATACAACATTGCAATAATAAACAAGATAATAGGTCAGTACATTAACAGCAATATAACAATGTAAATGGATATCTATCTAGAGAAAAACACAATATAATCAAGTTCTAGAGAAACCTAACAAACAAATGTTAACTAGCTTCATGTATGGTCATTGAACATACATGAATTGAGATAGAAAAATAGCAGAAACAGACAGAAATACTCAGCCAAGTTAGGCACCCTCTCCAAGCGGTGGGCAGCAGCACAGCTACCTGCAAGCAACAAGTGTGGCACTTGTGTGTGTACTGCAGCATGGTAGCAAGCAGCAGTGCTATGCAACAAGACTGAGTCCCACCATCTGACTTCCCTAAGAACTATGGGTAAGGGGGGGGGCAGGACCTAGTGACCCACCCCCCTCCGCGCGCGCGCTCCCTTGGGACCGCCCCCTGAACTCGCTTTGATCCTTACGAATCGTCGCACTATTATGCAGTGTTGCCCCCCAATATTTACAAGACTTTGCTAGTAAATAGTGGCAGTTAAGTTGCAGGTTGCAGTTTTTTGGGGGGCTTGTTTCTGAAGTGAAGTTGCTTAATGTGTATTTGGCCGTGGACCCCTAGCCTGGCTTAGCCCTACTCTATACTAATGCAGCTAAATAACTGCAGCATCCCCACCTTGTTTTAACATGGTTGGATTGGGTCTAGCTGAGCTAGGCTAGTAGGACCCCCATCTGAAAAGTTGTTTCGGTATCATGGACCCTATACAAGATTTGCTTTGAAAATAGCAGATATACAAGCTCACGACACTTCGTGAGCTTGTAGATCGTCTTTTTTCAAATAGCCAATGTATATCCACAAGTTTCCGCGGGAGTTTACTGGAGACTATCAGGACCAAACTTCCGGGTTTAACAGCAGACATACAAGCTCACGTCGCGTCGCAGATGCAACCCGTTGTGAGCTTGTAAATCGGCGGCGGAAGATCGGTGCAGACGTCTGCGCAATGCACTATGGGGCGTAGGAAACTCGTGGATAGGTTTAAAGTGCTCATGTGGCTTTGCTTTCAGATGAAACCATAGAGGAAATACAAGTTTCTTATGAATGGCCGCTAGTTTTGCTGTTTCCCCCCTGCTGGTGTCAGAAAGAATAATGCTCCTTTCAAATGGTTGGGTTTTTGCAGAACTTTACATTTGATTTTATTGCCATAATAAACATTGTCATAAATACTTTATGCTTCCAGTCACTAGTTTAAAGTCTTCTTTCAATCACCATGATATGCGTTTTGTTAACTTATGGTCCCATGTATTTTCAAATTCTGATAAAGTAGAGTATGCTGTAAGGGGAGCGTGGCTAGCTTGATTGACAAGCTCCCAACCAATAGCATTTATTGACCCACCCCCCGTTCTGTCCGGCAGAATGCACACGCTTGCCGAATAGGCTTCATTTACCGTCTGTACTAGAGCAGGGGTCTTCAACAGGGGGTCCTCAGAGTTACTACAGTGTGGGTCCTTCAAATCTTTGTGTGATAGAAACCTTTTCTCTCCTTTTTTATATTAACCACTTGAACCCTAACATCCATATTCTGAGAACTTCAGTCAAAAATAGCAGATCTACAACGCTGCGAGGCGCTGTGAGCTTGTAAATCGGCTGTTTTCGGCAAAGTGGTTTGGTGTAGAGGGGAAAAAGAGCAGACTAAGTACAGAGTGAAAAGTCAAGTGTATTAAGTATTGACAGTTCAAGTGGTTAAATACAATCCAATAATCCAAAATACACTGATGATTTCATTGTCAAACAATGAAATTATGGAATATCTGAAAAGGTTGTGGAGGGTCCCTGCTTCATCTTTCTCTCAGCTAAGGGGTCCCTGGCCTGAAAACGTTGAAGACCCCTGTACTAGAGTATATGGACGTAACGTAGTCCATTTCTTTTCTCACAGTCTATGGGCAACACTGACGGCATTTTCCTCACTGTTTCCTTCCAGGCAGGGCAGGGGTCTGCGGATCCTCAGCGCCGGCCTCAAAGCCCTGTCGGCCGACGACAGCCGGGTCCTGCTCACCCCGCGGCTGGCCCGCCGCCTGGCCGCCGTGGCCTCGGCCACCTCCAGCTCCGGGGAGTCGCGCAGCCCGTCGGAGTCTCCGTCCAAAGAGCCCCCCCTGTCCGGAGAGGCGGCGAGAGAGGGGAAGGAGGGGACAAGAGAGGGTCTGCAGGTATAGGGGGGCTGTCACAAAACATTACATTTTACTAGACCACTACCTACCCAGTGGTTTTCAACCCTTTTCACATCAAGGTCCGTTTAGGGATGGGACGATATCACGATTATTGTGACAAAAGAAATTGCGATTTACGATATTATCGCGATAATCAAAATCCATTATTCTGGGGCGGAACATTTGCCTAAAAATAGCAGATCTACACGTTGCGTTGTGAGCTTGTAGATTGGTTATTTTTTGGCAAAGATATTTAGAGAGTGAAAAAAGACTGCATCAAGTACGTATATTATAAGTACCTTTTACCAATTATAGAGGGTTTAAATGGTACTGTATATGCAGCTCGGCAAATAAAAGGTGAATTGATCACTGTACATTTATCACGTTAAACGATAATATCGCTTATCGTCCCATCCCTATGTCCATTATTCATTCGGCATTTGAGCCACACAGACCACCAGTTGATGAGAGTTAGCTTCTCAGACCCAAAACGTTGAATATATTGTTATCCTTAGATCAGACTTAGTCCGCATTTCCATGCTGTATACTGTAGATGTGGTACTGATAACAAGTCAATCAAAATAACAATTCTTCTGCATTCTCTAATTGTGTAGACTTCTTGTAAATCAAGTAATGCAGGTGTTTAACAATAATGTAATTCTTACGGGTCCATTTGGTTTCATTTTACTCTCCCAAGAGTTAAAGACCTATTATGGTCTATTTGGTCACCAACTCTGCATCATTTAGCTGGGGACCACCTGGAACCCCTCAAGGACCACTGGTTCAAAACCACGGATATACAGTACCGATACAATTCTTTCCTCCCCCGATACCGATCCCGATACCCATAACTTGCGTATTGGTCGATACAGAGTACCAATCCAATACCAGTGTGTGATTTAAAAAAGAATCTAGGACAACTGGCTCTCGAAGTGTGGTCCAGCGACTATCTGGGTTCTTTGAGGGCATTCCAAATGGACCCTCGCAGGTCTGTAACTCAGAGAGTGAACAAATTGCTTGTTTGCATTGTGTCTTGGTGCATAAACATTCAAACATCTAGACAAACAACAGTACAATGAACAATGGTACGATTACGAACATTGAACATGCACATCAAACATGTCCCATTTCCCATATTCCCTCCTGATTGGCTACGACTGCCTTCTAAAGTTTGTGTATCTCCCAATTAGGGAGTCTTACGGGTAGATAATGGAGTGTAACATGAGGCGTGACTCACGCACGCACTGGAGCTGCAGGTTTTCATAGTAAATGTGACCTACGGTCGCAACAAGCTCTGAGGCTTGCACTGTAGATGTGCCATTTTCAAATTTTGTGTATCATTATTTTATGCTTTAACTATTGAAAAATAGCAGATATACAAGCTCACAGCTCCTCTGCCTACAAAATGATGTCAGACTTAACAGCCCCATAGACGGTTCAAGTGGTTAAATATCTGAAAACACAAATTGACATGAATCCAAAATACACTGATGACGGTACTGTCAAACGATGAAACTACATGGAATCTATGAAAAGTTTGTGGGGGTCCCTGCTTCATCTCTCTCTCAACCAAGGGGTCCTTGGCCTGAAAACGTTGAAGACCCCTGTACTAAACATTAACAATAAGTTAGCGCCCACCACTGGTGCTTCTATAATGAGGTGATTATTGTAATAAGATCTACCTGCAGGTCCCGCCCCAGCAGCAGAGCCCGGGGCCTCGCTCTCCATCCATGGGCTCGCCCAGCATCAGTGCCTCTTCCTCATCGTCCTCATCCTCATCGCCCGCCCTGGAGCCCGCCGGCGAGCTGCGCAAGGAGCCCATGAACATCTACAATCTGAACGCCATCATCAGAGACCAGGTGGGACAGTGCATGTGTGTGTGTGTGTGTGTGTGTGTGTGTGTGTGTGTGTGTGTGTGTGCGTGCGTGTGCGTGTGCGTGTGCGCGTGTGCGTGCGTGCGTGCGTGTGTGTGTGCGCAGGGGAGGGGGGGAAAGGCTCACAGCGAGCTTGTAGATCTGCTATTTTTGAAAAGTCGTGAAAATAATGTGTGCAAATCTTTGAATATATGTATGTTTTAAGCGAACATTTGTAACTTGCACCACTGACAGAAACATTCAAAAAACTTTAGAAGGATTTGAAATATTCAAAGACTTTTCACAATTTTTTTAAAAATAGCAGATCTACAAGCTCGCAGTGTGGCACTCTGTGCCGTGCTATGAGCTTGTAGATCTGCTATTGTTCAATAGTTAAAGTACAAAATAATGCATGATAATTTGTTCCCAGTTTAAATGTGTTAAACCCCCTGAAAAACATTCATGGGAGGCCCGCGGTGAATCCTTGTACTCAGGGCCCAGTATTTGGTGCGGCACCTTTTTGTGTGTGTGTGTGTGTGTGTGTGTGTGTGTGTGTATGTGTGTGTGTGTGTGTGTGTGTGTGTGTGTGTGTGTGTGTGTGTGTGTGTGTGTGTGTGTGTGTGTGTGTGTGTGTGTGTGTGTGTGTGTGTGTGTGTGTGTGTGTGTGTGTGAGTGAGTGAGTGAGTATATTTTAGTTGCAGACCACTTTCAACCTCGACGTCACATTTGTACTGTAGGTAGCTCTGGACAGAGTATCTGCTGAATGCATCACAGCGTGTTGTGAACTTGCAGATCGCTATTTCCACTGTTATTGGACAACAACACTGTTGTGTAAAAAAGTATAAAAGAATACTTAACTCTTTCACTTCCAAGCATACTTAACCAAACTACGTACTAACCATTGCCAGCTATCTTTAGTTTTTCCTTACATTTTCAAGTATGTTTTTCAATTTTTCAATCGATCCCCCCGTTGTTCATGCTTCTGTGGAAAGAAATGCGCGACGCGTTTGAGCCTTGCAATCCATAGTTATCCGCCATTGAAATATCCGCTGTTTTGACCGAGAGCAAGCGAGAACAAGGAAGCAGAGAAAAAGCAGCTTCAGTGAAAACAGGGAACGGATGGAGATGCAGCTTTTTGGTGACGCCATTTCTTTTGTTCCAGATAGGACTGATCGCTACCTTGTGAACAACCCAAAAAAGCCAAAAAAGCATGGCAATGTGGACGTGTCTCATGTCCTGCAATGAAAGAGTTAATTGGTTAATTGAATCATTTACATAAATTTACATTATATTTGATCCAGTGCGACTCCTGATTTCGATTAATCGGAAAAAGTTGAATCGATAGAATAATCGCTTAGAACACAATGGTTGGTTCTGTTCTCTCACCCCCCTTTTCAGGGTGTCGCATCAAATTCTGGGCCCTGGGTACAAGGATTCACATAAGGATTCACTGTGGGCCCCCATCAATGTTCTTCGTAGGGGGAGGTGGTTTAACCCATTTAGACAGGGAACGCATTATTACGCATTATTTTGTGCTTTAACTATTGAAAAATATCAGATATACAAGCTCACTGCGAGCTTGAAGAAGCAAAATTTGAGTTACAAATGTTCGCTTAAAAAATACATATATTCAAAGATTTGCACACATTTTCACTACTTTTCAAAAAGAGCAGATCTACAAGCTCGAGCTGCGAGCTTGTATATCTGCTATTTTTCAATAGCTAAAGTATAAAACAATTAAGGCCCCTCCACCTTGGGCCCTGGTAATTCAGCCCCACTCTCCCCCCCCCCCCCCCTTGTGACGCCCCTGACCCTTTTGGTTGTCCTTGTTCCCTGCAGGTCAAACACCTCCAGCGCGCAGTGGACAGGTCTCTCCAGCTGTCCAGACAGAGGGCTGCGGCCAGGGAGCTGGCTCCTCTGCTAGACAAGGACAAAGAGAGCTGCCTGGAGGAGATGCTCAAGTTGAAGTCCTTACTCAGCACCAAGAGAGAGCAGATAGCCACCCTCAGGCTGGTCCTCAAGGCTAACAAACAGGTGTGTGTGATGGGGGGGGGGGGGGACTTAAACATCATTATGCTTTTTGCTGTATTTCATGAAAGTTCTCAGGTGTGTCTGCTGGTCTGGGAGCTCGAACAAATGATTTGGTTTTTATTTGTTAGTTTGTTTGTTTGTTTTAGTGATGAGTGGTGTTTTCTTTTTTCGTGGGCTGTTATTTTTTCGTCTTTTGTTACTCATGGCCGTCAGTTCCGAGACCGACCTGATGTTGTCTGGACTGAGACCTCCCAAAATAATTTGGGGACTCCCGACTCCTGGTCTAGTGCTAGGCATTTAGCTATTACTTCTTCCACCATTGTTGTTTTCATCAGTGTTCGGAGTCTGGGCAACCCTTCTTCTGAGTAGGGCCGGGTAGTGTCCACTGAATTTACCAGAGAGCACACCAGCACTCTCAGTGCATTTTTACAAACGCTCCCAGGGACTCCCAGTGACTTCCAGTGACCCATAATTAGGGCCAAATGCCGAACGAATGCCAGTACCCTGAGTCAGGCACGTGCACACATAGACATCAAAGGGGGTTTAAGCCCCTACCCTTTTATCCGTCTGTAAAAAAGTGCTCTCTCTAGACCATGAATGCAGTTTTTACTATGGTGAAAGAAATGCAAATGCCCTCTTTCCTTGCCATACCCGAAGGCATCATTCTAGAGAATTGCCTTGTCCAAACTCTCCTGAACTTGAATGCAGCATCTTAGGTTTAAATCAAGAAATGTGTAGAAATCAAGCATCGTCAACATAGCTGACCTCCAAGCTCACGACTGCGACGCGTTGTGATCTTGGAGGTCTGCTATTTTCAATGTTTTGACCTAAAGGCCTGTTTAGAAATTTCAGCCCCTGCCTCTCTAAGATTCTCTGCACGTCCCTGCCCTGAGTCAAATGTAAAATCATTGGATTTCAAAGTGAAGTTTGTCAAACATCCTGACAAACGTCCTGCCAGGCCATCATCATGGGGTGTGTTGTTACACAAACTTTCTATGCCGAGCAACACTAAATATGCATTATCCGGGACAGATATGTTAACCAATTTGACCACATCTCTGGTGTCTGCAATAGATGCTATATCAGAGCCCTAAAGTCAATACTTTAGGGCTCTGATATACAGAGTTATTACCGGGGCGGAGGCATTGGGCCATGTCAGTCAAACGTTTATGGATCTTTACGTAATAAATAAAAAATGGGTGTGGCAGGAAATTCAAATTTAAGAAACTCACTTTGCTTTTTACTAATGTGATTGCCACAGAGTGCATCATCTAAAATCCCTTGATGAAATGTTCAATGGGATTGCGAAGAGGGGGATAGTAGAAGGCAGTCGCATTGCTTCAGCAACATAATCTTTGGTGTTCTGTTCTTGTTCTTGTTATATATACCAAGGGTCTTCAACAGGGGGTCTGTGACCCCTAGGGGGTCCTCAGAGTTACTTTAGGCGGTCCTCCAAATCTTTGTGTGATAGAAACCATTTTTCTTCTTTTATATTAACCACTTGAACCCTTGTGTCCTTATTCGGAGAACTTTAGCCAAAAATAGTAGATCTACAAGCTTGTAGATCGGCTATTTTTGTCAAAGAGGTTTGGTGTATAGAGGAGAAAAAAGAGCACACTAATTACAGCGTGAAAGGTCAAGTATTGACGGTTCAAGTGGTTAAATATCTGAAAACACAAATTGTCATGAATCCAAAATACACGATGATTGTGCTGTCAAACAATTAAATTATGGAATCTCTCTCGTTGAAGACCCCTGATATATACACTATATAAAAGAAGTTCACATGGGGGGGGGGGGGGGGGGGGGGGTTGCGCTACAGTATGTTTACCCCCCTGTTTTCTCCTAATTGATTTGGTTGCGACACAGGGGATTGTGAGGGGAAATGATGTAGAGGAAATACAGACCTAATATAAAGCCCCGAAGGACTCTCATCTCTTCAGCATTGTTCAAGCTGGTTAATAATAGCCAGGAGTGGACGTACTGCCCATAGCAGAACAATAGGGAAAATATATAGGCTTGTACAAAAGGTTGTAAGACGAAAGCCACCGTGTAAAGAGTTGAGAATTCGAGGTATTCTTGATGACAAAACTGATATCCACTGTTTAAAGATGTGGGAAGCAATGTAGCATGACGCTATTGGCATAAAAATGTAATTAAAGTACCAAAAGTAAAAGTACTCCTTAAGCAGAATAAGGACAATGTAATTATCATTTTTAGTTTTCACAATGTATTAAGATCTTAGGAAAATAGCAGATCTACAAGCTCGCAACGTGCGCAAAATTGTACAGTACTTGAGTAAATGTACTTAGTTACTTTACACCACTGGCAATGCAACTTCGGTGTGACTGAGCAGGAATGCTGCGCCTTTAACTAAAGCAATGCACTTTTAGAGACATACAGTATTTACTGTGTGCAGTATACTCGCTATGGAATCCCTTGTAACTCTGTAATAGAGATTATTTTTAGAACAGGCCTTGGATATTACCTTTATGTCTATTTTTTTAGATGAATCTCAAATAGAGATGAATTGCAAATAACATAATGGCATCCACGATGTCCTCCTTCCTACGTGCACTGCAGGACTTTGGAACGCAGTATGTTTCCAATCGTTGTAGAGTAGACAATGGAGCCAATTTATGAGCTTCAACGTTTTCGCTATCAATCCAGTGCTGTTCCCCTCTGAGCCGGCAGACGGTTTCAGACGTAATAAAGTGAGACAATTATCTGGCCAATGGCCCTCATAGATCATTGAAACTAATGACACTTTTCTTGAAAACTGCTGAGCCATGCTCACATTGTTCCCATCTCTCTTGACAGCGTTTGCTGTTTTTATTAACTGGAGGATCTACGCTTTATAAAACTGGTTGGAATAATAACAACATTTGAAATATTTTCTTTTGACCAGAACCCAGTAGAATGTAAACTTAGCTTGATTTATACTTCATTGCACACAGCAGCGAAAATAGTAGATCTAACTAGCGTGTGATGCGCCAGATAAGCGACTGTCAGGTCGCAGCGTGATTTTAGGGCAAAATGTGTAGGAGCAGTGTACAAAAATGTTTGAAAAAATCAGCCTGATGGTGGCGCTATATGGGACAGATCCATGTTGATGACATGAGTGTAGAGTAGACATACTGTGTACCGATTTGCATGATTTTAGGGAAAATTCTGTTGGGGCAGTGTCCAAAAATGTGTTTGAAAAAAATCGGCCTGATGGTGGCGCTATATGGGACAGATCCATGTTGAAGACATGAGTGTAGACATACTGTGTACCGATTTGCGTGATTTTTGGGCAAAATCTGTTGGAGCATTGTCCAAAAATGTGTTTGAAAAAATGGGACTGATGGTGGCGCTATATGGGACAGATTCATGTTGACGGCTCTCTTGGCACCGCCGAGGTGGACGCGTGGGTACTGGCCCCGGCTCTCCCGGTCTCTCCTAGCCCGAGTTACGGCATTTTATGTGCGCTGCAGTGGCGGGGGTCCTCCACTAGGGGTGCGGCCACTTTTGCATCCATTCTGGAGCACCAGGAGTCGGTGGTCCCCGGGAATTCCCCGTGAACAGCCCCGTTAGGGTGGTCATTTGGTCATTTTTGCACTTTTTGGTGGCGGCGGAAGGGGTCCATGGGGGTCCTTGGAGCTCCGGGGGTCCCTGGAGGTTGTGGAGGTTGTGGATTGGCAGGCAAGGAGTGTATGTGCAAGGTTTGGCATGGATTGGGGCAACGGTGGCGGAGATATGAGTTGGGGAAAAGTGTGACGTGACGGACAGACTGACAGACTGACTGACAGACTGACTGACTGACAGACAGCCGGTGGAGGTTTTGGTAGTAACTGCGACCTGACGGTCGCAATTATTGGCTTAGGAATGCAACAAAAAAAAGAAAGAAAAGAAAATCCATGAATTCAAGTCTCCATGGGATGAGTAATCAATTGGGGGGAAAAAGTGACTTTGGGGGTGAGCTATCCCTCTAAGATGCATGCGTGTGTTTCAGACGGCAGAGGTGGCCCTGTCCAACCTGAAGAGTAAGTATGAGATAGAGAAGCGCATGGTGACGGACACCATGATGAAGCTGAGGAACGAGCTCAAAGCCCTGAAGGAGGACGCAGCCACCTTCTCCTCACTCAGAGCCATGTTCGCCACCAGGTCAGAGACAAGACACCAGCACCACAACCATCTGACATGAAGCAAATCGTTGTTGTCGTGTGGAAACCTTGTATGTCCAAAACCGTTCGTTTTGGGTTTATCATTAAAAAAATCACACCTTGTGAACTGAGTGGTGGTCAAATAAAAAGAGTCAAATACATGTATTGCAAGGTGTGTGTGTGTGTGTGTGTGTGTGTGTGTGTGTGTGTGTGTGTGTGTGTGTGTGTGTGTGTGTGTGTGTGGTCTGCCTGCTCAATAGCGCCCCTCCTTTAACGTGTGTGTGTTTGTGGTCTGTGTGTCCCTCTCCTGGTCAGGAGAGGTATGGCAGATTGGCAGGCGACATACACGGGCAGGCGACAGACATACACGGCCAGCCAGGCCAGCCAGTAACATCGTGAAAGCGAATCACAGGAGTGGTGAGACCACCACTCAAAAATTGGGTTAGGGTTAGGATTTAAACTAGTGAAAATAGACCATCTACAAGCATGTAGATCGTGTGTGCTTGTAGATCGACCATTTTCACTAGTTTCGTGCGACAGTTTTGTATGATGAAGCAGGGATTTACTTTAGGAAAAAACATACAAATTTGAAACTTGGAGATACAAGGTTAAATTTGAATCCTGAAAAGTAACAGTTTTGGGCATATGAGACGAAATACCTACAGCATGCAAATTATCGATTCAATCATTAATCGATAGTTGATTCACCTTATCGATTGATCATCGATACATTTGATAAGCAGTGATTTTCCTGGGAACCTGGCGTTAGTATTACTTGCACAAACTGCTTAGTAACACCTGACTACCTGCACAGACAAAATACTGGTGCTTGAATTAACCAAACACCACAAATGCCCTTGCAAACTGCTGCAATGTTCCAGTACATCAATCATTGTCAGCTTTAACTCATACCCTGCCAAAAAATATGTTTCTATGATAAAAACGTCTTTAAAACGTCTTTTTCACTATGGACCTCCCTGCCAGACGTCTTCTGAACGTCTTTTTTTTTTTTTTTTTTTTAAATTGATTTTTTTTTTTTTGAAAAACTTTTTTTTGGACCTCCAACAGTGTACTAGGCATGATCGCGATCGCGAAATTGCATGTTTAACCCCCATACCAACCCCATCTTTCAAACATGGCAGCCATGTTTGTTTACATTTGAAGAAAACATAAGGGCTCCTTTCTCCTGAACGCCTGAACGGATTTCCAAGTGGATTTTTTTGTTTGAAAGCTGTGAAAAGCATGCACATGCATAGTGCATGATCTGTGCACGAATGTGTGCACCAGCGTGCACACTATTTTTTTAACCCTTTGTTGGCGAACCGGCAATATAAGAGGTCATCCCACTTTAAATATGGCACCGACTGAGTTAAGATGACAACATTTTGAGCAGCTCAGATAATGTACCGTATAGTCTTTGTTTGTGATATGAATATGAATGCCGGGAATCAGAACTGTTCAATTATAATTGTTTAATTGATGAATGTAATCCAGTAAATTCTTAATGATCGATTAATTTCTAGTAGATACATTGTTAACATCCCTACTACATTATCACCGTAAAAAAGGGTCTCTAGTTAAAATTGTTTTTGCTGAACATCTTCTCTACCTCCTCTCCTTTACTGCTCCCACTCTCTCATTTGCTCCACCTCCACCCCCCGCTTCACACCTCCCTGTGTGCGTCCAGGTGTGACGAGTACGTGACGCAGCTGGACGAGATGCAGAGGCAGCTGGCGGCGGCCGAGGACGAGAAGAAGACCCTCAACTCCCTGCTGCGGATGGCCATCCAGCAGAAGCTGGCGCTCACGCAGCGCCTGGAGGACCTGGCCTTCGACCAGGAGCTGTACCGCACCACGCGCGGGGGCAAGCCCCGCGGGAAGACCAGCACCCCCAAAGTAAGTCACCCGTCCCCGGCCTCTTCCGCCCTAACCCAGGGGCCTGGCTTTAGCCTCCGACCCTCCGGCCTCACCAGTCCCGTCTCGGGCGAGCTGCATTCCGTCGTTCCCCGTAGCCCTTCCTCCTGCTCCATTGGTGGGGCGGCGCTGGCCCTCACCTCCCCTACATCGCACAGCAGGCCCCATCCCAGCCCGACGTCGCCGTCGGCCGCTCCCTCGGTGCCGGGGAGCCCCCCGGCCCTGGAGGCCCCCTCCTCTCCCTCATCCTCGGCCTGGACCCCGGCCTCCTCCTCATCCTCCGCCCCCCTGGCTCACTCCCAGTGGACGCTGGGCGTGCGGACGTTCGTGGTCGACTCCCATAGCATCAGCGTCAACTTCTCGCCCCGTAGCTCCTCGGGCCTGTCCAGGCACTACGGCCCCGGCGACGCATGCCCCTCTCCGTCCCCCTCCTCCACCGCCACCAGGGGCAGCCAGCTGAGCTCGGCCCCCTCGGACCCCTCGTCGTCCCCTTACCGCTCGAGGCCCGGGCACTCCGGTTGGAGCTCGTCGGCTCGGTCGCGGCCCCTGTCCAGCTTGACACGCTCCTCTGGCCTCTATAGCCCGTCCTCCTCCTCCCCGTACTCCTCCTCTTTCTCCGCTGCATCAGCCCACAGTTATTCCTCTGCGTACTACAGCCCCTCTTCAGCCTACAGCCCCTCTAGCTCCTACACCCCATCCTCCTCCTACAGCCACGGCTCCCACTACTCGCCACTCTACCCCAGGTACCACAGCTCTTATCGGCCTCGCCACTGACCCCGCTTTCCACTAGGGCCGGGCGATGTGACCTCAAATAGACGTTGTGGTAATTTAAAACTTTTGCCTCGATTATCCGATTCATCTACATGAGCAAGATTACGGCGGTTATTGGTTCTAAATATCGGTTTGGATATATCTTCGGTTAATTGCCCAGGCCTACCCCCCTTACTGATTATAAAACTTCATCTCCCATCATCCCTCTGTTTTCTGTCACTGGACAGAGGGGGGGAGTGAGTGGGGCTCACAGAGAGGAGGACAGAATGGTTTCCTGTTTTTTTCATTTTTTTTTTTCATTTCCTGTTTCCTGTGCCTAAGCCTCGGCCAATGGGTTTTGAATGTTCAGACTTTGCTCAGGGATTTGACACAAAGGAGCACAAGTGGCACCGCCTTCCTTTTATTCTGAGACTGTTGATTGGTCCATTCTACACAGGATGTTAACAGAGGCTTTTTAAAGAGGGTTTCTAAGCTTTTAGTTTTGCCTATCCACTCTACATGCATGACGTGATAACAACACAGGGACATTCAGACATGTTAGGGTGGACATTTTGTGGATACTTTGATTTAACACCTTAAACGAGGGCCACAACACATTAACTTTCATCCGTGTTGAGTGTTATATTCACTCTGTTTTGAATGGTAATGGATTATTACAATTATATACAGACAGCACTGTTAACCAAATGTCATTCAGCGCAAGAATTCCAGTGCAAGTCGAGAATGAGTTACTGGGATACGGTGGATGCTCAGCGTGTTTTTGAAATCTGATATCTCTCACTCTTTCTTGATCTTAAACAAGAGCCTAACAAGTGTGATGTTAGCGCTGCTGTGGACCGGGAATGAAGACCTAGTCTTTGGCACGTGCATAATTAATTCATAGGGTTTTACAAGTCGACACCCAAAAAATCACACACATTTTGTCTTGAATGCGTGCCGTTCCACCATGTATGAACATGAAATGGCTATTGTCTTATTCCTGGTCCACTGTTGCTACTGTACAGTCACCACTTTCTTCAACCTTTAGTGTTTGTACTGTAGCACCACCCAGTGGCTCACTTTAATATAACCATAATATTTGAGCTATGCATGTTCACATTTGGATGCTCTTTCGTTGCAGTCCTTTCTCTTTGAGAAATCCCTGGTCCAGTATGACTATGAATTGGTGTTCGATGGAGGAGAAACATGTATACTCTGATCATGTGTGACCTGAAACTACTGTAAGTCACAACGATAGGGAGGAAGGAAGGTTGAGAGCATGCAAACACACGGCACATGACTGGGGTTGGGATCCGGGACTGGAGGAATCTGAGGAACCGGATCCTATTTTGAGGAACCAGGAATCGGTTCCATCACATTCGGAACCGTTTCTGGAACCTGTTTTTATCACACTGTCAGAGCTGGTTACAGTATGTAGACTTCACGTCTGCTATACAATTACAATACCGGTGGTTTTGAAACTTAGAAATGTCTAGCGACAACCATAACTCTGAGAGCGTACACAATAAGGGTCCATTTGGTTCCATTTGTACACTCTCAGAGTTACAGACCTGTAAGGGTCCATTTGAAACCCCTGATAGGAGTCGTTAATGGGAACCGATACGGAATGGGATCGTTAAGAAGTAATGGTTAAGAAAGGTAAATGGATCCCAACCCTACACATGACCCATCTAGGATCAGTAGTGAACACTATAGTCCAAGTATATCGTTGCTGTCGGGCCCAAAAAAACTGCATATTTCAACTCAAATGTTGTTGTTGTTGTTTTCCTCCGGTGAATGAACGCCTTCCCTTCTTCGTGGTACAACTAGGGCTGTCACGATATGACATTTTACATGACGATTAATTGTCACTCAAATAATTGGCGATTAACGATTTAATTGTGTTTTTGTCGTTGATAATTACATTTCTGTTTGGCTTTTAGGCTTTGAAGTTGCACATGGTAGATATGACTCAACCTAAATATACAAAGAAATTACTGACATATTTGACAACTTACTACTTAAAAAATGACTTTGATAGTGGAAATAGCCGATCTACAAGCTCACAACGCGTCGCGATGCGACGCGTTGTGAGCTTGTAGATCTGCTATTTCCACTATTTCTGTCATTTTTCAACATTCACGATTATGACGATTATGACAAAATAATTGCGATAATGTCAAATAATCACGATTAGACGATTATGTAATAATTGTGACAGCCCTAGGTACAACAGCATCATGTAAAATTTGCATTGATACGAAGCCAAATTGTTTTCTTTTTTTTCATTTCCTGAAAAAGTATCAGTTTTGGACATTTCACTTTCCACCGACAGCGACGATATTAAATGTATGCGACATGGCTAAGGATTATTTAAGGGTGTGTCTCAATAGCATGAAGTGGCTCTCTCCTCGTGCTGTGTCTGCCGTGGCCTGAAGCAGGTGGATTTGCTGAAAGGAGATTCCATAGATAGCCGCTATGCTGCTGTGGCCTTTACAACATTAAAACAATGTTAATACTTTACATCTCTATAGCTTTAATATGATATCAAACATATCAAAACATATCAACTTGTTAGATTTGAACATTATAGTGCTGAATGGGTCAGCTGTTTTGGACCTTGATCTTAATTGCCACGCTGATTCATTGATAATCACATATTTCAGCTCTAATATTTCTTATTAAATTATGCAAATTCTCAAGCTGGTAATCAGTATTATTGGGTGATACTGGCCTTGTACATATGTACAGTGTATACCATACATTTAGTTGAAAATGAAATCCTAATTCCACTACTTTTAATGGTTTAGTGGTCATCTTAGAGGAGAGGGTGCCATTTAAGGCCATTGAGACACACCACAATGGCTGTGTTTACAGTTATCCTCCAACTGTAACTGCAGCACCCTCTTGCACCTCGGAGGGCATGTGCAGAGGATCAGTAGCAGTGAATAACGTTTTCAGGTTGATTAGAGAGGCTTGCTCACAGCACTGCACCAAACTCAGGGAATGTGACAAAGCGTTTCGACCATGCAGGAATTCATATTCCAATCAAATCAGAATTTTGGAAGAAGAAAAAAAAACATAATAGGTCTCGGACATTAGGCTAAACTCAAGGCGGTGGTTTTGTTAATGAGAATTTGAGATCAGAAGAGTGATGTTTTGCTTACTTCACAGCTGAAGTCATACAGTACACAGTAAAGTCCGCTGTTGTTCATTTAACTCTGAGAGTTAAGTAAAAGATTAGCCATCCTAAATCCCATCATTCTGATGTGAAATCAGTTATAAAACGCGGCACAAATATCCTGTCTTCTACTGTATACAATTCCTGTGCGAAACGTTGACGATGCTGAACAGTGATGTCAAACGCATGGTGTAATTTTATCTGGTATAGATGTGTCGTTCCTCACCATTGAGCGAGCGTACACTTGCCGAAGTGAAATAAGGCATTCGACAATTCACAGAACCATGGGGTTTAGGCTGAAAATTGGCAAGCTTTCACTTTAACCCGTCAGGATTTTGCCGTGTACAGTAGTGCACACATGATACCGTGTTCCCTGTGTATATGTGTGCCTTATTAGTACCTATTATACTTGCACAGTAACAACAATGCCTGCTATGGCTGATCACACTTGCCTTTTGTCTATATAAACACACCTCTTCTTATCATTGGACTTTCTTTTTTGCCTTTATTTCCACGCCTTCACCATATAGATTCTTTTTCTGGCCCAAATCAGTGGAAGTGACAATGACCCAGCCTTGCCAGACAACACCAGATACTGTCCATATGCAGTGCCTCAAACCAAGAATGGCAGGCCTGCTTTCTGTCCAGCGGACAGGCTCTGCCGAATTCTGGCCCATGTCCGCCCTTCCCTGTTTTTTTTTTTTTTTTTCTTGTTTTTTTTTATGCCCACAGTGTTCTATTCTTTCCAATCCTTTTCTGTCAATGGACACTTTGTTTTACTCAAATCTGTTGACTATTGTCTTTTACTGTAGACAGATGTACCCTCTTGCCTAAACACAAATGCTTTGTAATATGCAACATGGGGCAAAACACATTTGACAGGCAACTCTTTTTTCGTGTCAGATTTCTGATTGGCTCCTTTGGGAGTTGGCTTTGCCAGCATTGATTGACCCAATGACGTGTTCGTATACGTTCCTTGCCACCTCATGTCCCACACCCACAGAGTTTAAGGCAAACGACAAGCCAGAGTCTCCTCTTTAAACATTTTGCACACCACTCCCTCCATTCATTATTTCGTGTAGCCTTTTTCTAGCTCAGTTTGCGTTCCCCTCCGGCCTTTACTGCGTTCGCAATCAATTCCTGAGTCAGCGGATTTGTTCAAGCGGTGACCTCGAAGAACTTGCACGTCCATTGCCAGGTTTGCGGGCTTACAGCATGTCTGGGATTGGCCCTTTACTTTCACCTGTGCGCCACCGTCATACGACATAAAGTCGGCTTAAAAAACAACCCTCTGCAGCTCATAGAGAATAGCCGGTACATCATTTTGCTATACTTTCTAACAAACTATTTAACCAGTTGTCCTGGTTATGCTCCAAGAGCTGTTGACATACAGTTAGTGACAGGGACTGCAATTTCATCACTGTGACAGGCTGATTTTCCATTGTTTTCTCTTTTTTTTTTTTTTTTTGACTTGGCTATTTCTCTTGACCCTCGTGCTCTGCTTTGCATATTTTTATTTTTATTTTTTAATAATTAAAGATTATGATCAGACACAAGTCATATTAATTAGATGTAACATTCTGGCAGGCATTTTGGCTGAGCTGAAGAAGGAAACCAGTGTGATCTCCTCTCTGTGACCACCCCGCTCCTCCTAAACACACACACACACACACACACACACACGCACACATGCGCGCGCACACAAACACACACATGCACATCTCTCTGTCCAACATCCCATGAGTGCTAATTGTCCTATTGTACCCCCAGGCCCAAATTCAAAACTAGCCGTGATGGAAAGAGGACCCCAAGTCTGTCAAATGTTTTCTGCCCCAGTCAAATACACCAATGAACAACTTAAAGTAACACCCCATTATAGTTATTAAACTGTGTGCTTCTCATTACTTATGGGCCATCCGTACGGGCGTTGTGGATTTGTGGAGTGGATAAGCTAGTCTTGTATGTAGCTGTGGTGGTGGTGGTGGATGGTAGTCATCTGTGTATTTTCTACTCATTGGTATATGAGACTATGTCTACTTCATAAGTTATAAATAGGGAGTGGAGACCTTTATTAATCCCCAGGGGGGATTTGGTTTCACCTTTAACCCTGCTGATGGCTATACTCAGATGGCCATGATGAGTGCTCGGGGGTGGGGAGCTGTTAGGGGCGAGTGTCTTGCTCATGGACACTTCGACACATGTGTGGGTCGGGAGGCAAACCGGTGACCTTCTGATTACCAGACAGCCTCTCTGCCCACTAAAATCCCCCCCCATTACTGTTAGGTTATAATATAGTAATACCTCCACTGTCAATTGATACTAATGGACATAGGATTAAAAGTAAGAGTTTTAATGGAGTTACCTTGCAAATCTGAAAGGCCTTTGATGTCACAGGGAAGATTGTCCTTGACATTCAATTGTCTTAGGGGAATACCCCTTCAGCCTCTATACTGTGTGTGGCCAAAGTAATATATAACTTGCAACATATCTCAATATTTAATTGTCATGCTTAACACATCGCAGGATACAAGGGACCACAATATTACATACAGTATTGTGGCCCAAGTTTCATAATTTACATGGGGTTGTTGCAAACTCAACCAATCAGCAAGTCTGTAATAATACCATGTTGTTCACGCATCCGCGCAGCAAACTCCTCGGTGTGAGTTCATCCATCTGTACTGTAACTCTGAGAGTGTACAAATGGACCCGTAATGGTCCATTTGGATACATTTTGTGCACACTCAGAATTAAATTAACACGAGGATTTTACTGCGCATTCCTGGCAGACTGTTAAATGTCATTCCCCACTGAATGTAACGTGTCAAGATGCCTGTTTTGCTTTTTGAGCACTTTATATGCACGTGTAAATACTGAGTATTTTAAAAGCTGAATCTGTACAGTGTTATGTTAATATTCATATGATATACTGTAAATATTATGTATAAATTAACAGTATTTTGCGTGTCTTTGTATTTTGTGAATGGGTGGTGCTCGTTATCAATGCTTGTGCTCTTAAATAATGTGCTGTTAAGGTTATTTTTCCCCAAACATAGGTTGGTCCTCACTAATGCTCATTATTATAAGATGGCACCATTTCTGTCCACTCACTTCTGTACCTCTGAGGAGAGCTGTGGACAGTTCAGAAACCATGCCTACCAGTGGTCATTTCAACTTTATTATTTTTGTTAATGCAAGAACAATAGCTTATAGTTCAGTATGCTAATTTTCCAGCAAGAGAACGGCTGTAGTTACTTGCACAAGCAGAGTGCGCAAGTACCGTATTCGGCTGGGTATGCAGATGTCCCCCTTTTTTGAAGACCGTAGCCCTGAAACGTCTGGGATTCTGGGAATGTATGTACAGTAGTATGTATGTATGTAGGTGCGTATGTCGGTGTGTGTATGTCGGTGTCTCATCATTAACAGCCAATGAGGGACCAACATTCATGGTGATGCCCCCGGTGATGTCAGCAGAGTTTGGTATATACTGTAAGAGCGTTCTTGGTAATGGCTTCATTAACAGCCAATGATGCCAGCAGCGCACACCTCGTGGCCTGCTTGTATGTGGCACAAGTTGGCACCTTGACAGAGTGCAGTTCTAGTTTATATTATTGTGGAATCCCCATTCCCCATAGATGATGTCACTGGTAGGCAGGTTTCTCAACTGTCCACAGCCCACCAGTGAGACACGGAGTGAGTAGACGGAAATTGTCCCATCTTATAATGAGCATTAGCTCTGGTCCAGAGCGTCAGCACTGACGCTCTTGACAGGCGGCTGACTAAAAGACTAGACCAGGATTTCTCTATCCCTATAGGGGCTCAACTTCAGTCAAAATAAACAAAACTACTTCACTACTCACCTAACCAAAGGTAGTTTTGCATTGTTGAAAGTCTATTCTCTGCGGTGGGAAACCTCTCAGCACCCCACCCACTCTGTAAAATACATTATTTTTGTTGTGAAATAAAACGCATTCAACTCGGCCGGTTATTTCCGGGTTGTGTCTGCGGTGGCCGCTGGGTGGCTCGAGGTGGGTGCGTTTTATTTTGTGACAAAAATAATGTATTTTAATTAATAATATTTTACAGAGTGGGTGGGGTGCTGACCGTTTCTCACCGCGGAGAATAGGCTTTCAACAACGCAAAACTACCTTTGGTTTGGTGAGTAGCGAAGTAGTTACGTTTATTATGACTACTTCTACTACTTCGAAGTTGAGCCCTCGGAGGCGTACAGAAATCCTGGTCTAGTCTTTTAGTCAGCCGCCTGGACCAGAGCTAAATGAGCATTAGTGAGCTTTTTTCAACCTTTTCTTCAGTTATATGAAGAAAAGGTTGAACATGGGTGAAGTGCTCATTTAACCATTAGAAGCCACAACTTGATATGGTCATATTTCTATCCCCGGTTGATATGAATAACCATACTCAATGGTATGATGAATTGCTAAAATAGCAGATCTACAATTCCAGCTTGTACATCTGTTCTTTTTGCTATTTCTTTGAAATTTTGGTTGAGGGAGGCAGAAATTTGGGGGATACTTTAGAAAATCTTCACCTATATTGAATAAATTGGAACGCCAGGTTGAATGACAAAAAAGGGGAAAAAAGAAAGAAAACAGCTCTCGTCCCCATCTCTTTTGAGTTGACCATTGACACTTACCTATCGATGAGGGGGTAAGTCAATTCATTTTTCTCTAGGCAAGTAAGTAATTATGATCTTTCATTATGCTGTTCATTCGTAAACGACATGTATTGTTGTTAGATGGATCTTTTAATTGTGTGTTCATCTAATGGTTGACAGTCTTTTCCAGATTGTCAGCAGTCTGCTGCCACAGTACCGCTCTGCGCAGCCTCCTCAAAGCTGAGTGGAACAACCGTTGCTACATCACAGGTAACTGCCACCACACGGCCACATGTTGGTTCTATATGCACCTGCCACCAAAACCAGTGTTCTCACACTTGACAACGGGGGTTATTTGTAATACAACACTTTCAAAACCAACCTGCCTCCCTGTTTGGGTCACTACTGGAGTTGAAAGATAAAAATAGCTTACATGTCATCCTTTGGAACAGACATTCACTTATTTAAGGATCTTGCATCTACTGGTCCAAGCAAATTCATTTGGGTACAAACTGTTAAATCACTAAAGTGTTTATCAACCACAGTAACAGAGACAGTTTACTTGAGTATTGTACTTAAGTACAGATTTTGAGTATTTGTACTTTACTTACTTAGGGTGCCCTCACACCAAAATACCTAGAGTGGAAACCGCCAATGCATTTCAATGAGAAGGGAGCGTTTTTTGCAGAAATCCTCTGCTGGCATGAAACCGCTTCACTCTCATTGAAATGCATTGGCAGAACGCGGATTCCACTCTCATAGGTATTTTGGTGTGAGGGCACCCTTAGTATTAGATTTTTTTTACTAGGTACTTTAAATACTTTCACTCAAGTACTTATTTCCAAGACAAATATTTTACTTTTAATCAAGTATATTTCTAGTTGGTAATCTTGAAAAATCAAACAGATCCATCTTGATCACATGACTATAGAGATGTTTACTGTTTTTTTTAATGTGATGTTTGGACAGATTCTGTAGGAGCAATTTAAAAACAAATGCCAAAGTCAGCCTCCTGGTGGTGCTATAAAAGGCTGATGTGGAAAATGCAGGGCAGAGGTTTTAGTGCCACCACGAGGCTGATTTGAGAAACATAGGGTGACATTTCTTCCTTGGCCTAGTGGGAATGTGTGTGGAAAGTTTCACGGCAAACTTTGGAAGCCAATCTTAGCCAATCGGGATGGAATATGAAAAATGTTACAGATCCGTCTTGATCACATAACTATAGGCTACAGATACTGTGTACCGATTGCCTTCGGCCTGACGAAGACAATTATAAATATGAATGATAATGATTCAATAGATAAGCGCTAATATTAAAAAGCCTGTCAACAGAACCTACTGTAGCAAGTTTACCCTTTTGAGTGTTACTTGCATAATGTCCTGTAATGTCTGAGAAATGTTTACATTTCCTTCTTCAACTGTGTTTTTAAAAGTGTTGCATAGCGAGTGCTGACAACTTAATTTGCTATTGTTGTGGAGACTGCCATGCTCAACTCAAATGTTTTCAGACATTATCAGGATGAGAAAACCTAGGCTACGGGATTGTATTGAATGAGTAGCAGGGTAGAGAGCAACTGTGGTTCATCAAGTTTAAATAAGAGAAGGGCAAGTTCTCCTATGAAAGCAAACAGGCAGGTGCTCAAGCACTGGTTGGCTCCTACAGTATGTGTGCACCTGATGGAGGCACTGCATGCACACACACTAGGTCTCAGGTTAAACTGCATGCTACACAGGGAGTCACTTGTTGCCATGAAATTAGTGCTGAATTGTCAGATGTCATGAAAGATGTGAAGAACACACTGCTCTACTTCACCATTCTGAGGTTCGATGGATTCCACACGGAACAGTAGTGTTGTCACGCATGTTGAAATTATGTGTCTAGTATATCTTAAAAAAAAAAAAAAAAACATTTTCAAATGCTTGCTGTGTTTACCAAAGACAAACTTTACTATCACTTATATAAGGATTTATAAATTCATCATGAAACCACTGCTTGCAACAACAGGGTTAGAGTTAGGGTTAGGTATTTGCAATATTATCCCCAAATGGCACCTGTCTGCAACTGGTCAGACCGCTGCAATTTCTTGCAACTGGTTGCAAAAGGTTGCGACTACTGTAGTTGCTTACAGTAGGTGTGGACTGGGCTTTAGGCTTTGTAAACAATAATTGCACGGGGACGACATGAGAAATAACTTATTATACAAAGAAATGATTAATATATTTAATAACTTTATACGTATACTTAAAATAATATATATATATAATGTGTGTACTGTATATATATTATATATATATATATCTCAATACGCAACTATTTTTTAACGCTTGAAATATGAAAATGTTTCAATGTGGGCATGATTCTGACAATTATGACGATTATAACTGTGATTATCTCAGATAATTGTGACAGGCTGTAATTACTGTGTGTCTAACACTTTTCCTTTTGGGGTTTTGAGTGCACCACTGAGAAAGATAAAGTTCTATAGTCTGGCACACCCCCTCTCCCCTTGTGGCCTTCTCCTCTTGCAGCCTTGTGTCAGCCTCCTGGGAGCATCAACCCTGCTGTCCACACAGCAGAAGCCTGCCTTGAGTGCCTCTCCCCTGGCTTCCTCAGCCCCCCGGGTCCTCCGCCATCACCCTCCATCAACTGCCTTCCCAACTTAAAGTATCTCAGAGCCTCATCTGTAAACTCTGAACGATGAATCCATCCATCGTTTAGAGCAGTGGAGGAAATACAGCCCCCACAATGCCTCTGGAGCAGTGGTTCTCAAACTGACCCCAGGGGAATTGGTTAAAAATAGCATTGAAATCAGTTTAACCACTTAACCCATACTATTATGTCAACTGTTTGAAAGTTTCTAAATGATCAAACACAAAGCACTTGGAAAAATATTTCCAGGTGGGGGTCCACGGCCAAATCCAATTATTCTTGGGGTCACAGAAAAAAAAGAAAAAAAAGAAAAGGGAACCACTGCTATGGAGAAAACTGCTGGATAATGGATCGCAATAATATCAGTGATTCTAGGGCACTACTGTGAGTGGATGCTCAGTAACTTAATACAATTCTGTCCTTCACCTCCTAAAGCTATTATCCATATATTCATCGCTTCATTAATGCTGTTTGAAATAACCAAGTCAATGTTTCATGTCATGAAATAATGACAAGTATAGTGTAAGTATGAAAATCTTTGAATGAATCGCTATACAATCAATATGTCCAAGTTACAAAATGACTTGGCAGAATTCAGTGCTGTGTGTGCATGTGTGTGTGCGCGCACACACACGCGCGTGTGTTTGAAAAGCATATAGCCTACTGCTGTAGGAGTTATTAGCTTTGGAAAATGTCACAGGTCTACAATGGTTAAATCGACCTGCTTTTACATAATGCTTCTGTAACCACAACCAGGGTCAGATCCTCCCTTATTGGCCAGGGGAGATATTAGACTTATGGGCTACAGACCCATGTTACTCTGTTACATTTACCACCAGTTAATACCCCTCTCCCCCTCAAAAAACACGGATCTATGTCACAGCATCTGTGCTGTGGGAAACAAAACACCTGCCTTAGGCCAAAGGAGACAGGAGGTCTTCTGGGTTACTCTGGGTCTACTCTGCTTCACTTCCTCAGTGTTTGAACATTCACACACCCTCTCCTCATTCTCACATCCTTTTGTGTTTGTGGGGCAGTTTACAGTAGCTTTAAAGTTTCAATTTCTATGAGGAAAAACTGCAAAAAGACACACACATGACACATCCCACACCTACAGTATGGGTGCTGGGTCAAAAGTTTATCATATAAATAAACAAAATAAATGTGTACACCAAACAAAGCTCATTGTATTTGAGAGTGACGAGAGTAACCAGACTCTTCCTCTGACTTTTGAGTAATATTGTCTGTGGAAAACAGTATAGTGTAGTAATAATAATTATAGTTATCGATATTGCACTTTACATTTGAAACACATCTCAAGGTGCTACAGTAAGGAATAAAAAACATTTGCATTAAACTAATCTCACAAAAAAAGGAGTGTTTTAAAAAACGATAAAAAAAGGCAAGGGGCAAAGAAATCCTATGGGTTAAACCCTGAATAGCTAAACAAATGCTTTATTAGCCTTTAGTAATCTCTGGAAAGCATTGACAGACTGTGGATCTTAGTGTATAAATGAGAGTTAGCGCCGTGGTGGCTCAAATTGCCTCAAAACGTCTCTCTCAAATCCACTCTGCAAACAGGAGATGTGTTTGGTGTGCATTTTATTTTGTTTATTCTACACGTTTCTATTTCTAATCACCGGAAGCAACACTGATAAGTAATAACTGATTTGAGGCATGGCATCAAACAATTCTCTGTGTCATTTCATAGCTGTATCTGTTGTCACTAGCATTTTATTTTTGGCTGATCATTCTACTCTACATGTGAACATTTAATGCATTTTGTGTGTGCTTACAGGAGCACACTTTTCTGAACAAAGAGCCTTACTCATCCTTCTGTACTCATTAGAGCAGGGGTCTTCAACAGGGGGTCCGGGACCCCTAGGGGATCCTCAGAGTTACTGTAGGGGGTCCTCCAAATCTTTGTGTGATAGAAACCTTTTTTCTCCTTTTTTATAGTAACGCTGCGAGGCGTTGTGAGCTTGTAGATCGGCTATTTTCGGCAAAGAGCAGACTTAAGTACAGAGTGAAAGGTCAAGTTTATTAAGTATTGGCGGTTCAAGTGGTTAAATATCTGAAAACACAAATTAACATGAATCCAAAATACACAGACGATTGTGCTGTCAAACGATGAAACTATATGGTATCTTGTGGGGGTCCCTGCTTCATCTCTCTCTCAACTAAGGGGTCCTTGGACTAAAAACGTTGAAGACCCCTGCATTAGAGTCTTACATATATATATACCACTGTTTCCTCTGGAGAAAATGAATCAATACAATAATAATAATAATAATAATAATACAAATAAATAATGACAGTGCCCTGTAGTACAAGCACAAACTGAAACAATGCATTCCAAATATTACATACTGGTTGTGAGCGACTGTTAGCATCATATTTAAATATGCTGCAAAATGTTACAGTATAGGTTATAATATGCAAGGCTGGCTTGATTTATTTATTTTCTTAACTATGGTTGATCCAAACAGTGTACAGACTAGTAATGGCAACTTGATGTAGTAGTAGTTCAAAGTTGTACTGTACGTGTCCATTAGACAAAGTGTTAGTACTAGATGGTTCTCAACCTGTGGGCAGAGGGGTCCCCAAATGATTGGCTTAATGTGCAACATTGTTTTCTCACTCAACAGTATAAACAAACCAACATACAGTATAATTTCCACATTTCTAAAGTGACAATTGAATGACTTTTAAGACCTTTTTTATACTGCAAAACTATGTTATTATTGCGTCAAAAGTAATCAATCTATACTATAAAATATCAAACATTGGACAAATTATGAACACATATTGTGTAAGTGCTTGTCAGGGTGGGGGCTCCCCTATTCAGGCACCCCCAACGGTCCTCGAGGGTTTCCCAAGCTAAATGATAGATAGCTTGTACACTCTCGGAGTTAAACAAACACTGAGGATTTTACTGTGTAGATTGGAATTGTCTCAAATGGGGTACTAATGCATATCAAACTGGGGTTCTTGATAAAAAGGTTGAGAATCACTGTAACTAGATAATGTTTACAATTATGGACACCATTTTGCAGTGAATATTAGTTTGTTTCTCAAACCTACACCAACTTTAGATTTTTCCACTGCACGCAATAGGAAAGAACGTTAAAAGCATGGCAGCATCATGACACACAAACCAACCAATCAACAAACTGCCAAAGATTCATTTCAGGCTTTCACATTTCAGCTTTTTTAACATTTGTGCCTGAATACATCATTTAACTGGCATTTTAATTTAATTACTTGTGTTTGGGGAAAAAATAATATTACGCAATTTTTTTATTGAGTTTGCTTAAATATAAATTTGGGGGTTTGGGTCAGGCAGCGCACAGACTTTTCCAAAACTACAGTATGTGAATGTCTACTTGTCTATACAAAGTTAATGGTAAATTGATTTGTTGCAAGCTTCTACTAGAAGGAGACACACTGAAAGTTGTATACAATTAGAGTGTACATGTCTTCCTTCTCACTATTGCATACTGTGTGCAGTATTATTGAAAAGCAACCACATGGACTTGGGTGCTCTACTGCTCTTGGCATAAAACAAGGTCATGGCATGGACCCTAATGTCAGTTGGCGAGTCTGGGGACATTGACAGCAGGCTTATAGCTATTGCAACTGATTCTGAATTACTTGTTTATCGCTGGTGTTGTGATCATGGCTATAAATACTGACAAACCTGTAATTGAAACGTGACATGTTTGTTTTGGCACCCCCGCCTGGTTAGTAAAGTTACAAAGGTAGCCTATGTATGACTTTCCTTTTGATGATGATGATGATGATGATGATGATGATGATGATGATGATAGACTTGATTAGATTAAATTAAAAGATTATGATTGTGAGGAACAAGAAAGGGGAAGTTAATGCTACTCATAATTTATGAGTATTGTCAATAAGCCCAGTAAATTGAGTGTTCTTCTTCTTATCCTTCATTCAAGATATTCAAGAGACCCCTTGATTAGTTCAGTGGTTGAATGGACCTGAGAACTGGGAACTATTGTCCTTAGTGATTAGCCTTTTTTGTCTCTCAGATTGATTGATTTCTAAGAGGATTTTAAATCCAAGAAAGCTTATGGCTTGTTTCCATTGGGGTAGGCTACTCAATTCATCTGAACATTTAATGACAGACAAGTATAGGTACAATACTATGCAAAACATCATATCAAAAGTTAGAAAAAATAAATACAAATGTGGAGATATTTGATAGAAAAGTCTTCAAAGATTTCTCTGGGCCCCAAATCAGGAAACTGAACTGAGGACTTTGCACTTTGAAACAGGGGTTGTGTCGAAACAAACAGGTTACTTGTTAGGCTATGTATGTGTATACGTTTGTCAATACATTTTGGAGAGTATGTTGGCAATAACTCAAATGTGAAATGATACTCAACTATTAAGTATCCTTTAATTGGCGGATATCATGGATGAATTACATGATGACACTGAAGAAGACATTATGATCAGCAATACTATGTAATAGCCCATTTAATTGTCAGTCTTACTGTATTTCATAAGATCCTGCCTTTCGAATGATTAATAAATGACCCCTAGATAGTTGGGGAATGCAGCATTTGTTGGCCTGGTATGTTTTCTTCTGATAAAATCACATTTTTGGGTTAAAACGAAAAGTTTTTGTTTAAAAGTTAAAGCTCATATTCTGATAGTAGCCTATGCTGTATAGAGTGTTTGTTCAGTATAGGGGTCATTGGGGTGGACCCACCTGAAACAAGTACTTTTCAGGTGGTCAGCCAATTGGGAAAGATTTGATAATGATTCAGTTTCAATTATGTATGCCCATGTATTTTTCCTCATCACTTCCAATTTCACTTGTAGGCATCATGTAGGCCAGGGGTGTCCAAAAAGTAGATTTTGATACCAGTAGATCACAAAGACTCTGCAGGTTGACCACATGACATGCCCCTATAAAAAGAATATACTGGTAATTAAAATAGCAAAAATATATATTTCTTAAAAATAAATCACAAAACCCCTCCTTTTTGGTAGTTGTCTTGAATTAAGGTGACTTGATTGATTGACATAAAGAAGGGCCTGTTAGCTCCCTTCACGGCTTCTAAAGTAGGCAGGTAAACCCTTATATATATACTCTATGGGTAAACCCCCCCCAATGCAATGCTTTGTTTTCAAGAGTCAGTAGCATGACCTGAAATCATTTCCATACAGAATGGGATGAAGACTTTCCCCCCCCACTATTTACCATTCCAAGTGTGTTTGTCTTATATGTAACGCCAGTGCCGCTATTCCAAAGCCCCATCAGGTAAATTTGTTTTGGATGGATAGATCATGTTGAGCTGGTAATTTTAAAGTAGTTCTCAAGTCAAAAAGGTGCACCCCTTTCCCCCGAGAAAGCCTGGTGACACGAGGTTAGGTTAGGCACCCCTTATGTAGGCCTAAAGACCCATTCCCACTGGACCAGATAACAGATATCTGGAGATATTTCTCCAGATATTTTTCCATTCAAAGTGGATGGTAGATACATATACAAAAAATATCTACCACAGATATTTGCCACAGATACTTTTATCTGTGGCAATTTTTTTTTATTATCTGTATCTACCATCCACTTTGCATGGAGAAATATCTGGAGAAATATCTCCAGATATCTGTTATCTGGCCCAGTGGGAATGGGCCTTAAATCCTATCATTTATGAGTTATCTCTCTCTGTCTCTCCCATTTTTTGTTCAGTGTTGTTCACTAAAGAATACTTTTAGAATAGGCTAATACCTTTAGATCAAAAAGTATGGGAAAGTATTTATTTTTCTTTGATTCAAAGAAAATCCTTAAATCACTGCAGACACACCCATTTGTGTGGACACACCCACAGTGGGTTTGGAGAATGGCCATTTAAAATAAGGGCGGTACTATTGTCCCTGATGCCTGCCTGCTCCACCAGAACGTGTCTCGACTCCTCTCTCGAATCTGTCTCTCTCTGTCACAGACAGACTACTCGTGTTATCTTAGTATAGATTAGCATAATAAGTATTATTAAGGCTCTCACACACAATGTTTGACAAGAAGAAGAGGCACAGTTTCACTCTGGCTCACGCTGCTGACAGCCTTCAGACAGAGGAGTTCAGACGGGTCGCGGTCAGAAGGAGAGCGTCTGCAGGAGTTGTGAATGTGAATGGAGGCCACCACGCTTCTGCTACAGGTGAGTGTTTTCTCAATTGAAAATTGAATTGAATTGAGTGTACTTCTGCCTTGTGTGTGCACCGTGCGCGGCACGCCAGAACCAGGCGAGTCACTCTCCAAAACGTAAAGCTGCATAGCATAGCCTTAATTGGATCAGGACTGGTCTGGTTGTTTATTTGATCGGTTCTTCTGACATGAAACGACTTGTAGCCTAGGATCTATTCATGCATGTTATCTTGGTTTGTTTTGGTCAACTTACACACTATTGTTTACTAGCCTTAGATCAATAGGCCTACTCTGTCAAAATCACATTATGAGAGTCTATTTTAGGCTAATTATCTACCAGTGGTTTTCAAACTTTTCAGTTAAAGAACCCCCAATTTGGTCCTGCATTAATATATGCCACGCCACGGACTCCCTTCACTCTGAGAGTGTTCAATTTAATTGGAACCAAATTTATTTAGTTCCATGTGTAGCCTACACTCTCAACTATAGTTCCATTTCCTAATTATCATTATCAACAGCTGTGAGTGTGTACTGGGCAGTTGGGGACCCCATGGGACCACCCCAATGACCCCTGGCTGGGGTTCCCTGGTCCGGGACCCCACTTGAGAACCACTGTTCTTTACAATAGAGGGTGTTAAATCGCTGCCTGTGCCACTTTGGGACAACATTTGGCCCAAGCCAAGGTGACTATAAATAGCTATCCCTACTAGGCCTACTTGTCCCTATCTGGGACAAGTATTAGACTACTAACCTACTACATTCAACTATTGAGTAGCCTAAAAACTTTCTCATTTGATGCTCATTCTATCTAAAAATTAGATGATCATTGTGTGTACTACAGTATATTGAGGCCATATGGAGACCTCTGCTGGACATTTGTAATGACAACAGGACCTTTCTAACAGCAGTCTCGTGCTGCAGCACTCATTGTCAGTTTAGTTGGATTATTGAAGTGAAATCTTCTTCCTCTGACCCAGCATGGACTTTGCCATGAGACCAGGGTTTGTAGCCCTCATGGACAAAGACTCTACTGTTCCCCACTGAAGCATTCATTCACTAATAATCATTAAAGCAGGTCTCAGGAAGTATTAAGTCTCTAGCTCCAAGATTAGCCTACTATTTAGATTTGCAGTTAAAGTAAGCAACATGGAACTCCCTTACAGTGTCTTCAGTCCTATCTATTAATATATGCAACTGTACAATATTTTTGAAAGGTTACATGACTGCTATGAATAGTCAGAATCTGACTGACAGTAGGCTACAGTACTACATCCCTCTTCCCAAGGTAATTTACAATACAATCTGCCTACCCTAAATAGGAAACTATTTTTGGGTAAAGATCCAAGGCCACCTTCTGATCTAATGCCACTGACCCCTTAATGCTCCAATTTCATTTTCTCTCTCTCTTAGGGCTGTAACGATTATGACATTTTACATGACAATTATTGTCATTCAAATAATTGCGATTAACGATTTAATTGTGTTTCTGTCATTGACAATTACATTCCTTTTTGCTTGTAGGCTTTGAAGTTGCACATTGCAGATATGACACATAAGACATAACCTAAATATACAAAGAAATTACTTACATATTTGACAACTTTATACTTGAAAAAGAACATTGATAGTGGAAATAGCCGATCTACAAGCTCACAACGCGTCGCATCACGACACATTGTGAGCTTGTAGATCTGCTATTTCCACTATTTTTGAAAATGTTTGAAAATATGAACATTTTTCAACATGTAAACGATTATGACGATTATGACAAAATAATTGCGATTATGTCAAATAATGGCGATTAGACGATTATGTAATAATTGTGACAGCCCTACTCTCTCTCTCTCTCTCTCTCTCTCTCTCTCTCTCTAATATATATATATATATAGGCCTATGTTTTGCAGTTGTGAATGCTTTTGATTCCTATCAATTACTTTTTTCGAGCATCTCACCCCAACATTGACAGACTGAGCTGAGCAGTCCTCCTGATTAAAATGGGATTTAGTCCTGCTCTCAGATGGAAAGCATTGTATTTGTGCCCTAGTTGTAGCCTACTTAAACGTGTTACTTATTGTCTAGCCAAAGTAATTTCCGCTAATCTGGGTAGTGTTTGACACTTGCTTTGGCAAGGTAAACTCATCTTTTCTCTGAATCTTATTATATTACAAATAGTAATATAATAAGATTTTGTTTTCTCTTTTATTGTATTATACAATAAAAGTATTATACAATAAAAGAGAGAAACTCACTCTTGCGTCTCTGTGTGCGACCCATTACTTTTATAAATGTTGATCAAAGATGATATCGCACCAGAGAAGTCAGAGCATGGTGGTGACAAAAATGGCTGTTCTATTCTAACCACATAAAGTTCATGAACCACAACTTCCCTTATCTGGGGAGTGGGGACGAATATTTGGTGAAAATATAGCCAAATTGTGTGTGTCAGCTTGTTTAGATGGACTTTGTATCGACCACGTATAGAGCCCCGGGGCACCCCGGTGGGGTTACATAAATGCAGAAGTGAAAATAAGGAATCAGGCTTTGCAGAACTGCACATGACATGACCAACAATACCTTTTTTTCGTCCAAGCTGATCATTCTGCTTAGTTGGTTGTGGTACGTGATGTACGAGGTAGGTTGCACAGAAATAATCGGGCAATCCTAGAATAATCTTGACGACAACAACACAAGGTAAGCAAAGCACAGTTGGCTGCATGATATTAAAAGTATAAGGCTAGACTTCACACAAAGTATTGGCATTAAAATGTACTTAAAAGTACCAAAAGTAGAAAGTACTCATTCTGAAGAATGTCCAGTTTCACAAGTCTTTAATGTATAATATTTTAAAAATAGTTCACAATGCATCACGGAGCTAATAGATCTTCAATTTTCAAATGGCCGAAATGTACAGTATATTGGGCTGAAGTGCTGGTAAAGTATTTGTAATCATATTTTGAGATGGGGGGGGGGGGGTCCATGGCCAAATACTTCTGTCATTTTGGGGTTCCTTGACTTGAAAATGTTTGAGCGCCATATAGAAACAGGATTTTCAGAAAACTGTAAGGATTCAGAAGAAATGTTTAGAACTTAGTTCTCAGGACTTAGTGGGTCAAATGGTTTCATGCAAGTTCACCATCCAGAAGAGGAACAAGGTAGATAAAGCATAGCTGTGTAGTAGGCAGGGAATTTCATTTCTAGGCAAGTTATAATGGGTTTTTGAAGGAATTTAACAGTCTGATTTATCTCAATATTGAATCAAGCAACTTAAACTGTCTGGGGCGCAAAAAAAAAAGAAAAAAACTGATTAGACTAGTCATTAAAATGACCCCAGAAGTGTTTTTAAGTCAAATACTGCTGTCCTTTTGAGTTCATATTACTGTAGATGCTAATGTGTGCTTGTTTGTTTCCAGGCAGTGGTGAGCAATGGTGTGTCTGAGTCACATAGTGTGGGAGACCATGTGACAACTTCATGTCACTGTGTGTGTGTTTTTTCCCCAAACTGAAGTATGCATTTGCATCATGTGAATAATCATGCTACATCATGACTAGGCCTGGCTGTCACAATTATTACATAATCGTCTAATCGCAATTATTTGAGATGATAGAAATTATTTTTGCATACCGGTAATCGTCAAAATCGTCTCCATGATGATAAACTACATTTAAAAAAAGAAAAAGCTGAAATAGCTCATCTACCAGCTTAAAACGTGTCACGTGTCAGCTATTTCCACTATTTTAAAGTACTAATAAGTAAACAATTATTAAAGAAGTCAGGAATGTCTTTGTATATTCTAGTTATGTGTCATATCTGCCCCCGGGCCGTTCAATGTTTAATTACGAAGCCTAATTGATCCAAACAGAAATGTAATTTAATTTTTATTCATGCTCCAGTTTTCAATAACAGAAACAATTATTTGCATGACAATTAATCGCCATTCGTGAACTTAAATCTTGTAATCGTGACAGCCCTAATCATGACTAAACTGTGAACTAAATGCCTGAGGTATATGGGAAGGAGCAGTGCTGTTAATAATAATTCTACCATAATGTCTGTCTCCTCGCTCCCTCCCCCTGTAGGGACTCCTAGCCCAGCCCTCCTGCAGAGACCTGGGAAGTCAGGACCACTGGAGACCAACGGATGGGAAATAATTTCCACTCCGAGTCCCAAAGGAGACAAAAACAGAGACATAAGTGAAATAAATGGCGTCTCCGTCCACATCAGATCAGCATCGAACAGTCCAGCATCTCCTAGCCCTGTTGAAGTAAAGCCAGCCAGGAGCGGTTCCGTCGACGAGGCACTCGGAACCCACATCAGCCCCGCGATAAGTAATGGAGGAGGAACACACAGTCTGGTAGTCCCTGCTTTCGTAGAATCCCTCAGTCAGGCTCTCAACAGGGGCATTGAGAGCCGCCGTAGCCCTGTGGGGGAAGGACAGGGAGGGCATAGTAAGCCTGCCAAGTTGTCCCCAAGAGGCCACAGCCTCCTCATGACCCGGATCCAGACCCCCAGGTCCTTCAAGAGGAGGTCGAGAAGCTTCAGCCCAGCCAGCCCTAACGCCATAAGGTTCAAGCTTTTTTTTTCTTCTCTTGTATATATGTTATATTTAACTGTAACCATGATGTGTGAATGAACAGCTATATTGAATCTCCTCAAAGTCTACTTCACTAAATCACTTCAAATATAAGCTTAGAACCCATTTGATTAATCAAATGTAACAATTAACATAGTCTTCCAGTAACTGGAATCCAGTTCCACTCTTACACCCACATACACCCATTTCTACTATTTTTTTCTTCTTCTTTTGAGCGGAGATAATCGCTCCTACATCTGGCTTTGTCTGTATGCATGTATGTATTACAGTATGTATGTATGTATGTATGTCCCACACTTAGCTCATTGGCCAAGCTTCGCGGGACGCTCACTTCACTTTGGGTGTGATTTATTTATTACTTGCGCCAGCAGAGCAAGCAAGTACTGCGTTCAGCGGCGTAGGTAGGTTCGTAGCTGTGTGTGTTTAAGCCTGTAGCCCAATCAGGGACAAGCATTTCCGGCAACGTCATCATTAACAGCCAATGAGGGACCAGAATTCCTGGTGATGCTAGTGGTGAGCGCACCTCATGTCGTGCTCTGCTGGTGCACAAGTAGGCCATACAAGGCCTACTTGTGCACAAGTCGCAATTTGGCACCTCGACTGAGTGCAGTTCTAATTTATTTTTTAAGTCATAGTGTGTATCCATTGTTTTTATATTTTTCGGAATACTTTCCCATTTCTATTGTATTTTTGTCCCCCCCAGTCAATCCATTGAGAGAAGGGGACGTTCCTCACTGAAAACACCACTATCTGCCAACTGCAGTATGTCTACCGCCAGGATCTACAAAGATTGCAGCCCGCTGGGTCCTACCACCAACAGAACAGCCCCCCACCTTGACCCAAGTGGCACCACAGGGCTTTCTCCGGAACGTACCAATGGCGTGACCCCGGGTAGGGAGGAAGGGAAAGAGGGCGTTGGAGGGAGAACCGCCGCGTTGGACTCCTTGTCATTGTCACCCCTCTGTCGGAATGGGACGGCTGTGGGGAACGGGTCGATGCTGGAGGTCTCTGGAGATGAACAGACTGAGGAGGTTCAGAGGAAGGAGGAGGAAAAGCAGCAGCAGCAAGAGGAGAGCAGAGAGCAGAAGCTGTGGAGGACGGCCAACGAGCTCCTGCAGACAGAGAAGTCCTATGTGGATCGGCTCCACCTGCTGGACCAGGTTGGTAAATGCTGTATTTTGTCTCCCAGGCCAAAAGGCATGGCCAAGGCTATGATTTCACCCCTGTCTGTCCGTCTGCGTGTCCTTCCGTCTGTGGACAGCTAATCACCGGCACTGTTGGCACGATGGCAGCGAAACCGTACATACACACACTCCGTGGGTGCCAGCGCAGAACCTCTGCCCCCAATTTTTCACATGGGCCTGTTATATCGCCACCAGGAGGCGGGTTTTTGCAAAACACCATTTTTGGACTCTCTATAGTCATTAAACAAAACACGTCTTTCAGATGTTTCATATTCCTTCCTGATTGATCTACAACCACACACCTTGTAGAGCTTGTGACGTTCTCTTAAAATGAGTTGGCAGTAATCTCTCAAGAACAGATGAAGTGCTGCGCAACATCAAGGAACAAAACTGAGATGGTGCTGTTTTTCCCCTTTTTTTGATGATGGGTTCCCAGATTGCCATCCCAACAAATTTTAAGAGAATGCCACTGTATATAATGGAACTGTTACTTCCCTGGTTTGTGCTTTAGGCGTTATTCCTTTGTGCACCTTATCAGAGTAGAAGCTACTGTATGTAAAGACACAGCAAAGTCTTCACCACCCATGTCATGCTAATGTCCTGGTTCTCAAACTCCCCTCCTTCTCTCCAGGTGTTCCGCTTGCGTCTGACGGAAGAGGCGATTCGAGGCTCGTTTCCTTTAGAGGTGGTGAGGAGCATCTTCTCAAACATCTCCTCCATCCACTCCTTCCACAGCCAGTTCCTCATGCCTGACCTGCAGCACCGCATGGACCACTGGTGGGCCCCCAAATAATTGGATAACACTTAAGATTTTAATCTTAATATAACATTCATATATTTTAACCCATTAAAACCAGGAAAGCATCTTGTCATTTTAGATTTCAGCTATATATAGATACTGTATATCGTCACTATCGGGCAGAAACCCTGGATCTCCAAATTTCAAATTTGCAATTTATTTCGTAAAGTAAAGCCCTGCCTCATCGTACAAGACTGTCGCACAAAACTAGTGAAAATGGCTATTTTCACTATTTTAATATCATTTTTAAAATGATAAATGCAAAATGCAAAACGCAAAACGAACAGTTTTGGACATACAAGGTTTCTACCCGACAATTGGTTGTCTATTCAAAATAGCAGATATTTCAAGATCATAACACGGCAGCCATTCAGCTGGCAAGATGCCCGCTTTCAGTGGGTCCTTAAAAAGTTGGGAACGACTTCTTTAGGCATTTAGAAGACGCCCTTATTCAGAGCGACTTGAAAAGTGCAATCTCGCGAAAGGTGATGAGACTACAGTGTGAAATATTTTCAACCGAACCCCTAAGATTACGTGAAGACCTAAAGAGTCCGGCTCTTGGCGTTTCCAAGCAAAGGTTATAAGCGTATCTGAACTGTTGACCTTCCCATTGTGGCCAAATGTAGGTGTGAGCACCCGGGCCTTGGAGACGTTATGCTGCAACATGCCCCCTTCCTCAGAATGTATGCAGAGTACGTCAAGAACTTTGACCAGGCCATGGAGCTGCTGAGGACCTGGACGGAACGTTCAGCTGTGTTCAGAAACATCATTCAAGACATACAGGTTAGGACTGGCCATCGACAACCAGCGGTTCCCAGTGTCTCAAAAGTGTTTGGGGCCCAGCAGCACCTATCTTAGGACTTAAGCCGTGTTTTAGCTGTAGGTTATTGTGCATCCCTACTGTTAACCTACAGAACGTTGAGTAGAGCTAACACAGTGGCTCCCAACGTGGTCCCTTTGGTGGTCCCTTAGCTAAATGATTGATATAACCAAATGGACCCTTACATGTCTGTAACTGGGTGTACAAATGGAGACAAGACAGACCCCATTTTGTATGCTTTCAGGATTTTACAGTGAAGTTTCAGATCCCAGAAAATAAATAAAAAATAAATAAAATAAAAAACATTTTAAATGGGAGTCCGTGGCCTAATGCATGTAAAACTGGGGTCCTTGAAATGAAAAAGTTGGAACATCCATGTGTGTGTGTGTGTGTGTTCGCCTCTCAGAACCAGGGTGTGTGTGGCAGCTTGACTCTGCAGCACCACATGTTAGAGCCTGTCCAGAGGGTTCCCCGTTATGAGATGCTGCTCCAGGAATACCTGAAGAAACTGCCCGAAAACCACCCCGATTACAACCTGGCTCACAGTGAGTTAAAACCACCCCGATTACAACCTGGCTCACAGTGAGTTAAAACCACCCCGATTACAACCTGGCTCACAGTGAGTTAAAACCACCCCGATTACAACCTGGCTCACAGTGAGTTAAAACCACCCCGATTACAACCTAGCTCACAGTGAGTTAAACTGGTAGGACTTATTGGCAGTCCCCGTTAAACCAACAATTCTCAACCTGGGCCATGAGGATATGGCAAGTGTTTTTTTCTTTAAAACCCCTTTTTTTAATGTTTTCTTTGAAGTATACTACGTTCCATTGGTCCAAACCGAAGTCAATTGATGGATCATTAAAATAAACATGCCCTGAAAACGCAGGCCCCCAACCCACCTGGCACGGCATTCTAAGTGGTCAGATGGGTGGGCCGTGAACACTTTCAAGATTTTCAAGAGGGCCCTGATCCAGAAAAGGTTGAGAAACACTGAGTTAAAATGCCCCGGATTTCAACCTGACTCGTTCCATGAATGCATACATCGTACACACACACACACACACACACACACACACACACACACACACACACACACACACACACACACACACACACACACAGAGAGAGGGTGGGGGAGGAAGAGACGGCTCATTCTTTCAGAATATCCCTCACAGTTTGGATGAAAACATCATGAACATCGTCAACAAGACATTTTTGGGTCACAGCAATGAAGGCATTCTTGATTAAAATATATTGTTGTGTATGGAGGATAATGTTTGAGGTTTTCTGTTTGTATTGCATTATTTATCTAGGGATCTTCCAGACATAATTTAGCCTGTATCTTTGTCTCTGCCCACAGAATCTTTGCAGACCATCTCCATGGCAGCCGTTCACTCCAACAGCGCCATCCACCAGGCTGTATGTATGATGGCAGACTGCCACGCTACTTCTGCTCTAGGAAACAAACCAGTTTGTTGTCACTGCAGCGTCTGTGTATAAGATGTATATCGTTACAGTCGGGCAGAAACCTCATATAGTATCTCCATATTTAAAAAATGTTTTATGTTTCTGTAAATGCATGCCCTATGTCGCATCGCAATGCTTTGTGAGCTTGTAGATCGCTTGTAGATCAGCTTGTGGATCAGCTTGTGGATCAGCTTGTAGATCTGCTATTTTTGAAAACCTTTAATGTGAAAGTGGTTAAGAGTGTCTGTGGGTTTTTATGAATATTGAACAAATGAATATTAGAGCAGGGGTCTTCAACGTTTTCAGGCCAGGGACCCCTTAGTTGAGAGAGAGATGAAGCAGGGACCCCCACAACCTTTTCAGAGATTCCATAGTTTCATCCTTTGACAGCACAATTATCAGTGTATTTTGGATTCATGTGAATTTGTGTTTTCAGCTATTTAACGCGCTGCGAGGTGTTTTTTAATGAGCTATTTAACGCGCTGCAAGGCGTTGTGAGCAAGTAGATCTTTTGGCTAAAGTTCCCAGAATATGGACGCTGGGGTTCAAGTGGTTAATATACTATCAAAATGAGAAAACAAGTTTCTATCATACAAAGATTTGGAGGACCCCCTGTAGTAACTCTGAGGACCCCCTAGGGGTCCCGGACCCCCCTGTTGAAGACCCCTGTATAAGAGCTTGTGACTAAACATAAACAACTACATTGAATCCATTGGAACAGATTTGGAGTGCAAGGTTTCCACCCAAAAGTACCAGAAATAGTGGATCTACAAGTTATCTGACAAGCCTTTACATGTGCCATTTTCACACATCTATGCAGTGTAGTGAATGAATGCAAAATTTCTCATCCATTGCTGCCATTATAGTGTTTAGTAAAGTAAGTACAATACAGTACAATTATGAGGTACTTTTACTTAACTGGGGTATTTCCAATGTTCTATGCTTTTACCTCTACTCCACTACACCTCAGAGGCAAATATTCTTTTACACTACAATTATTTGAAAACTTTAGTTGCTAGTTGTGTTGCGATGCAACACATTGTGAGCTTGTAGATCTGCTATTTTCAAAAGATTTTTATATAATTTATATATTTGAAAACATATGAGCTGAGACATTCTGCATAATGAGACTACTGTTGGTAAGGTTGAAGATCGGCTAACATTGAAAATGAGGGCCTGCCCCTCAGTTGAAATAAAGGTTATAATGATGATGACTTTGAGGACATTTGGATACCAATACTTTTGTACTTTTACTCTGAATTCCGAACTTTTACTAGTAAACAGAGTATTTCTACATTGCAGTATTGATACTTTTACTGAAGTAACAAAATATGAGCACTTTTTCCATCACTGGTGTTTACTGTAATGCTTACTGCCGTCCATGTAGGAGAGACTGAAGAGACTGTTGGAGATCTATGAGATGATCGGAGAGGAGAACGTAGTGAACCCCTCCAACGAGTTCCTCAAGGAGGGACGCCTCCTCAAGCTGGCCGCCAGGAACGCCTCGGCCATGGAGCGCTATGTCTTCCTGGTTCGTCCAAAGCCTTCTGCTTTATTGACTTTTAATTATAACTTTCTCCAGAGCCGGCCCTAGTGTTGTTTTTGACAGCAAATTTTGATTTAGTTTTGGTCATAGTCTTTTGAATAAAATCAGTTTAGTTTTAGTCATATTTTAGTCCTCTGAAATGTTTTACTTTTAGGCTAGCTTTAGTCAACTAAATATACGATTTTAGTCGACTAAATGTGCAAAGCAAAGTGTCTAACTTTACACTGTACTCTATAGGCCTGCTACTGCAGTGGTTCACAACCCTTTCTAGATCAGGGCCCACTTGTTAATCTTGCAAGTGTTCATAGAACATGTTCACCAATATTGACATGTCCAAAATGTGGACCCCAGTTTGAATGTCCCTTTTAAATGTATGGTTGCAGACAAGAAAACACGTGTCTATAACGGGTGTAAGTAACATTTACAGTAGATGGATGGCAATTCCCATTACCTGGCTGGGACCGCAAATGACTGAATGTGAACATTGACCGCACATTAGAACGATAAAGTAAAGGTTTGGGAAGTGACCCTCTGTTAACTGTAGTCGTTATCCTTTCCTCTCAGTTCAACAACTACCTGTTGTGCTGCATTCCGAGGTTCAGCCTGGTGGGACAGCGTTTCACTGTACGCACGCAGGTCCGAGTGGAGGGCATGCAGGTGCAGCAGACCACCAACGAGGACCACCCACACACCTTCCAGGTCTCTGGCAAGGAGAGGACCCTCGAGCTGCAGGCCAGGTGGGGTTGTCCTCCAATGACCTGTCAATCTGCAAGGTGCCAACTAGTTCTAGTGAATCTGTAAGGTGCCAACTAGTTATAGTGAATCTGTAAGGTGCCAACTAGTTCTAGTGAATCTGTAAGGTGCCAACTAGTTCTAGTGAATCTGTAAGGTGCCAGCTAGTTCTAGTGAATCTGTAAGGTGCCAACTAGTTCTAGTGAATCTGTAAGGTGCCAACTAGTTCTAGTGAATCTGTAAGGTGCCAACTAGTTCTAGTGAATCTGTAAGGTGCCAGCTAGTTCTAGTGAATCTGTAAGGTGACAACTAGTTCTAGTGAATCTGTAAGGTGCCAACTAGTTCTAGTGAATCTGTAAGGTGTCAACTAGTTCTAGTGAATCTGTAAGGTGCCAGCTAGTTCTAGTGAATCTGTAAGGTGCCAACTAGTTCTAGTGAATCTGTAAGGTGCCAACTAGTTCTAGTGAATCTGTAAGGTGTCAACTAGTTGCAGTGAATCTGCAAGGTGACAACCAGTTATATTTAAAACTATTTCCTAAAGTCAAACATGTGAATGTAATACAAGTATTTTTGCTTCCCATTTCAGTTCTGAACAAGAGAGAGATGACTGGATAAAGGTACTGTACTACAGATTATCACATCTTCAGAAAAAAAGATAGGGGGGAAATTGATGATTATCCCTTTTTCACAATCCATGTCAATGATGGCTAAAGCTAAAGTGTTTTCCAGGTTATTCGGGAAGCCATTGAGGAATATCAGAAGAAACATGGAACCTTTAAGCTGGCTTCCAAAGAAATTGATGCAGAAGTTACTGTAAGCTTTCTCTCTCTCTCTCTCTCTCTCTCTCTCTCTCTCATAAAGCTCTCTTTATTTGGGTTTTTCATTATAACAATGTCAGCACATACAGTATCAGTTATTGCTGAGGGACCAAGGAAGCGCTCTGTCAGATGTAAAGTCCATAAGATCAGCGTTTCTCCAGAACCATCCTTGCCCACTCCGAGCACGCATGGATGCTTTTCTTTCAGAACTTCCTTTCTGAACTATGCTCATCTGTTGAAGCTAGTATATTTCCTAGTAAGCATTGTAAAGGATGATCAGTTACTTACTTGCAATACTAACAGTGTATTTAATTTATCATACATGTTATTCCAACTTGACTGAAACTTGGCAGACAGGTGTCATTGCCTGCAAGCCATAAAACATGGACCCACCATAACATTTGGATTTGGGACAATTTGGGGAACCATGATGTTTCTTCACATATAAGGCGACGCATGTACTCTCTAATCATTGCATTTAATTTGATGTTTTGGAAGGCAGTAAGACCATTTTGTTCCATGTTCTTCCTCTTCTGGAACATTTACAGTATACAGTATACACTATGTAAATTGTGTAATGGTTATGGTGTGGTTAATCAAAGCAGACGTGTTGTGTATGTTTGACAGACAGAGGAGCTGGGTCGGCGCGCCCCTCGCTGGATCAGGGACAATGAAGTGACCGTATGTATGAAATGTCAGGAGGCTTTCAACGCTCTCACCCGGAGGAGGCACCACTGTCGAGCCTGTGGCTGTGTGAGTTGACACGCAGCCTTTATTCTTTACCACTTACACCACCAAACATCTTCACAACTGGACATGCCATGATCTATTTTTTCTGAATGTTCACCCCAGAATAGGGATGCTAGGGTTCATACTGAAGGGTAGTACACCCCAGAATAGGTATGCTAGGGTTCATACTGAAGGGTAGTACACTCAAAGGACTATTACCACTGGACACTAGCCGGCATAGTTCAGCTCACCACTGGAAATATACCACTATATAGCACCACAACATGTCGGAAGAAAAACGAAAGCATCCGAGCGCTATAAAAAACAGCAGGTCGTAAATCTAAAATAACTTCAAAAGCTAAAACCCCCAATATGTCTCTACAAGACTGGTCTACTCTAGTACATTGTGTAGGACGACCTGTCTGGACAAGCAACTTAATCAAGGTTACTGATTTGATTCTATGCAACAATATCACACAAAAAAGCAAGATCCATTAAAGTCCAAATGTAACAAATCTCAAGAATCAAAGCAAGATATGTTTATTTTCATTGCATTCAGAATACAAAGAAATGTACACCCACTCCAAAAGCATCATAAAACAAATACCCTTCCACAGGTCAGCCACTAGCATGAGATGATTTGAAATTAACATCCTTCCGAAAGAGCCATGCATTTCACCAGATGACTGACATCTTTAGCTAAGCAGTAGGCTAACTGGTGATACCTGCTGCTTCCTCAGTTTTGTCTTTCTTTTTTTTTTCTTCTTTTTTTCCCCCTTAAATTTAGAACAAGATATGGCAATTCTTACACCCATACCCACTGTAAATCGCTACTCGGGTGATAAAATGTCATACATAATTTTGATTGGCTTCCAATGTTTGCTTACTGTTTAGAGAAGGAGAAAAAACATCTATGTGGAATGGTTAATATTGTGAAAAATATACCAGTGGCCAGTATATCGAAAATAACTTGAGAGTTGCAGACCTCCATTTGGGACCCTCTCAAAGAACCAAGAGGGTCTGTGGTTTAACAGGTAGGTGTGTGTGTGTGTGTGTGTGTGTGTGTGTGTGTGTGTGTGTGTGTGTGTGTGTGTGTGTGTGTGTGTGTGTGTGTGTGTGTGTGTGTGTGTGTGTGTGTGTGTGTGTGTGTGTGTGTGTGTGTGTGTGTGTGTGTGTGTGTGTGTGTGTGTGTGTGTGTCTGTCCTCTGCTCTCCCATAGGTGGTGTGTTGGAAGTGTTCAGACAACAAGGTGGCGCTAGAGTACGATGGCAACAAGCTGAACAAAGTGTGTAAAGACTGCTACTCTGTCCTGATTGGCCGGGATAGACCAGAGAGGAGCGAAGGCAAGAACAGGAGGTCACTGGAGGTGAGCTGATATCAGTGGTTCTCGACCTGTGGTTCAGGACCCCCACGTTTTGCTTTTACGTTAGAACCACTGGCATCCCTATAGAGAGTATGCCCATGCATAAAGTGAATGACAAATCGAGTGGCAAAGTGAGTTAACGTCGTTTAATGCAATCAGGTAGGACTTTTCTGTTTGGTTGTATGTGCTGCCATGGCCAGAAAGTCGTTTTTTGCCACTCAGTAGGCATTCCCGCATAACTTCCTCCTGGTATGATGATGATGTCACACGCATACCCTCTATTTCATAAACCAGTGTTTGGGACCCAAACTAGTGAAAAGCTCACAACGCGTTGCTTTGCAGATTTTTCTTTGGTTTCGTCATGAAATTATTGAAACGAATCATTCAATTTTGTTTTTAATTGATGAAAGCTTTTGCTTTTAATAATGATAATTAAAACAAAATATAGGAAACCAAAAATTCCGACCCACAGGCCAGAGGCGGAGGTAGTTATCACTGCTCCCATAGACAGGCGAGAAGTGAGCTTCTCTGAGCTGCTGTAGTTTTAACACGTTGATCTCTCTCTCCCCTCGGTCACAGTGGGATTGTGTGTCCAGTGACGGTGTGATGAGCAGCTTCCTGCAGTACGGGGACAGCCTCAGGACCTGGCAGAGGATTTGGTCTGTGCTCCCTAGGACTGAACCACCACACCTCTGCCTGTTCGCTTCTCCACAGGTACCATTCAGCACACACACACACACACACACACACACACACACACACACACACACACACACGGCTGTCATTTTACGCGACGATTATTTGTGTTTAACGATAATGTGTGAACATTTTTCGACATGAAACACACTGAAGATTCTGCAAGATGATTGCGATCATCTCAAATTACACACACACACACACACACACACATACACACACACACAGTACTTTGGGGCAGCATAGCTCAGGGGTAGATAAACCGTTATTAGAGCACGAAGGGTTCCCAGTTCGAATCCGGGCTCCCCCTGAGTTAATGTCGAAGGGTCCTTGGGCAAGACTCTGAACCCCACATTGCTCCCGGTGAGTAGGATGGTGCCTTGCATGGTTTCCTCCGCCACCGGTGTATGAATGTGTGCGTGAATGGGTGAATGTAATGCACAATCTCTGTAAAGCGCTTTGGATAAAAGCGCTATATAAATGCACCATTTACCATTTACTTTAGTTATTCTATTTACCCTTCAATAGTTCATAGAACCCTTCAATAGTTCATTGAAAGCATCTAAACCATGCTGATGTAGAAATTTACAGTAGCCTATGTTCTCCAATGTAAAAGTCATTTAAAATATTCCATGGTACACTGTGTCGTCCAAAGTAAAAATAAAAACATACAAAAAATGCCTTGCTACACTACTGTGTAAGCAACCTGCAGGTTGCATTGGATGCTAAAATAATCTTCCACTTTTGTACCTTTTTTATTCAGATACAATTTGCACGAAGCGACCAATTTCACCCCTTGAGCCTATTACACCAGCTATTTTCAAAAAGAATCTTAAAAGCAAGGCCAAATAAAAGCAACCCGCAACTATGAATATTTACAAGTGATTTTACAGGAAAACAAGCCCAGAGTCGCTTATAATAAGCAGACCTGGCAACACTTGCAGGCTGACAGAGCCTGCAAAGTAGCCTCAGACTACTTTGCACGCTCAAAAACTGTTCTGTCGGCCAGATCTAGTTTGTGCTTAGTCTGTGCCACCTAAATGCCACAGACTGCCAGTCTGAAAGAGTCTTAATTAGTTTGTTTGGTGGAGAGTCACCTTTATATACAGTAGGCTGCCTCAACTTCCATGATTCACTTATCCCCACTCTTTCCCCCAACAAACCAGGATGCAAAGCCCCTGTGCAGGGTGCCTCTGCTGGGCTGCAGCGTGGAGGATTCCCCCCAGGCGTCTCCGGAGCTCCGTGGACAAGCCTGGGCTTTCCGTCTCCACGAGTCCAGCACCAGCCACGCCTTCTGCTGCGACTCCCCCGAGCTCAAGCAGCGCTGGCTGGCCGTCCTGCACGCTGCCACGAGGAACGAGATGCTGGCTGGCAACAAGAACACCACAACTGGAGACGTATCTGTGACTAATGGTAACGGCCACGATGTCGCCAATGGAAATGTCGTGGACAATGAGATTGGACTCGACGGCACAAAGGAAGACCACTCCTGGGTGATTGTTGCCTGACGTTTAGCTGGAGTTTGAACCTCAGAGTTGACCTGGGCATTGTCATCATAGACCTTATTCACACCGCGGCCATCTTGGATCACATGACCACATGGGGTGGCAGCCTGCATTACAAACCATTGTAAACAATGGTCCCAAAATATGAGTTCTGTTCAACCAATTTCTTTTGACCAAATGGGCAGATGACAACATCAACATCCCCAAAAGGATTAAATGAATGGGTACATCCACAATATTCATGGCAGTTAGGTTGCAATGTTACTCTGTACAAAGACTTGCTACAGTTGTATCTTTGTAGACTAGTGCTTGCCCTGCCATCATATTAACTTACTGTTTCGTGATTTTTGCATATTAATCAGGAACAATCTAACAACAAATAGTTAATATGATGGCGGAGCAAGCACTGCAAAGATGGCAAGTCTTTGTACATATTAAGGTTGCAACCTAACTTTAATATTGTTACCGTGGATGTAATCAATCTAGTTACTGTAGCCCTTCAATTTAATCCTTTTGGGGATGTTGAAGTTATCATCTGCCCATTTGTCAATCTGGTGAAAATAAATTGGTTGAACAGAACCATTGTTTACAATGGTTTGTAATGCAGGCTACCACCCCATGTGGTCATGTGATCCAAGATGGCCACAGTGTGAATAAAGTCTAGTATTGTCCATGTTCTCCTCCACCTGTTCCTCTTCTTCAAACAATGACATGTCCTCAGAATTACTGCGATGGGGGTAGGGTGAAACTATTGTACGTGATTTAAGGACCACATATTGCCCAAACCCCTAGAAAACCTGGTTTAATTAAGTTCATTTCCCCTTTATTTTATGCAACTCATTGTAGTTTCTGATTTGGAAATTGCAGTAGATCATATTGTAATTTTCGATTACTTTTCTACCAACTGTTCAGCCCTAAAGGACATGAGTGATAGAAAATGGTAAAAGGACATTCCCATTGTCTTTTGCCAATTAAATCCCCACAAAAGTCAGCTAGCTTCTATAGTAGCTTGCTAGTCTCCTCAAAATACACCAAATATTACTGCAGCTCACAAATGCCTTTGGCCAATGAGGGAGCAGCTTTCTCGTGATGTCATCACCAACCAACTTGCGTCGTCACATACCTACATACAGCTGAGCCACATAAAGACAGACAGCACCGATCACACTACTTGTGTGCTCTCCTGGCGCACAACTAGGCGATATTCGGATATGTGTGCACAAGTGGCAAGTTGGCACCTCGACAAGAGTGCAGTCTAGTTTTAACTGTGAGTGTACAAATGGAACCAAATGGACGAATCTTACAAGTTACAGACCCATTAGGGTCCATTTGGACCCGACGTTGGGAAACGGTGGTTTAAACAAACTTAATAACAGAGATTAACTTTTGGGATAATATTGAGGTATGTAATACCAACACAAATCCTGTACTGTATACTGTATGTGTATCCTGTCTGCAGTGTTGACCGTGTCAAGTGTGTTCGGCACTTTTGAAATGGTTTTAAGTAAAATAAACTATTTGAACATCCAGCGGGGCTGTCCATTCAACTATAGAGATGGTTGCCTTACTGTATATTAGTAGTGGCTTAAAAGAGACATTTAGTGAGTTTTTGTTACTCGACAGCGAGGGGGTACAAATACATGGACCATGTGACCATTTGATTCCATCTGTACCCTCGTGGAATATTATATTGCCGAGCAGAGATCGCATTCTTGCACGCATCGCCACAGCGGTAGCGTCAGCCGCCTCTCGAGAACTCCATGTATAGTGGTCCGCCATTAGCGAGAGCCGGGTCACGTTACCACTGCATCGCCTCAAAAACGCCATGGTCGGGTGGCCAAACAAACGAAAGTTTTGTTCCGTATTTAGAAGCTCTGACCTGGCGGTCACCACTCGCCATTAGGGCGTGTTACTTGTCCATAGCATGTGTGGAGCATTTCTTTTCTTTCTTTTTACATATTCATCACAGAAGAATCTTTAAGGCCAGTGAGTTTCAGGTGGAAAAAAATAAACTTTATTTTTTTTAATGAAACAGGTCAAAATGACCCAAACCGAACTTAATGGTTAACAACACAAATGAATAGAATCTGCCCTAATGAATAGACTGTGATACTGGTGGTCATTAAGAAATAAGACCTAATGAATAGAATGATATACTATTCATTAACACCAGGATTTTACCTTTCTGTGAGCTCTACATTGTTATCTCACTGGTCTGAGAATCCCACTGTGGTAACCTGTGAATGTGATGGTATTATGTGCAGCAGTTTATGGGGTCTTTGGGTGTTTTTTGATACTAGACCATGGAGTAGGATAGAGGATGCAATACTGTATTTGACCACTGTTCGGTGCCAAACACCACACCAGTGCCAAACCGGTTACAGTACCATATCTATACTATAATTTTGCGAGTGAGTGAGTGTGTCTGTCTGTCTGTCTGTCTGTCTGTCTGTCTGTCTGTCTGTCTGTCACAGCGTTTCTCCTCAGTGGCTGGAGCAATTGATCTGAAATCGCATCACAATTAGCATATGAACACACCTAACATAACTGTGAAGCCCGTTTGTCACTTTCACAAATCGTATGCTGTATATTAGCATTTTTATGGTGTATCTACTATCTATTCTGCATCTAGCTTGAGGCTAATCAATTCTGCATCTAGCATGAGGCAACATGTTTAACCAGCTCTGTGTGTGTGTGTGTGTGTGTGTGTGTGTGTGTGTGTGTGTGTGTGTGTGTGTGTGCAGGCGGGTGGGCGGGCGGGGGGGGTGTGGGGGGAGGGGGTGGAACACAGATCTCTGTAGCCATTAAACGAAACGGGTATTTCTTACATTGATGCGCCTACATATTATCATGCAAACACCAGTTAAAGTTACTTTCCATCCCTCATATACTGTGTGCACAGTGCACATCCCATAACCCACACACTGCACATCATTTCGGAGCTCATATCTTTGAACGGGTAAGGGCTAGTATCACCAATTGAAACTGTTTCTGTACATTTCATCATCAATCAAACATTCCAAACACATTACACCAGCTACCACTGACAACATTCACAAAAACTCAACCTACAACACACTACAACCATCTACTGTAAGTCATTGTTATTGTAATTAACTACATTTCAAAATTGCCATGTAAATATGACTAATGCATTAATCGCTGAAATCTGTCCCCTGTAGTCAGAGCTGGATGATGAAACTGTGGTAGGCTTAAGCCCGGATCAGAGTCTACGGTGGAGAGTCTACGGGCCGCAAATTTGAGGTGGAAGAAATAAGTGCAGGCCATCATAGTACGCCACGGTGACTGTGACTGACTAGTCTAGATTGACCAATCAGTGAACGGGGTGTAGAGCCTGTCTGTCTGATAGTAAAAACAGAGAGATGTGTTGGGACTCGCGGTGGAAAGCTCTCCACCGCGAGGAATGATGTAACGTTGTAGTTTCATGACTCAAAAAGACTCGAAAAGACCCGACTATGATCCGGGCTTTAAGCCTCTATCAGAGTCTAGGGTGAAGAGCTATTCACCTCACCGCGGTGTCTGTTAGAGCCTTTACTGTCTATATGATGTAATCTCTCGAGACAGCCTCAGAGCATAAATGTAGTTCTAAGTGTTCGGATTAGACTATAGCATTAGTTCTATGCAATCAAACAATTGAAACACCTGTGTTTTGACCCAAGAAATGGCCGCTAAGGACTACAATGACGTAGCCGCTGGCACACACTATAGCCTCAGAGTCGCTACGCACAGAAAAGGGACAAGTGGGCGGTCCCTTTTCGTGACGATGGCTATAGCCAGAACAGGGTTGCTAACAGAGGACTGTCAGAATCCAGGAGATTTCTATTTTTTGTAAATAATCTACATATTTATTTATTATATATGCCACAGCCCCTTTGACCGTAGGGCCTGTGGTGTCCATGTGGTGTTCTCCCTGTATGTGTGCTTCTCCCACAGGGCCTATGGGTGTCGGCCAATGAGCTTGATGATTAGGTGCATTGGGAGCACCTGGCCAGTACTGCCTGGAGCCCTACATAAGACTGGGTGGCAAGCCAGTCTCTCTCTCCAGACGACAGTGCACCTCTTTTGTTTGCTTTCCCTTATTAGTCCATGGGCCAGACGAGATGTCTGTATCGGAAAGGTGGCAAAGGTTATCATGCATTTTTGAAAATCTTTATATCTGTAGATTATATTTTGGTATGATAACCCTTTCTGAGACACAGCTAAATTGGTGTTATCTGCCGCTAGAGTTGGTGTCCCATTAACTTTTCTATACAGGGAAAAAAGCAGCATATGAGGGGTCAAACTAGGGGGTTTTCATGATTCTAAATCCATTGCAAACATCTGTTTTGCATTGCGTTTGAATCTTGGTCAGGGAATGTCTTCATCTAAGGCGATGAGGGCGGAGAGAGCCCAGCTCCCTCCTCACGCCCTCTTTTAGCCCTGGTAGAAGACTGAGCTTTTGAAATTTACATATTAAAGTTTTACTATGTAACTTTTTTTATAAAACAAATCTTAAAATTGTCCTAACTGTTAAATCGCTAAAGTTTTAGAACACCCACTCCGTTATTTTCAGCTTCTGAAGCCTTCTCTTTATATGTTTTCTATGATCCTGGCCGTGGACCGGTTTTCGCGCCATGATGACGTAATCTGCATCATCTGTATACGTTGTGTATACGTTGCCCAATCACATCGCCGATCATGCACACATGGTACACTACCGGCCAATGCAGCGCATCTTGAAGTGGGGTCGCCATATTTGTAGTCGCCCGTGTGTCTCTTTACTCAAAAGCTAATCTCGCCTACCAGGCAGGGTGAAGTCGTCCGTTTCTCCGGAATGCCTGAACGCCCAGGAACCAGGGACCCCTCTAAAGATAGCTCTCGGCGTTGTGGAGGCAGACGCGGGGGTGTGAAGGTACGAAAAACGGGCGAAAGACGCGAACGCGACCGCGGTTTGCTATATGGCTACTGACCACTAGTTGAGAATCTTACACAGTATAGCTTTAAGTTAAATAATTTTTCTTCAACATTTACTTTATGTTAGTGATTTTTCCCAGCCATCGTTTTTCATATTGCTTTTTTTCCCCAGTTTATATGTTAGTGATCTTGCCCATTACCAGTTTTATTTTATTGTTCCACAGTTTGTTTAGTTGTTTGAGTTCATTGAATTGCGCTTTTGGGTTGGTTTGTTAGCTTTTGATGTTATTTTGAGGTTTGAGACATTTTAGTTTTTATTGAGGTTTGAACTTGGAACCTTTGACTTATAGACCTTGGTTTTAACCATTGAGCCACGCTGGCATGGATAATGCTGGGGCGAACGTAATACTTAACCCGAACTTTTAGAATTTAGATGGACAGCGGAAATATCCAGTGGGGAATTGAACTCCTCACCTTTCGTTTGTTAAACCCGTGTTAATCTCTGGAGCTACACTGGCATGTATGGACCAAGCGGCAAACGTAATACTTAACCCAACTTTTAGAATAGATGGACAGCAAAAATATCCAGTTGGGAATTGAACTCCTCACCATTGCTTTGTAAATCCTGTCTTTATCTCTTGAGCCACACTAGCATTGATGATACAACGGCAATCATAATACTTAACCCAACTTTTAGAATTTAGATGGACAGCGAAAATATCCAGTGATACGAACGTAATACTTAACCCAACTTTTAGAATTTAGATGGACAGTGAAAATATCCAGTGGGGAATAGAACTTATAGCGCAAGTGTTAAAAGAGCACACCTGGGGAGTAGGGAGTCACAGGTTTGATTCCCCAGCTAGATTATTTGTCTCCAACATCTTACATGTTTTATCTTTTAATACAAATCTTTCTTATAGGAGCTCCTGGCACTACATGTTTTCAGATAGTGGTCTGCGGCCAAATTTGTATTGATCAGATTTCACTTGACAATGGCATGCAAATGTCTGTCATTGCAGCTCAATGAACAGAGTAACTGCCTTGAGGTTGAGAAGTCAGAGGTTCAAGTCCCAGCCCTTGACAGTGTGTTGTGTCGGATAATCACAGAGGCTGACACACACAATTTTAAGATCTCTGGAGTCCAACATCTGGATGAATATCATCTTTCACTTTTTCACTGAAGCAGGGAGTTCAAATCTCCCACAGGATATCATCTTTCACTTTTTCACTGAAGCAGGGAGTTCAAATCTCCCACAGGATATTTTTGCTGTGCATCTAAATTCTAATAGTTGGGTTAAGTATTACGTTCGCCATTGAGCAATCCATGCCAGCGTGGCTCAAAGGTTAAATCCAAGGTTTACAAATCAAAAGTTCCAGGTTCAAAACTCAAATAAACCTGAAATATCTCAACTCACTAAACGATTAAGGCCCTGTCTATACATAAAAAATCCCCGGGCGTTTCTGACTTCGTTTTGAAACCTCTACGCCTCCACACGGGCCCGTGTAGAAAAATATGTGTGTCCACACGGTATTATAAAAACGCTATAAATCCCTGTCTGCGCGTCACCGAAGCGGGTGGCGCGTCCCCCTGCTCTCATGCAATCATTGCAGCAGCTATCTATCTATGAGAGAGTGTTTTTTTACTGGTGATTCAGTCAGAGTGTATGAAAGGGTGCGCTCGTTTTATTGTCCACGACATTGCAAGCGGCGCGAAGGCCAGCGGACCTTGGTCCTGCTCTTCGCCCCCGAGCGCCGCAGGCGCGAGTGGCCGCGAAGAGCGGGCCAGGGCCGCGCGGCCGGCGGAGCGCCGCGCGAGTTACGAAGCCGTGGTGAATGCAATCGTTATATTTATGCCCAGGCCGTAAGGCCTGGGCAAGCCCACGATAAACGCCCGCGCAGTCCGGTGCGCATTTCCGAACGCACCCTTTCCCCACACTCGGACTGAAACACCAGTAAAAAACACCATCCCATCTATCTATCTATAGGCTATGCATCGTCCAAGTTTCACAATCTTCACACTTTAACATGCACAATTGCTATTTAAACATTCATTTAACTATTTCTAGAGCAGGAGAGGGGAGAGGAATTGTCGAGTGTGGTGTTCTCTCTCTCTCTCTCTCTCTCTCTCTCTCTCTCTCTCTCTCTCTCTCAGTATTAAACGAATGTAACTCTATCAATCAGAACTTCGTGGTCAAGCAAGCATCACTTGGTATTGAGAGAGAGAGTGGTGCGCTCTCTCAGACGGACTTTTTTTTTAGCTTGCGCTGATCGTGGAAATAATTTAAAAGGAGGCACATGCCGTGAATAATCAACATATTCTCACCTTCAAAGCGTCAGACAACTGATGAGAATGGACAGGAGTAATGCCTGCATGCGCGTGCGTATGTCTCCATTATGCTTGAAATCATTTGATATTGGCATTTGATATCCAAACTTTGACAAAGAGAAGAGGCAAGCGCGTCGCGTCAGATATGCTCCGTTAACAAGACTAGGGCTGGCTGTATCTCGTTATTGATAATGAGCACCTTATCGATCCGGCTTATTGAGCCGGTGGAAAGCTACAAATTCAGAACATAACTGGTATCTTTTGAGACTGTGAGATCGTGGCTGACCACCATTTATGAAGATGACATTTGACAAGAGTAACAAATAGGTCTATAATTAAAATCATTCATTAGGCTAAATAGGGCTCCATCCCTAAACAAGACAGCTGAGCTCTCTAATGATCACATGTCGTGAATGCGCTCATAAATATGGATATTCTACAGAGACAACCATGGGTTTTTCTCATAGCAAGGAGGAGGAGGAGGCGAGAAGCACAAGGTGACGTAAGCATGCAAGCAAAGAACTTCTCCGTTTACGGTGTCCACAAGGCAAAATAAATACGCCCGGGTAACAAAAATGCACTGCAGCCGGAGTTTTGGAAACAGATAGCTGATACATCTGATCAAACTGAAAGTGCACTACAATAAAACTCAAATGTCTCAATAAAACAATTATCAATTACAATGGTAATGGCAAAAATCAATGACAGTCCCATATAAACTGAAAAATACCACAAAACTGTTGGTTAAAGCACTAATAATAATTAAAAAAGCCCCAATAAAGACAATGTTGAATAATTAACTTAATATGTACATTTCTAAAGCTTCTCTCTCTTCCACCAACCGGGTTTAAAAGAGGGTTTGAGGAGGGAGCTGGGCTGTCTCTGCCCCCATTGCCTTAAAAACACAGAAAATGAAGACTGACCAAGACTCAAACCCTCAACCTGTGGTGAGACTTCTACCTCACTCATGCACCACCAGGCCTTTCACTCTAATACTATCTTGGAGGTTATATTTTAAAGTTGAAATGAGAGGTGACAGGTCAGAAAATGAAAATCCACTGCAAACACCTCTACCCCTGATAGAATAACATAAATTATACTGACCATAATTATTACCGACATGATACTGGACATGATACTGACATTATTACTTGCCATTATCAATGTAATACTAACTGAAGCCTGAAGAACCCACCGTTGGTTGAGTATTACGTTCTCTAAAGTAGATTTGTATGTCATTGTGGCTCAAGAGATGAACAGTGAACACATGTTTAACATACCAAAGGTGTGAAGTTCTATTCCCACTGGATATTTTCACTGTCCATCTAAATTCTAAAAGTTGGGTCAAGTCTTGCGTTTGCCTTTATATCATCCATGCTAGTGTGGCTCAAGAGATGAACACAGGTTTAACAAACCAAAGGTGAGGAGTTCCATCCCCCACTGGCTATTTTCGCTGTCCATCTAAATTCTAAAAGTTGGGTCAAGTGTTGCGTTTGCCTTTATATCATCCATGCCAGTGTGGCTCAAGAGATGAACACAGGTTTAACAAACCAAAGGTGAGGAGTTCCATTCCCCTCTGGATATTTTCGCTGTCCATCTAAATTCTAAAAGTTGGGTTAACTATTACGTTTGCCATTGGGCCATCCACGCCGGTGTGGCTCAACAGATAAACACTCGTTTAATAAACCAAATGAGTAGAGTTTGATTCCCCATTGGATATTTTCGCTGTCCATCTAAATTCTAAAAGTTGGGTTAAGTATTACGTTTGCCGTTGGATAATCCATGCCAGTGTGGTTTAAGAGATAAGCACGGGTTTAACAAACCGAAGGTGAGGAGTTCAATTCCCAATTGGATATTTTCGCTGTCCATCTAAATTCTAAAAGTTCGGGTTAAGTATTACGTTCGCCCCGGCATTGTCCATGCCAGCGTGGCACAATGGTTAAAAACAAGGTCTATAAGTCAAAGGTTCCAAGTTCAAACCTCAATCAAAACTAAAATATCTCAAACCTCAAAATAACATCAAAAGCTGTCAAACCAACCCAAAAGTGCAATTCAATGAACTCAAACAACCAAACAAAATGTGGAACAATAAAATAAAATAACACTGGTAATGGGAAAAATCACTAACATATAAACTGGAAAAAAAACAATATGAAAAAAATATGGCTGGGAAAAAAAATCACTAACATAAAGAAAACAATAAATTAAAGAAAATGTAACAATAAATTAAAGAAAATGTTGAAAGTTATTTAACTTAATATGTAAATTTCAAAAGCTCCTCCCCCTGGAGGTGTGGCACCTGCAGACTCCTCCCTCCTCTACCGGGGCTAAAAGAAGGCGTGAGGTTGGAGCTGGGCTCTCCGCCCTTATCGCCTTAAAAACAAGAAAAATGAAGACATTCCCTGACCAAGATTCAAACCCCCAACCTTCAGATTGTGAGGCATCTGCTTTACTCTTGCACCACCAGGTCTTTCACACTAATTGGAGTTTGGAGGTTATATTTAAAGTTGAAAGGAGAGATGACAGGTCAAAAGATGAAAATCTACTGCAAACACCTCTACCCCTGATGGAATGACTGAATCTACTAGATCACCCTCTGATGATCAGGGTTCATTTTGACACAACTGAGTTCTATTCCAGGTTATTGTTTAAAACCATCCGTTTGAACATTTTACTGAGTCTGCACCTGCATTTACACTTGAAAGCACTTTAAAGCAAACAGAGATGTTTCATTTTAGCCCAAGTAATGTCATTAAAATGCATACCCTTTTTCTCATATGGATTTCTTAGTTTCAGATGATCAAAACTATAGCAGTTTCAGCCACAAGTTTTTCTTGTTTTGCCTCTCACTTTAGACAGTTACATTGAAAAAAAGACACTTTACATTTGTGACAATCTCAAAGTTCTGCAATAGGCATAATACAAGTATCATCACACCATTAAAAAAACATTTAGAAACTTTAAAGTTTAACTAGTTTCTCAATTAAATACTGCTAAATTATTAAATATATAATTAATAATTAAATGTGTATGTATCACAACCCGGCCTGTGGGACCATGACAAATTGAGGACACGTGGTAGTGGTTTTAAATGTAACAATAATTTATTAACAAAATGTTTAAATAATACTTTCAAGAGTTTGAGGTGTGGTAGGTCAGTAATCAGTAGTGTCAGCAATGCATGGATGTGTGATAGGTGTGCAAACTCAAATATAAGGGAAAGCAAATAAAAGAGGTGCTGTCGTCTGGAGAGGGAGAGAGGCACTGGTCTGCCACCCAGTCTTATGTTGGGCTCCAGGGAGTACTGGCCAGGTGCTCCCAATGCACCTAATCATCAAGCTCATTGGCCGACACCCATAGGCCCTGTGGGAGAAGCACACATACAGGGAGAACACCATATGGACACCACTTGACATCTCTGCATCAGGTGAAACTAAAACTAGAACTAAAACTGACTGATGGCAGCCAGCTCGTTTAAATTATAATTATAAATAATTATTATCATAGTCAATTATTCATCTTGCTAAGGGCCGCAGATGTTGGGCAGGCCATTAAAAAAAGCGGGGGGAGGGGGTGTCTTTCTTTTTATCTTTTTGGAGAAAAGGGAACTGCCTCATCGATCTCACAAAAATATATATCCACGACTTTCCAACGCCCCATAGTGCATTGCACAGACGCTGTACCGAGCTTCCGGCGCCGCAGCCGAGTGTGATTTACAAGCTCACAACGGGTTGCATCTGCGACGCGACGTGAGCTTGTATGTCTGCTGTTAAACCGGAAGTGTGGTCCAAACAGGTCCAAATAATCTGTTTATTTTGTCATTTTAGAGGTATTAAAAAGTCCTTGAATTGTCACTTTAGAAATGTGCAGATACCCTCTATATGCACTTAAACTTAATGTTGGTTTGTTTACTGTTGAGTGAGACAACAACATTGCACATTAAGTTAATCAACTGGGGAACCCCCAAAATAATTTGGGGACCCCCCCCCCAGGTTGAGAACCACTGCTGTAGACAAGCCCTCATCTTCTGCTCTACACCCTGCCTAACCAATAGGGGTCAGCAGCGACAAGGAAAAGGGGAGAGGGGAAAAAGAATAGGAACTGAAGAGCATTGGATAAGTTTAATAGGACTAGCTGAATTTCAAGGGAACGTTACTCAGGAAAGTTCGTTGGCAGATTATGCATCATGGGCCGGCCAGCATAGGAAATATGAAAAATTACTTGACTCACCATTTTTATTAAAAACGTAGATATTTATTTTCATGGTGCAAGTCAATCACTGCACTAGTCACTTCATCTTCTTCCCATTTTTTTACATTCCACAACAAAATGTCATTCACAATCCATATCGATAAGCAAAGAAAAATACAATGCATCATGTAAAATCTTCATTAGAGGGCATGGTAGAGCTAGGCCACAATATTCTGTATACTCCATATATGAGCACACTCGCTAGCTTATTACACTTGCAAAAGGCTACGTACAGCAGGCTGCCCTCAGATCAGTGGTTAAATGAACATGACAGGTTAGCTTGTCCATTTAGAATGCAGTGTTTCTAGTCCTTGTTGTCCTCATGGTGTACCTTCAAACTGACTTGAACAAGGTGATCCTGATTATACAGTTTGGTCACAAAGTAACTCCATTGTATTGCATTTAAAGGGATCGTTTTTAACCTCAAAGCGTACAATCCGGTGGAGAGCAGATGTGTTTCACGTAGGCCCGACTGAGCCTTAGCTGAGCAGTCACCAAACGCATTGGAAAGTTATGTCAAATATTCATGTCCTCCTCACAATAGAACGACATGATTCAGGTTAAAAGACTAAGTGGCCCATTTAGTAGTATTGGTCCCCAAAACACACACACATATATATATATATAGTATATGTATATATATGTATTATTTCTTCACATGAAAATAAAAGCCTATAGCATTCACGTTCCCTTCGCCAGAGAAGGGAACAGTAGGGAAGGACTTCACAACTTGAAATTAAAAGGAATTCAAATCAAACAGTACAAATGTCTAAAGCAGAGTTTTAATTAAAGCTGATTCAGGCAGGCTGGACATACGCTGCGCTCCCTAGTCCTTTCCATGTGTCTCAAACCTGCGGCACGGTGTAGTTTAGAGATGCATCCTGCTCACTGGGTGGGTCTTCAACCCCGCCCCCCACTTACTGTTCAGGCAACCATCTCCGTTTGTTTGACCCAGGAAAGGTTTGGTCCACTGTGTGGCTCAACCAGCCTCTCCTGCCTCACGTATATACCCTGCAGTCCTCTGTCATATTTATTCTCTCCCATGTTTTCAATGAGGCCGGTTGTTTTAAGGTCCAGGTCCATTTTTATTGTGCATAGCACGAGAAGGCTACACACACCAAAGTCCTTATAGTGGTGCCGGACCACGGAAGAATAATCGAAATAGTAGTCTTCAGGTAACAAGAACGTGGCTGCACACCCTGGTAGCCAAAGTGCCAATACTTTATATTTGGACGTAGGGTAGAAAGAAAGCAACGTTTCGGCAGGTAACTGCCATATATCCCAAAGAAGGCAGTTACCCGACGAAAAGTTGTTTTCTTTTTACTCTGCATCCAAAAATAAAGCATTGGCACTTTGGCTACCAGTGTGCACGGCGGCCACCATCTTGTCCCTCGAAGACCAATATCCAGGTCCATTTTTTAGCCAGTCTGCCTGGTACATTTAGCTGGTCATGAAGCCCCTTATGGCCCTGATCCGTGAGCAAGGCGGTGCCCTTGGTGTGTGCACGGCTGAGGGAGGGGGACTCTAAGCTCCCCCGGTCAGTCTTCTCTCCAGGCGGTCCAGCTTGGACAGGTTCTCCTTCAGGAGCTTGGAGCCGGGGCTGAGGAGCAGGGCTCTCTGGTAGTACATCCTGGCTGCTGCATAGTCTCCCTGTCACACACATACAGACACACACAACCAATTATTTTACCCAGCTTTGCCATAGTTAAAGACATGCACGATTTGGAAAACGGCGTTCACCGTTTAGAACAGGGGTCTTCAACGTTTTCAGGCCAAGGACCCCTTAGTTGAGCGAGAGATGAAGCAGGGACCCCATAACCTTTTCAGAGATTTCATCGTTTGACAGCACAATCAATGTATTTTGGTTTCATGTCAATTTGTGTTTTCAGATATTTAACCACTTGAACTGTCAATACTTAATAAAGTTGACCTTTCACTCTGTACTTAGTCTGCTCTTTTTCCCCTCTACACCAAACCTCTTTGCCAAAAATAGCCGATCTACAAGCCGCCTCACGCTGCGAGGCGTTGTGAGCTTGTAGATCTGCTATTTTTGGCTAAAGTTCTCAGAATATGGACCTTAGGGTTCAAGTGGTAATATAAAAAAGGAGAAAAAAAAGTTTCTATCAAATAAAGATTCGGAGGAGCCCCTGTAGTAACTCTAAGGACCCACTAGGGGTCCCGGACCCCCTGTTGACCCTTGGTTTAAAATTACCTTCATGTGCTGTATCCCTCCCATGTTCATCCAGGCCTGGGACTGGTCAGGTTTGAGTTGGACGGCCAGCTTGTAACTCTGTTAGAAAAGATGATACTTAGTTTTTACTAATTTAACCGCCACCGCTTGTGGGTCAAGAGCTTTAACACAGAAATTCACACCAGCAGCGACACTCATGTCACTTTCATGTATGTGTACGTTCACGTCCCTTTCAGCTCCGCACAGTGGCAGTGAAATAAATGAAAAAGTTCTACTTTTCTCAACTTTGCCACATTGCTTTTTTGCTGACTCCATCTCCTCCTGCAGCAGCGGTAAAGTGGACAGAATATGGCTGCTGGTGTGATTTCGGTGTAAAACACTCGATTGTGACAAAATAAAGCTATTTTCTAATACAGTTACATTAGCACAATTGTGATAAAGGTTGCAAAAGGTCTTAAGAGGATGTAACAAGCAGGAGAGTCGGCACTCACACTCTTATCAGGGACGGAAACCTACACAAAAGACCCGTTCTACAGACCCAGTCTTTGATGATTCGCTGGAGAGACACTTGCGAGAGTGAGGGGAGGAGGTTATCTCTAGCTACACATGGTGTTCCGTGAGACTGTTCGTTGAGGGAAATTACGTTATGTAGTCAGGATAGATAGCAGTGGGACAGTGTTATTTCAAATGGCGATATTTCCAAGAAAAGAGTTGCAGTGAGTTTGAAGTTTATTTTTTAGGGGGGATTTTGCTTTAATGTGCCTGAAGAGAAAGACATAAACATCCCACAAACCTTTCTAAACTAACAGAGTGTAAGGAATACATAGATAATGTACAGTGAGGCATTCTTGGTAATATGAACCCTGACAAATGAACCCCAGCATCCGTTATAAAATACTACTCAAAGGGACCGGTTGTCCTAGATTAGGACCCGCGGCAGTGGTGTCCGGTAAGAACTTAACCGAGATGTCAACCCTAGTGGTTATGAATAATGGACCTGAGGATCCCTGTATAACGCAGAGATATCTGTGTTGTAAGGCCAGATATCCTGACTCGTCTGGAAGGCTATGGGATCTCTCCGTGAGAGCTGGCTAATGAATGCGATTATAGACTATAGGAGTTGTGTCGGGGAGATAGGCTAAGAGTACTAAGGTCATGGTCGCCTCTAAGCTGAGCTCATAGTGCTTGGCTGTGTCCTTGTGACATCTGACTGATGTCACATAAGTCAGTTATGTCCATATATGGAGTTCTACATTAGACTGATGTCAGCACTAGATGTCTTTGCTGACCCCATATAGGGAGCTAGAGATCCTGGTCCAAATATGGAGTTCATGACGTCGGACAGATAAATAAACAAACTGTCCCGGCGATATTGTCAGTGAGGCTCTGTATCGTTTATGCTAGTCAGTCACTCATATTTGATATATATTTGATTCACGAAAATGAAACTAAATCGTCAACAGTAACAACATTTTTGCCCCTTCAGTTGATGATTCATATCCATATACACACAAACACACAGACAAACACACACAGTCACACACACACAGTGCGGAGGAGGTACTGTAGCAGACTTTCCACCTCGCAGGAAAGCCTGGTATTCGTTTTAACCCATTTAGGCCTAGGATTATTGACTGCTTTAACTATTGAAAAATAGCAGATATACAAGCTCACAGCGCGGCACCGAGTGCCGCGCTGCGAGCTTGTAGATCTGCTATTTTTGGAAAAAGTCGTGAAAATCTTTGAATGTATGTATTTTCAAAGCGAACGTTTGTAACTCAAATTTTGCTTCTGGGTGGTCCCTGGAACTAAATATTTTGAGATGGGGGTCCTTGGCCAAATAAATATCATTTTGGGGGTCCTTCACATGAAAGGGTTTGAGAACCACTGACATAGTAGTCTCTCAAGAAAAGACTAACTGAGCTCCAGTGAAAAGGACCTTTTCTTTGACAAAGGCTGGCCAGATTGCTGACATAGAAACATAGGTTTTTCAAAAAAATCTTAGAAGGATACAAAAGACACTTATAGAATCGGGTCAAAATTCTAATTTTCACGATTTTTCAAAAATAGCAGATCTACAAGCTCACAGCGCGGCACTCGGTGCCGCGCTGTGAGCTTGTATAACTGCTATTTTTCAATAGTTAAAGCATAAAATAATGATACACAAAATGCGTACCCGTTCTAAATGGGTTAAACGGGCCGTGTGATCCGGTCTAAGCGTGGCCTAAACCGGAAACAGGAAGACCGGCCGCCTGATAACCACAACAAACTACAACATGACGTAACGTTATTTTCGTATGAATGCAAATCAATTAGTGTATTCCCGCAAGTCGCGGTACGAGTTGAAATAGAAGATCAACATACCAAACCATTATACCAATTTAAACCATTTCTGAGTTCTGTTTCCGGTTTGGTCTTTCCGGCTGATCTGTAGTCCGCCTGATGACTACAACGTGGCGTAGGTTGTTTCCGCTCCCGACCGGATCATAAACCCAAAATGATGCTGATTCCAGACTAACCTCGAATGCTCTGTCCAGCTGGTTCATCTCCCTGAGCTGGTTGCCTTTGGAGAAGTGCAGCTCTGCTCTCACCGTTAGATCACTGGGGTTCTGCTGCAGGGCCTGGTCCAGAGCATCTAGAGCCTGAGAGAGAGAGAGAGAGAGAGAGAGAGAGAGACAGACAGACAGACAGACAGACAGACCCAACGTCATCATTACAAAGCAGTTCTCTGTGTGATTAACCCATTTAGTGCTCCAGACATGAACGGGTTAAATGTCCAGCGCGCCTTTCGCCTGCTCCGTCTGCGGCCAGTCTCTTATTTTGAAGGCCAGAAGTCCATTGCGCAAACATTTCCTGTTTGACGTCATGACGCCATTCACCGGAAGTGGTCATCATCCCATGCGGTTGCAGTAATGGCCGATCGTTGCCTTTCAGCTTGTGTTATAATAGCGAGAATCTAATGCCATCCTTGGCTTCAAAAGTGTTTGTTTTTTGGAGAAAATGGACATTAAAGATGAGATAGACCGTCGGCTACCATGTTAAGGGATTACTATTTTGCGCACGTGGATCCGCGATGATGATGAATCGGCGAGTCCAACGGACTGTACGGTAAGATTGCCAGCTTTACTGTATATACAGTATATAGCGCGAGTATACTCTGGATCGGCACTCCGAGTACTCAAGTATTTTTCACGAGTATTCTCGGGATCGGCTACAAATGGGTTAAGATGAGAGCGACTTTGTCCCGACTCCCAAAGGACATTCGTGTTGGGCACATACAATATCTGCCGTTTAAAAAAATACATTGACATACTGACCAACCAAGAAATTGACAGCTTCAATAAGGTACCCTTCTAACTCTGTATTGCCGTCTGCTAGTTTTAGACAAAGCTTCAAGGTTATGGTGGGATGAGGAGACAGAGAGAGAGAGAGAGACATTATGATGGTTTGATGGTCATAGAGAGAGAGCAAAAACGGATAGTTTTAACTAAGCCAATTAAACTATGGGCACGTTTAAAAAGAAAAGCGTAAATAGACAATCTACAAGCTCACATGGCGTCACATCAAGGCGTGTTGCGAGCTTGTAGGTCGGCCTTTTAAGCAGCGTGACACCGCTGTAGGACTAAGTATAAAATAGGGCCTAAGTGGTTAAGAGAAGAAAGACTGAGACGGTATATTTAGCAGAGTCTGGAACTCCATGTGCAGTGTGTGGGTTCCTGTTCCCCCAGAGAAAACTAACTTCCTGCAGTCATTCCAGCTCTGGCTAACTTCACAGTGGAGACACTATTTTTAGCCATTAGGCACAAAATAACCTCCATTCTTTTTAGCTCCTCTATTATGATATGCCTGAGACAGAGTGAGAGAGTGAGACGGAGAAGTAATGATGGTGGTAATGAAGATACATGTTGGAGGATGAAGCCTAAATTCATCCAACGATGCAATACTCTCCCTCGTCTACAACAGTGGTTCTCACCCTGTGGGTCGGGACCCCCAGGGGGCCCCCAAATTATTTTGTGGGGTCCTTAGACGATTAGCTTACTGTAATGTGCAATGTTGTTTTCTCACTCAACAGTAAACAAACCAACAGAAAGATTAAGTGAATAGGGGTATATGGCTATATGCACATTTCTAAAAAGACAATTTACGGACTTTTTGATACCTCTAAAATGAAAAATGTAACATTGGCCAAATTGTCAAATATTAAATGTAGAAATTGTGAAAATAGCCGATCTACATGCTCACAACGCCTCGCAACAAGCATGTAGATCTGCTATTTTCACAAGGTGAAAAGGTTGAGAACCACTGGTCTACAAAACCACCACCATGGTTAAATGGTTGTGTCCTGGCCATAAGAAGGGCATGTAGACAGGACGAACGTAAATGGAGAGCTTCCAAAAAAAAAAGAATAATCTAATCACACTGCCATGAAGGTGTTTTTGAAGAGCTGAACACTGTGAAAGAAGAGAGATCTAAATATTTCATATATCTCATTGCTGCTAATCCCCATAACCTAAAGCTTCTCTTAAGCACCATGAAGCTCCAGAACTGATTCCAGTGCAAAATGGAATTCCTTTTTTGAGCGGTGCTAACTGCTCCTACATCTGGCTTTGTCTGTCTGTCTGTCTATATGTACCTATGTACCTATGTGTGTATGTATGTCCCACACTTGACTCATTGGCTAAGCTTCGCCAGGACACTCAATGAAATTAACTCATAAATAGCATCGCTCACTTCAAACTGGGTGTGATTTTTTTCCAGTTGCCCAACTGGGAAAAAAACCTGAACTACCGGTATTCCGGAAACCCTTTCTTCCCCTGTAGATGTTCTACCTGCCATATTTTTAAAGACATTTTCATTGGCAGAACTGTTACAACACCACAACAGAGAGAAATGTAAAACCACGGTGGCTTCAGTATCTCATCTCCCACACTCACTTACGCACGCGAGCGCACACACACACACACACACACACACACACACACACACACACACACACACACACACACACACACACACACACACACACACACACACACACACACACACACACACACACACACACACACACACACACACACACACACACAAATGGATACCTCTGTGTAGTTGCCGCGCTTGCTGTAAATTGCAGACAGGAGTCGGTAACATTCGATACAGCTGCCCTGTTTAGATATGATTCCCATTGTCATCTTCTCAGCCTCTTTAGTTCGTCCTGCCATGGCTAAAACCTGGGCCTGAGCAGATTGGAGAGAGAGAGAGAGAGAGTGTGAGAAAGAAGAGAGAGGCGATGGAGTAGTGCTAGATGCCAGCCAGACACTGGGTTGCTATATCTGGATGTCTTTGTATTGTCACCCCGGACAGATCACCCGAGTCCTGGCACCCTTGAGTGGATCAGTGTGTAACAGGAGGGTGGCTGTGTATCTGACACTAGTGGCTCTCAGTGTTTCCCACAGGTTGAGATCGACTAGAGCAGTGGTTCTCAACCTGTGGGTCGGGACCCCCCAAATGATTTTGGGGGGTCCCCAGGTGATTCACTTAATGTGCAACATTGTTTTCTCTCTCAACAGTAAACAAACCAACATAAAGTTTAACTGTATAGAGGGTGTCTTCACATTTCTAAAGTGACAATTTAAAGACTTTTTAATACCTCTAAAATGACGAATTAAACAATGGCCAAATTGTCAAATATTAGAGGCAGAAATTGTGTTGCGAGGCATTGTAAGCATGTAGATCAGCTATTTTCACGATAGAACCGTGTCATGCAAAATGTAATGCCTCAACTCTTTGTGCTCGTCAGGGTGGGGGGGTCCCCAGTTAAAATATGATTATTTTCGGGGTTGCGGCCTGAAAAGGTTGAGAACCACTGGACTAGAGCAGTATTACCCAAACAGTGGGTCAGGACCCATTTGTGGGTCGTGGATCCATTTTTATGGATTGCGGGTAAATATTGGCGTTTCCTACATTTTGTCAAGAATTTGTTTTATTTTAAAAGATTTTCTACAAAAGTCCACAACAATTCACACATTTTCATGATATCAAAACTAATTAACATTTTTCAAGGGAATTTCATCATTTTTCAAGGGAATTTCATAAATTGTAAAACAAATGTTTAAGAAGTAGTGAAATCTTGGGAATCTTGGGACAAGGTTTGGGAATCACTGAACTAGAGTTAACACTCATGTCAGTCTACTACAGTCAATATCACCAATTCAAACTAAGACATGTCTTAGGGACCTAGGGAAATTTATGGAGGGGGGTCACTGGAGGAAAATAGGGGAGGGTCATGTCTTTTTAGTTTTAGTTTGAGGGAGGGTCATCAAATTTTACTTTGAGTCCAAGGGAGGGTCATCCAATTTTTATTTTTAAAATGAGCCCGGATTTTATATGCATATTTTCTTTACAGCTTTCCTGAATAATAGTACAACAATAGTCATTGACACCCCTCCGTTGCTTATCTTGGTTTTTCCCAACAGCTGGGCTATTGAGCCTTTCCCATTGTTCCTTCTATGTGTCAATCATTTAGCTTGGCCTATCCAGCCAGTAGGCGTGTGCAGTTTCTGGCCAATCACTGACGCTCTTCCTGGCAGCGACAATACTTTTAGTCAGAGGGAAAAGTTCAGAACACAACAAACATGGCGTCTTACAACATCAAGAGAACAAATGTGCGTACTAAAAGTTACTTGGATCACAATTTAAGAGCTTCGCTGCAGACCCTCTCTGCTGAGGAGAGTCTTGTCAGACTCGAAACTAAATTAGGGAAGAGCACGGACAACAAGAAGATCAGAGGGGTTAGGCAAGTCCTACTGGAATTGCGTGTGTGTGGCTGTTTGGATTTTGATTTTGGCTTCGAGGTTTTTTCGTCTTTTTTTCTTTCTCCACCACAACGGGAATCTTTTAGGGATAGTCTCATTGATGAAACATATGGCATCCCTGTTTTAATATTAAGTTCGGCCGGCAGTGGATCATCTTAAAGGATGGCAGTGTTCCAATGGAAAGCATTTTTCTTCACTTTCACATTTGCGTATAAAATTTCCCAGACAGATAGATGAAGCGGTGAGTTTACAGATTAAACATTCATAGCCTTCTCCTAAGTCCTGTAACATCATATGATATAGAAGTGGTAGCTTAAGTTCTAGAGTTCACTTTTATTCGCTAAAATGTTATCTGTGAAGATAGCTCAGTGCATTAGTCACTGTGCTAAAGATCCATTCATCCTGTGGGGCCGTCGGTTCGAGTCTCATAGGGGGAGGTGAATTTGCTTTATTCATGTTCTCGTATATAGTGCTATTATTACTGCAGTTGCGTTTATGAATAAGTTTATGTTTTTAGGGATCATTTTACTCATGTATAAAATGTTATGTTTTAGGGGAGGGCCATCTTCTTTTCTTTTTTTGGTTGGGGAGGGCCACTGATTTTTTCCCACATACAGAGGGAGGGTCATAGCATTTTATATCAGGGCATATACATTTCCTCCAGTGACCCCCCTCCATAAATTTCGTTCTGTCCCTTAGTTTGAATGATACCGATATAGGATATTGATTATTTCCAAATAATCAATATCATACCTGCACGTAGCATTCCATTTCCATTTGTAAAGGGGCATAGCCTATTCTTAAGGACAGCTTAAAGAAAAAATGGGGTGTAATTGATTGAAAAAAGTAATTATTTGGGGTGAACTACTCCTATAACACTCATTTTCCCATCCCACACGTGAAGTGGAAAAGGTGCATGTGATTATGGAAGGGGTCTTCAACGTTTTCAGGCCAAGGACCCCTGGGTTGAGAGAGAGAGATGAAGCAGGGACCCCCACAACCTTTTCTATATAATTTCATCGTTTGACAGCACGATCAGTGTATTTTTGGATTCATGTCAATTTGTGTTTTCAGATATGTAACCACTTGAACTGTCAATACTTTCACTCTGTACTTAGCTGCGTGAGGCTTTGTGAGCTTGTAGATCTGCTATTTTTGGCTAAAGTCCTCAGAATATGCAAAGATTTGGAGGACCCCCTGTAGTAACTCTGAGGACCCCCAGTTGAAGACCCATGGATTATGGTGTGCTTGCTTTGCTCTCACCAGGGCCAACCAGATGTCAGTGCTGTCAGGCTTAAGTCCAGCAGCCTCCCTGTACACCTGCAGAGCCTCCTCATAGCGACCCGTGTTGTAGTAGAGCGCCCCTAGTGGTGTCAGGATGTCAACCTTCCTCGTCACCTGCAGTGCCCTGGGAGGAAGAAAAGGGACACGTTGCACGTTCAGATAGTGTGTAGAGATGGACATCGGTATCGGCCGGTATCGAAAATCGGCCGGTATTATATAAAATCGGCCTCAATCGGTGACCGGCCGGTCCTAACGTAATTTCCGGTTTTCCGGAAAAAAACAGTACGCAACATGTGGCTCAACAACGCGCGCTGACCATGCCTCGTCCAAATTTCGCTGCGCAGTTTGTAGACAGTGTACGGTAACCACCGTAACAGCTCGCTTGGGCCGCTGTGACGGTGGTTACCGTACACTGTCTACAAACTGCGCAGCGAAATTTGGACCCGGCTCATTTCACGTTCCGTTTGGCAAGTCGGATGACTTTTGGCATTGAACTTACCGAGGCGCGTGCGTGTGCGTTGTCCTCGCGAACATCGGCGTGGATGACGGCCACACATGAGATCTTTAGCGTGGAAGTTTAATCCAAACAGTAAATGAAGCCCAATGAAGCTAATGGTGGCTGCCTGGTAGCCTTTGGTTCCTGTTTACAGTTAAGAGTCGCATCTGAATGACGAAACGAGCCGCTGAGCTTGATGGGAAATGTAGTGTTTTTTATTCCCCAGCAGTATGCTGTGTGGACTGTTCTGATACACATTATGAGGAGCTGATTTTCAGTATGAATTGGTTAATGCAATACAATACAGCAGAATGTTATCTCTGCATGAGCTTTCTATGATGATTTTCCAATAAAAACGTTTTTCTTTATAAATAACCTAATATATAATATATAATATTTATATATTTTTTTCCAAAAATGATGTAAAGAGTCAGAGTCGTACTATATTCGGGCTAATACGGTATTCCAGTGTTTAACTGGGGTACTACGAGTACCCCTGGTGATACCCAGAGGTACTGCATGGGATACTGAAGAAATTACATGGTAGAATACCAGCCAACTGAGATGTGTTTTTGAATTTTGTTTATCAGTTGATGATGATTGGTTGTTGATTACTAGTTATTGACATGAAAACTGACTGAATCTTATTGTCAGTGTTGAAAATAAATCTGCTCAGGATGCACTGTTTGAAACTCACTCCATTTCTTATTTGTGATGTTATATTGTTGAACAGGGGTGTTATGCATATAGCCTACCATAGTTGTGGTTTTAATTGCAGTTATATAAGCAAAATGTTGTCTGGGAAAGGGAGTACTTGGATAAAAAAATCATGGAAAGGGTACTCAAGCCAAAAAATATATGGTGTATTGTATAATTATTGTTCTTTCTTAGATAGAAAATCGGTATCGGAAAAATCGGTATCGGCAGATCAGAATTTAATAAAACCGGAAATCGGAATCGGCCAAGAATTTTGCAATCGGTCCATCTCTTAGTGTGTGATTGTTGATTAATAATACTAGAAGCTGGGCCGCCCTTCGGGCGGCCCAGCGTCTAGTCGGCGACCTGGCCAACTCGGAACAATGTAAATAGGGAATGAATGCCCCGCCCTTTAATGCAAACCCCATTATACCTGTTTTCATAGGACCCGTTTTGACCATTTGTCTGCCTGTGTCCATTTTTGCCCATATATGGAGATATCTGTATCTGTCTGTCTGTCGGCGTCCATTTTATGTCCATATATGGAGATCACTGCAGATATAGTTCTGGGTCCATTTTATGCCCATATGCCCATATATGGAGATATCTGTCTATTTGTGTCCATTTTATGCCCATATATGGAGATCTCTGTATCTGTCCGTCTGTGTCCCTTTATGCCCGTATATGGAGATATCTGTTATAGGGAATGAATCCCCCGCCCTTTAATGCAAACCCCATTATACCTGTTGTCATAGAACCCGTTTTGACCATCTGTTTGCCTGTGTCCATTTATGCCCATATATGGAGATATCTGTATCTGTCTGTCTGTCGGCGTCCATTTTATGTCCATATATGGAGATCACTGCAGATATAGTTCTGGGTCCATTTTATGCCCATATGCCCATATATGGAGATATCTGTCTATTTGTGTCCATTTTATGCCCATATATGGAGATCTCTGTATCTGTCCGTCTGTGTCCCTTTATGCCCGTATATGGAGATATCTGTTTATCTGCGTCCATTTTATGCCCATATATGAGATCTCTGTCGCTTTTTGTTTGTTTCTTCTTTAAGCAGAATACACAGCCTGCTTAAATCTGCATCATTCAAGTCATCCTCCCAGTCCCACGCTTTGTCGCTTGTCTTATGTTTGTTTTTGTCTCTTTTTTGGAGCGGACCCCATGAATGCCCCATCCTTTAATGCAAACCCCAATATACCTGTTGTCATAGGACCCGTTTTGACCATCTGTTAGCCTTTGTCCCCACCCTTTAATGCAAACCCCAATATACCTGTTGTCATAGGACCCGTTTTGACCATCTGTTTGCCTTTGTCCCCTTATGCCCATATATGGGGATCTCTGCACACACAGTACCGGTTGCGGAAAACTCTGATGTCAGACATCAGCTCCGCATTCGGGGATTCATTTTATGCCTATATCTGGAGAAAGCGTGTGCCGGTGGGAAGAACGGTTCTCAAGATTCACATACATACATACACATTCACAGAGATTTTTTGTTGACTCATGTGGCGTACGTGATGTCACAGCCTTTTCAGACATCAGCTCCGCATTCGGGGATTCATTTTATGCCTATATCTGGAGAAAGCGTGTGCCGGTGGGAAGAACGGTTCTCAAGATTCACATACATACATACACATTCACAGAGATTTTTTGTTGACTCATGTGGCGTACGTGATGTCACAGCCTTTTATGAAGTGATGTCACAATGAGTCAGCGCTTGCGCCGATTTCCTCCGGAACAGCCTGATGTCAACAATCAGCTCCGCATAAGGAGATTCCGAACGTTTTGCGCCGGTTTCGGAAAACCGCGAGTCGGGTCGGGTCGAGGCCCTGCACTGCACTCCGCGCGGCGGCGGGGAACGCGCGTGCCGAATCTGAAGCCGGTGGGATGAACGGTTCTCGAGATACGTGGATTACAAACAAACAAACAAACAGACAGACAGACAGAGATTTGTCGCATTTATAGATAGATATATGTTATTGTTGATTAATACTATATATTACACAATATAATATATATAATATATAATATTTTATTCTGAGATGTAGTGAAGTAGAAGTAAACTGAAAATTGGAAATACTCAAATAAAGTAAAAGTACCTCAAAATGGTACTTAACTGCAGTACATAAGTAAATGTACTTAGTTACTTTACACCACTGCATACTGGTTATAATTGTTTTATAACAGCAGCCTCCCTACCAAATGTAGTACCAACCGTTACTACTCTAGTAGTCCTTTTAAGCCCCTTTTCTACTTCAGCTTTAGCACCACACTACACTACACTACACTACACCGCACCACACTGCACCACATACAAATATCTACATTTTCCATTACACAAAAGTACCCCTATCGGTAAGAAACAAATTGATACACTATAATGGATTGTAACTGTGTATATAATACACTTTAAAGTATTAATGTATTACTATGATAATTATAATACACTATAATAGATTGTAATAGTGGTTATAACACAATAGAATCTATTATGATGTAATACAACTATATCCTGGTGGTCTAAATGAAAAGTCAGTGAGTGATCAGTCATTATGAAGTGTTTGGCCCTGTTTGGCCTAGCTCAGGCCTACTCTAGATTGGATACTTTTTAGTACCACGTTTACAGTAGTACGGCTTTCACACCACTCTACCCAGGTCCTTGTAGTGGAAAACCTGGCACTGGCAGTGGGCGGTGTGGAGTGGTGTGGTGTTGGGCCATGTCAGTGTAAAAGGGGCTTTGTGTCTCCACAGGGAACAAAGGGGCTCTATAGGGAACCACTGCAGGTCATCAAGTTATTGGCTTAGGAATGCGACAAAAACCAAAAAAATACATCAATGAATTCAAGTCTCCATGGGGTGAGTAATGAATTGGGGGGGGGGGGGGGGGGGGGGGGGGGGTCGACTATCCCTTTAACAAGATGCAAGCGTGTTAGTGCCACAGTCACACAGGAACAGAGTCTGTAAGGAACCAATCCACTGGTTATGGTTATTTTACATTACCACTGCAGCTCAAGCCAAGACACATTCCTTTTATGTGCCCTTTGTCTCACCTCTTGTACCACGTCTCCGCCTCTTTGTTCTCGTTGGAGGACCGGAGGAGTCGGCCTAAGTTCACCATGGCGACATAGTGGGCCGGTTTGAGACGTACAGCTTGCTGGTAATGGGCTGCCGCTAGCTCCCCCTCACCTAGGAGATAAATGGAGAGGAAGATGGTGAAGACCAGAAAAGGAGTGATGAAGCAGATCAACAGAGGAAAAAATTAATTATAAAGGTTGATTGAGGCTATAGAAATACGCGCCTCATCTATTTGTATAGAGTGAAATAAGACCAAATGCGCTCTTTACAGGTCCGTTTTCTCAAGTATAGAGGGTTTAAGTGTTTAGCCTACTGGTAATTTGCAGCTCAACAAAAGCTAATTCATCCTGCTTGCATGACAGAGGACAATTTCACAATAAATTGAAATCTCTGCGATACGGTTATTGTGAGCTTGTTTCTTAATCACGATAAACGATCACCGTCTCATCCCTACCTGTATCCACCAGAAACACCCCGTAGTTGTTGTGCAGGTCGGAGCTGTCGGGACACTTCTCAATGCCTTGCAGGTACACTTGGTTGGCCTCAGGAAACCGCTTCTACAGGACACCAAGGACAGCCGGTACAGGTATAAGGAGGAGTGAAATGCTAAGACTAAAAGTAGGCAAAGCTTACACAATGCCCACATTAATAACCGCTTACACGTCAGAGGTGTGTGATTGAAAATGTTACTATAATGGTGTGTTGAAGTTCCCTGCGGCAACATTAATACAGATGCACTCAACATTAATTGTTGTCTAAATGTGTGTCTAGATAGCAAAGGACACAAAGTGTGCCAGTTGAAGGCCAGTTGCTTTTTTTGCGAAGCTCAGGCCAACCCATATCCACAGCATCCCTAAATTACATTGTTAATTTTCACTATACCACCTTTTATTTATGGCATCTTTTACTACTTTGACATTCAATTTTAGCACAACATTACAGTATAATAGGCTCTACTATACCTATGTACTAGGGCTGCACGATATATCGTTCTCGGTATCTCTGTATCAACATACGCGATGTGCATATCGCAAAAGTCAACGATGTTGACGATATCAAATTTCCCCAGCATGTACCGCTCAGCCAATGAAAACATGCGCTTTTACGCTTGCCCTAAATGTACAGCTAAGGCCAGCCAACCACAAACCTTTCCTTAGACAGACAGCCGAAGCCAACCAATCACAAACATCCCCTTGCCGAGGCATGAACCATGCTTCTGCTACTCACAGCGCAGTGAGCGCTGACAGCCTCACACAGTCAGTATGTCTCACACACAGACCCACAGACAGCATGGAGAAATGAAAAGCATAGAGAGATGGATGAGGAAGTCAACACCGGTGCATAATCTGCTGATTCTTCAGATCAAGTCAACCTCCAGAGCGATCATGTGTTGCATAGGTCGTGCCGTCCTCCGCATTGTCACGACGAAATAAGGCAACACAAGCAACATGACTTTAGTCTACAGTTCAATGAGAAGTAATTTCCCCATCAAAATAAATAAACTCAGCAAGTTTACAACAAGTCGCCACGATCCACTGTGAGCTTGTAAATTGGCTGTTTTCAATGTGCAACACTGTATCGCTAGAGTTTAGAACAACAAGCTTTTTTTGAGAGAGAGATGAAGCAGGGACCCCGTAGCTGAGAGAGAGAGATGAAGCAGGGAGGGACCCCTTAGCCGAGAGAGATGAAGCAGGGACCCCTTATAGTTGAGGGAGAGATGAAGCAGGGACCCCTTTAGAAGGTAAATAAAAGTCTGTTGCACTAATGTGCTGACAAATCAAATATAATTGATTTACACATTTGACAGTGGTCTGTCCTGAGCAATAAAACTGCACTTTTCCACGTCCATTTGATATTATGCTTTTCTTTTATTTTTAATTTTTTAAAGAATGCTTAGTTTTCACTATTTCTACAGTTACAATATCAAACAATAATAGTCGTATCGTATCGATATCGAGATATCTGGCATAAATATCGAGCTGTGCATTTTTGTCCAATGTCGTGCAGCCCTAAATGTACTATATAGTAGTATCAATTGTGAAAAGGAAGCAGGAACAGTGACATATGGATCAGTGTGTCTGACCTGTTCAGCGTACAGTGATGCTAGGCTGGAGTAGGCGTCAGCGAAATGCGGTCCAAAGCGAATGGAGTCCCTCAGCAGAGCCTCTGCTTCCACCTCCTTGTTCTGGGACCTGGGACACATTATTATCAGCCTAATTCAGTGGGTTTCAACCGTTTTCATGGCAACATAACAATTCTTCTACATTCTCTAATTGTGTAGACCTCTTGTAAATTAAGCAATGCAGATGTTTAACAATAATTTAACTCTTGAGAGCATAAAATGAAACCAAATGGACCTGTAAGGTCGCACGCGCGCGCGCACGCACGCACGCACGCACGCACGCACGCACGCACACGCACACGCACACGCACACACACACAGGTTATCTTACTTGAGCAGGTTCCCCAGGTTAAAGAGGGCTCTGTTGTGCTGAGCATTGATGTCCAGGGCTCTCCTGTAGTAGCGCTCAGCCTCCTCTGGGTGGCGCGTCAGGGTGCCCAGGTTGTTCATGGCGCTGGCATGGCGAGGATATAGCCTGTAGCGAAAAGAGAAATATTGAAAATAGCTACAATATCTACCAGTAAGACTCCCTAATCGGGAGATAAGCGACTGTCAGGTCGCGTGTATGCACCAATTGGCCTGTAAGTCCGCTGTGTGTGATTTTTAGGCAACATCTGTAGGAGCAGTGTCCATTAATGTTGTCTGCAAAAAGCAACCTCATGGTGGCGCTAGAAGAGGGGCATGTGAGAAATCAGGGGCGGAGGTTGTGGTTTGCCAGCCAAGGAGTGTGTGTGCAAAGTTTGGCATGGATAGGGCCAACGGTGCCGGAGATAAGAGTAGGGCCAAAAGTGTGACGTGACGTGATTGACAGACAGACAGACTGACGGAGGGAGGGACAGCCGGGGGAGGTTTTCATAGTAACTTAAGTTGACCTGACGGTCGCAACAAGCTCACATATTGTTTTTTTTTAAATAGGGCTCTACACCAATAGGGCACTCTTACACCACTGTGGTTAATTCATAAGGTATCTTTGTTTTGATCCTGAGGGGACACCAAACGTATCTTTTAGGTCTTGAACAAAAAAAAAAAAAAACCTTTGGAAACCACTGGTCTTGTGGATGCTGGCTTGATGTAAGCTGGGTTTGGAACCTGATGAAAGTCCTTCAGCGTCTGGTTTCTCAACTGGGCAGCAAACAGGCTAATTAACCCACTTAATAAAACTAATGAACAGCGAAAATAGCAGATCCACCATTTCTTCTCTTTTTGAAAATGTCTCTGTGCCCCAATTACAGTTAACAGAAAGTGGTTCACAGAAAGTCAAGGAGCGCAGTGGTGCGGCCACACACTAACTGTACATGCGTGTGTGTGTGTGTGTGTGTGTGTGTGTGTGTGTGTGCGTGGGTATACAGTACGCTTCAATACCCTGACAGCACACCTCAGCTGTCCTCAACTACTCCATGAGAGTTGGGTGGGGGGAAAGAACCCAGACGTGATGATTGACAAGAAGAACAGGATTCCCACACATTTCTACCAATTCAATTTTAAATTTTTTATATACTTGAAAAGTTGTGAAATGGGACATTCCGCATAATGAGCACTTTCTACTTTTGGTACTGGTAAGTAGATTTTGATACTGATACTTTTGTGCATTCACTCAACTACATTTTTAATTGCAAACTTTTACTTAACAGAGTCACTTAAAAAGTCATCTTAAAATATGAGTTAATATTTTTATGATGTCATTGTGGGAATGCGCAATTATAAGCCAATCAAATTAATTGACTGTACTTAACCTACTTACTGTACTGGTCAGCTGTTGTTGGGGAGTGAGGGGCAGATTACACTGTGACATGAGTTTCAGACCGTTTTCAGAGAGACCACGTGACCTACTGTATCTTACTATTATAATTTCGGGGCGTGTCAGCTGGCCTTTAAGTAAAAAAGTGAGTACTTCTTCCATCACTGCAAATGTCTACCTTACAGTATCAATACTTTTACTTAAAGGGGCCCCACCATGAATTTCACTTTTTTTTTGTCTTCCCAGTGTCTCTTCCAGCGTCCCAAAAAAACCATTCATTAACACTAAGCCTTGCCTTTTATTTCAGTGATTTTCTGAATGGGCGTGTCTGAACGGTACTCTTTTGAAATCTTCCCACAGCCTAGGTAGACAGTGGGCTCATACTCAGTGGGTACTTTTTGGGAGGCTATATTTATATGAGGTGGAACCATGAGGTAAAGTGGTACTAAAATTGGAACGATACAGAGAAGATTATGATTGACTCTACATGGTTCTCATCGTAGTTCTCTAATATTCTCTGTATCGTTACAATTTTAGCCCAAAGACAGTGCCCCGTTGCCTACAAAGGGCATTTTGGTATTGCATCTGAAACGGCTTGGAATTAGAGATAGACAGAACATGACATTTCAATATCCGAGTGGTCTAGGCTAAAACCTGTATAAAACCGTATTATGGACCAATATTTATATAAAATATATTTATTTATTAAGTAAAAAAAAAGTGAGTACTTCTTCCAGCACTAACATTTCCTGTTTTGGACGGTTTTGGATATTGAAGTCTGACAGCATCGACAGGCTCCATTATTCCAGACAGAAGATGGTGTGACTCCAGTTACTGTGGAAACCAGGCTGGATGGCTGTTGTCAAGGTCGCAGGAAGCATGGCGCTGGTGCATTTTACAGCAGCAGAGTTGAATTAGGCAAATACATTTGAAACCGTTGACAAAGGATTTCAGGAAGAAACACACACACACGCAGATGTAACACACACACACACACACACAAATAATGTCACCTGAGGGCTGTAGTGTAGTGGTGAATGGCCTGCTGGTGTCGACCAGTGTCTTTCAGGAAGTTGGCATAGTTGTAGTGAACCTTGGCATTGTGTGGCAGAGTCTGGATACCAGACCTGAGAGGAGAGGAGAGGAGAGGAGAGGAGTCAAACACTGAGAAAGAATAAGAACATGTTTCCATCATTTTAAATACAGACATACAAGGTTTCCAATATGAACATAACACCACACACACACACACACACACACACACACACACACACACACACACACACACACACACACACACACACACACACACACACACACACACACACACACACACACACACACACACACACACGTCATTGGAAGCTTTATGTGAAAAGATATTCAAGGATTTACTACGCTTTTCTGTCCATCTCTCTCTTCCCCCCCCCCTCTCTCTGTGCCAACCTTGAGAATTAAAAGACTGCTGTCCTCCACAGATAAAAACAGTTAAAACACTTCATTTATCTACAGTCAACAGAGAGAGAGAGAGAGAGAGAGAGAGAGAGAGAGAGAGAAAGAGAGAATGCTTATCAGTTGCATGGGTGCAGACTGATATAAAGATGGATAAATACATTAAACGATAAAACATCACACAGCCCTGTCTCATATATATTCACGACTCACGAGTTGCATTATAAATTATTCAAACCCCGCTGCAAATGTGGTTTGTTGGCAAAATTCCCAAACTCTCAAGTGTATTAAATAAAGAAATCAAACAAGAAGAATTTAAATATCCCAACATAACCAACATTATTTGGAGTGGTTTCTCCAAATTCAGGAAACAAAATGCTTTTAATGACTACTGCAGGCTCAGAATTATTCAAACCGTTAATGACCAGTGTAGTACTCTAGTACTTAGTAGAGTACCCTTTCGACTTGCTGCAAATGTGATGCATAGCCAGACACCGGCTTTTGGCATATGAGCCTATAGTAAGGTAAAGTTAGCCGAGTGTTAGACCAATCTGGGAACTAAATCTAAATCAATAGCTTTCTTCACAAATGTGTTCATAAAGGCCATTTTTTATTTTTCCCCCTTTAATCCCAGGCCCTCGGGATACCCCAACTTTCATTGGCTCCCACAAAGTTTCCGAAGGGAGTTGTGACTGAAAAAGTTCAGAGGTGATAGTAGACACATTTATGAACACATTTGTGAAGAAAACTATTGATTTCGATTTAGTTCCCAGATCTGTCTAACACTCGGCTAACTTTCCCTACTACTAGCCCATTCCTTATGTGCAAAGACCAGCAGTTCACTCATATTCTTGGGTTTGCGTTTTGCCTTCTATGGGGTTCAAGTCAGGAGACTGTTCCTCCGATCCGTGAACATATTCATCTATTCATATGCATAGTCATTAAACCACTTCCACTGTGAAGATTACACAGAAACGAGCAGCAAGAGGAGAGGGGGAATCTCTTCATAAATAATACAAAATCTAATAATCATCATCTGACTCATATTAGCAATCAATCATTCTCTTTTCTCTCTAACACACAGCTTTGTTTACCAGGCTTGCACACAAACATGCATTCCATGGGCATGTGAAAACACACACACACACACACACACACACCCACACACACACACACACACACACACACACACACACACACACTTAGTTAATGACAACACATTTCCGACACAACAGATGTGGAAGCATCTTTTCACCATGCACACAAACACCTGTTTGACAGGGTACACACAGTACAAAACCTTAGCGTTAATATTGAATATTGAACATTTGTAGTGTACAAATGGAAACAAATGGACCCGTGTTTTTTTTACTGTATAAAAGCAATCAGGCTATAACAACACAGGGATTAAAATGAACTAATCTCCCGACTGAAGAATATGATGTTTGTTTTGACGTCCCAGTCTGTGATATGTGAGAGCGTGTGAAATATCATCACTGTCGGGTGGAAACCTTTTTTGTCAAAAACTGTTACTTTTCAGGAAGTGGAAAAATAAGAACCTGTGTTCCAATGGATCCAATGTAGTTATTATTTAACACTTATGTTGCAATGATTTTTTCTCTTCAATGTCTCGCGTTGCCATGGTTACCATAGACTTCCATGTAATTGTGCAATTGTGTAAAAAGTGCACGCCCATGCCTAGATGATGCACCACGTGTGTAGATGCTGTTCACAGCTTTCAAACAAAAAAATCCGCTTGGAAATCCGTTCAGGCATTCATGATTTATGGGCCATTATGTTTTCTTCAGATGTAAACAAACATGGCTGCCATGTTTGAAAGAATGGGTTGGTATGGGGGTTAAACATGCAATTTCGCGATCGCGATCATGCCTAATACATTTCTGGAGGTCCAAAAAAAAAATTTGAAAAAAAAATATTGAAAAAAAAAAAATAATAATTTTTTTTCAAAAACGGCCCAAACTCGGGAAACTCGGGGTTGGCACAGCGTTGGTATCAATACAAACTCGGGAAACTCGGGGTTGGCACCAGATGTGTTGTTAATAACAAGCTCTTGTTAAACCCATTTAGTGCTCCAGACATGAAAGGGTTAAAAGTCCAAGCTGCCGTTCGCCTGCTCCGTCCGCGGCCAGTCTCTTATTTTGAAGGCCGGAAGTAGATCGCGCTCACAATTCCTACTTGACGACATTTTGAGATTTACCCGGAAGTGTTGTCGTCCAAAGCGTAAACAGTAATGGCGGATCGATGCCTTTCAGCTTGTACTATTTTAGCGAGAATCCAATGCCATCCTTGGCATCAAAAGTGTTTTTTGGAGAAAAGACGAGAAAGACCGTTGGCTTCCATGTTAAGGGATCACTATTGTGTGCACGTGGATGTGCGATGATGATGAATCGGCGAGTCCACCCGTGCCAGCACTTTCCAACGGACGGTACGTAGCCCTTGCCAGCTTTACTGTATATACAGTAAATATCACGCGTATACTCGGGATCGGCACTATAAATACTCGAGTATATTTCGCGAGTATACTCGGGATCGGCTACAAATGAGTTAATCATTTTCATTGGTTCAATATTTATAAAACCCACAGTCTCAGTTTTTACTAACCTTTATTGTCATGTCACGATTATTTTGACGAAAGAAATCGCAATAATCAAAAGGGCAGAACATTTGCCAAAGAAATTGCCGATCTACAAGCTCACAACGCGTTGCGTTATTTGTAGATCGGCAATTTTTTGGCATAGAGATTTGGTAGAGAGAGGGAAAAAAAGACTGTATCAAGTACATATATTATAAGTACGTTTTACCGATAGAGGGTTTAAATGGTACCGGATATGCAGCTCGGCAAATAAAAGGTGAATTGATCCAGGTGCATGACGGAGGACGATTTCACGATAAATTCAATCTCCACAATACGATTATCGTGAGATTTTTTATCACAATAAACGATAATATTGCTTATCGTCCCATCCCTTGTACACACACACTCACGCGCATATATACAGTACCTGAACAGAGCCTCTCTGGACAGCCAGATGTGGTTCTGCTGCACAGTCTTCCAGGAGAACAGCAGCAGCAGCAGCAGCATGGAGACACTGAGGGCCGTGGTGCCCCAGCGGCCCACCACCGAACACAGCCTGCCCAGGCCATGGACCACCAGGATACAGTAACCCATACTGGAAGGTGAAGAGACAGCAGTTAAAAGACAACTTTGTTTTTGTTTTTTTACAACAAGGGTTCATATTTTACATTGTAACCAGATCCATATTGATGACATGACTTCAGAGATACTGTGTACCGCTTTGTGTGATTTTAGGCCAAAATCTGTAGGAGCCGTGTCCAAAAATGTGTTTAGCAAAAATGGGCCTGATGGTGGCGCTAGAAGAGGGCCATGTGAGAAATCAGGGGCAGAGGTTGTGATTTGCCATCCAAGGAGTGTGTGTGCCAAGTTTGGCATCGATTGATTGATTGATTGATTGATTGATTGATTGATTGATTGAAGAATTTATTAGGAGTTTGCAATAGAAAAAAGTAGTTTCATGACAGTACAAATCACTGGTACAAGGTCAACTAAAAGGAGATCCTAGAAAGCCGAGGCTTATTTCCACAGGAACCAGACTTTAAGTATCTCATATAACAATAGGGCCAACGGTGCCAGAGATAAGAGTAGGGGCAAAAGTGTGACATGACGTGACAGACAGACAGAGGGACTGACAGAGGGACTGACGGAGGGACAGCCGGTGGAGCTTTTCATAGTAACTTGCGATATGACGGTCGCAATAATAGAGAAGAAAAGTTGAGTGTTAAAATGGTTTCATTTACTTCGTCCTATCGTTTTAGCACGTTTAGCAATTTTGATTTGAGTGGGTGGGGGCACGCGTACAAGTGGCTAAATACATTATGTCTTTTTAGATACAATAAGCCAGCGATTTCTTTATTACTAGTTACAGTAACACTACTAGCCCCCATAAATCACATCTGCCTATGAAAGATTGCGTTGCATCTTGGGAACGGGCTTATTGTGTGTAAACAGACATATTTAGCCACTTGTACACATGCCCCATTGCCCCCAGCCACTGAAATCAAAAGCATTAAAATCTCTAAAACGATATAATGCTACTTAGTCTATTTCAACACTCATCCTTTATTTTCTCTAATTACAATCTAAACTATGAAATGAAGTTGTCCTTTAAACACAGCCTGCCCAGGCCATGAACATAGGGTTACCATATTAGCCCCATTTCTAAAATAGCACAAATAGTTGATCAACAAGTTCTCAACGCGTTGCTTGTTTGGGGGTGAAAAGAGAAAAGGTTTGAAAATGTTCGCCTATGACATTCCCAAGATAGGGAAAGATTACATAAGGCTGTCATGATTATACAAATTTAAGCTGACTTTTTATTTATTTTTATTACAAATTGCATTGAGCGTATGAATACAAATGTGATTTCGGATTGGTTTTCAGGCTTTGTGATCAAACATTTCACAGGACAAATAACTTAAAATATACAAAGAAATCACTGACATATTTAATCATTTTATCATTTTCTCTTTTTAATAGCAGAAATGGCTGATCTACAAGCTGAACACACAAAGTGACGCGTTGTAGGCTTGTAGATCTGCTATTTCTGTTTTTTTATGTATGAAAAGTTCAAAGGTCAAAGTTGAAGTGGTCTAATCAGATTCTAGAAATTAAAGGCCTCAATCTCCTGAGCCCGCTGGTCCACAGGAAATGGACTGGCTCTGTGTGGGAGCCTGGCTTCCTGAATAGCTCTTATAGTACAATACACCACCCTGAACGCCCGCGTACGCACGCACGCACGCACAGACAACAGCAACCTCCCTATCTCTTTACCCAACACACAAACACAGGCACACATAGACATCAAAGGGGGCTTGAGCCCCCTTTGACCATGAATGCAATTTTTAATCCCGAGACTTTAATATGGTTTAATCGCTATAAAACATTTAAAAGTATAATCGTATTTTATCGCGGATCGGGTAAATGGTAAAATGGTAAATGGTGCATTTATATAGCGCTTTTATCCAAAGCGCTTTACAGAGATTGTGCATTACATTCACCCATTCACGCACACATTCATACACCGGTGGTGGAGGAAACCATGCAAGGCACCAACCTACTCACCGGGAGCAATGTGGGGTTCAGAGTCTTGCCCAAGGACCCTTCGACATTAACTCAGGGGGAGCCCGGATTCGAACTGGGAACCCTTCGGGAAATGCTCTAATAACGGTTTCTCTACCCCTGAGCTATGCCGCCCCGGGCTCTAATCACCCTCGGAAAAGTGCTTCCGGTCGCATTTCTGTATCCGGTTTGATCGGTTTCCGTATCCGGTCAGGACCATGGAGAAGCTACCGTTAGCCATCATGTAAACAGTAGCAGAGGGAGCTCGGTGATGGAAGCGTATGTTTTCAATGGGATTTTATTATTTGAAAGCTGTGATCGGATGTACACACGTCTGGTACATGAATGATCCGTGCACAGATCGTGCACGATGTGCACGCACGCGCCCACGTTAAAAAGTAAGGACAATGTGGCGGTTAACCCCTTCAGTCAATGTTTTAAATGACAGTAAATGAGTTAAAGTAATCTACAAACTATGCTATAAAACATGTTTTTTTGTCAAATATTACCTAATTGTTTTTAAAATAGGCAATCTACAAGCTCAACGCTCTGGAACCGAGTCAAACACAATTTAATGCCCCTACAATTCAAAGAACAATACAATATTGGGGGGGGGGGGGGTTGTCGCAGCCTGAAAAGTATAAAACAAGAAATATAAAATGTTTATACGAGCAATTAAGCTGTTGGCTGGGATGGAGACACTCATTGGCGATTCAATGTTTGGGGGGTCGCTTATCTAGAGACGTCACGCGAATGTCACTCAACACCTACTATACAGGTCTATTGATATGCATACAGGCTCGTTTCTCTGTTAAAACACCCTGTTGTGACACTAAAGCGTTGGCGAGGTGTGAACTTGGGGGTTTGGGATCAAGCATGCCCGTTTGCGTGAGACGCGTGACCCCTGCTTAGAAAAGATATGAGACGGCGGCGTGCAACTCCGGACTAATTCAACACTGGAGACACTCTTCCTGGTTGAAGACTGCTTTTACAAAACAGCGCTTCCAACGTGAGCTGAATAACACCCAACGAGACTAATGCTCTTTTAATGCGGTCCTCTGACCTGCGCGGCAGTAGTGAGTTGGTGCCATGATGGTGACGACTAATAGTGAAAAACTAGAAGAAGTAGTGTCTCCAACCAGTGGAATATTTTTCATTTCACCCTAGAAATGTATTTTAGGCATGTGGTGGGGGGCCCAGACTGCGTCCACTAAGTAGAGTAAGCTTTCAACTCGCCACAGATACCTTTGGTTTGGTGAGTAGCGAAACAGTTTGTGTTATATTCGGACCAGACAAGACTGTTTTCCGGTTTTGCCAAGCCGGAGCAAAGGTAGTGGAACATAGCGTTAGGGAGAACACTCCGAGCTAGGTTAGGGTTAGCAGCCAAAAAATCAACTCATTTAACTCAGTTAAGAATATAAGTGTGTTTGATTAGGGAGGGCAGGAGAGAAAGAGAGAGAGAGAAAGGGAGAGAAAGAGAAGGATGGAAAGGAAGACAGACATATCTCCATGCGTTGCAAGCTTGCAGATCGCCTATCTTTTAATAGCTGAAGCTTACTTGAAGTGGTCAAATGTTGTGCTGCTTTAGTGCCTCTCTGTTCTCTTCTGCTCAGCATGCAGAAGGTGACTTCCACACTGTACACCATGTCTGAGTGACAGCCTATTAGTGGTGTGTGCGTGTGTGCGCAGGGGGGGGGGGGGGGGGGGGGGGGCAATGTTGGACATGAAAGCAGTTGATTGGGGTCACCATGTTCAAATTACGGACACAACTGGCATCACCAATTAGATGTTATATGGTTAGGGTGAGGGGTTAGGGTTTCCATTTAGTCTTAGACTTAGATTTAGTCTTAGTCTTAGACTTTTTAATAACACACATTTAGTCTTAATCATAGTCTTCTGAAATTGTTTTAGTCTAGTCTTAGTCGACTAAAAATCAAAATCTTAGTCTTTAGTCTTAGTCAACAACATTAACACTGCTGACAGATACGTTTTGATCACATGACTACAGAGATCATCATGTGTAGGGACTTGGGTTTTGGACCAAAAACAAGACCCTCGCCATTGTCCGTTCCGGCCTGGCGGGGATAATAAAATATGGAGATATACAAGGTTTCTGCCCGACAGCGAAGATCGTATCTGGTAAAGGAAACTCCACAAAATGACCTGGCCAAGAGAGCAGATGACACATACAAGAGAGGAACACACACAAATCATTTAACAGAACAACCAACACAAACTCCCAGCACTGAAAATCTTTTAATTCCAGAAAACAAGGGCTGATCTGCTGTAAATGGAGTGAGCTTAGCAGAGAGAAGCTGCAGACAACACAAGACAACACAAGAATCACTGTCATCATCCTTCAATCTACAAACACCCACGCATGCATTCTCTCTGACTCTCTCTCTCTCTCTCTCTGACTCTCTCTCTCTCTCTCTCTGACTCTCTCTCTGACTCTCACCCACGCATCCTCCCACTCTTACAAGTCAAAACAACACAGAACACACAGGAAGGTAACAGGGAAATAAAGAGCACAGCATTGCTTTTAGGGTGGAAGCCTTGTGCGCCCAAAACTTTTCAAGAAATGGGAAAAAATAACCTGTGTTCCGGTGGATCCAATGTCGTTTTTATGTAGTCACAAGACATTCACAACCCATTCTCTGCCAAAAATAACCCTGTCTATGTAGCTCTCTGCCAGGCCCGATGAACCTGAGAATTTAACAAGCTTTAATTAAAATCACTCGCCCCCGGAACTAAAAAAGTGGAACTAAACCTCTCGGAACGGTTTCTTCATGGACCCATTTGATCGCGGACCTATTACCATGGCAACCGGACATCACTGTGACGTCAGGGGAACCACAATCACAGAATCCCTTTTATGCCCATATATGGAGATCCCTGATGTATGGAGATCCCTGTCAGTAGAACCAGCCACAAAGATATGGGCTGTCTTGGCTATCTGTGTTGGCCATATATGGATCTGTTAGTGTGGTATGTGGCCGATTTGGCCTCCATATATGGGCATTCCCATATGAGGTCAGATGGCCAAGACATGGCGCTTGTCGCCCTAGGCGTCTTACTGGTACTTTTCATTGGTTTAATAGTTACTGCAACGTGTTGTGAGCTCGTAGATCGGCTATTTTTGCTCAATTTGTGTGACAATCTAGTTACTTTATCATCATACAAAGTAGAACATTAATTCCCCCCCCCAAAAAAAAAAATGGAACGGAGAAACAAGGTTTCTGTGTGACAGCGACAAAATATGAATGGGTCCAACTTCTCTGCGTGACAGCCAATCCGCTGTGAGAGCTCTTCAGGCCCACGTTTGGCTACATGCCACATAACTAATCCATAATTTAATTTGTTGCCATAGATTTTTTTCTTTATTATCGATTAGTAAGGGATCTATAAAATAGTTAGTGACATCCGAGAGAATGATAGGAGGAATGTAGTTTGAAAGGAAATGAGAAACTCATCTTTAATCAATAACCTGACCATAAAAGCAAAGTACACAGCACACGACATGGCACACACACACACACACACACACACACACACACACACACACACACACACACACACACACACACACACACACACACACACACACACACACACACACACACACACACACACACACACACACACACACACACACAGAGTATATTGTCACTGTCGGACAGAAACCTCTGAACTGTAGTTTCCATATATCAAAGGTTTATGAATATTGATCCAATGAAAAGTATTGACCAGTTTGTTTATCGTTATTTATGGGGCAGCAGTGGCTCAAGGGTAGAGTTGCAGTCTTAGAAGTCTTAGAACACAAAGGGTTCCCAGTTCAATCCCGGGCTCTCCCAGAGTTAGTGTCGAAGAGTCCTTGAGCAAGACTCTGAACCCCTAGTTGCTCCCGGTGAGCAAGTTGGTACCTTGCATGGTTTCCTCTCTAAAGCGCCTTGGATAAAGGCGCTATATAAATGCACCATTTAAATGTCAGCAGAGACTGCTACTCTCCACTCGGCCAGCAGGGGGGAGAAGTGAGCGCCTAGAGTGAGACGGAAGTTAAGGGGATTTCTGCCCCTGCAGACATCAGCCGCCACATAAAGACCCCCGCTCTGCTGTGGTTAACTTACACTGTTTGTATTGGTGTGTGCGTTTGGCGAGGCAGCCTGTCTGCACACTGTGTGTGTGTGTGTGTGTGTGTGTGTGTGTGTGTGTGTGTGTGTGTGTGTGTGTGTGTGTGTGTGTGTGTGTGTGTGTGTGCGCTATACTTGTAGGGACAAGTGTCGAATTTGAGGAACAGTGGTTGTGGGGACTATTTTCCTGGTCCTCACAAGAAAAAGCTTTGAGCTACAGTAGGCTTACTAGTAAGACGCCATCTGGCCAGAGATGTATATCGGACCAGTTACCCATATATGGAGACCACTGGTATCCAAATGTGGAGATCTATGTACTGTATATGGAGATATGCTGTGAGACCCCACATGATGTCAGAGAGAGAGAGAGAGAGAGACTGTGTGTGTGTGTGTGTGTGTGTGTGTGTGTGTGTGTGTGTGTGTGTGTGTGTGTGTGTGTGTGTGCAAACACATTTGAATAACTGCTGCTATTAAAATGCAATACAGAGTGACTGCTAAACCGTCAAAAAGTGCTGCTATTTGCTTCCATAGCCCTATACCCTTGCCAGTTGCCTCCTAAAAGCAAATCTACATCATTGTTTTGTAAACTAAAGTGGCAATTTGACACAGCTTTGTTTACACAATTCTTCATTCCCTTTTAACTGTGCATAATTTCTCAGTTTTTACTGTCTTCATTTTGACAGCTGTGGCAATGTAAAGGTACGTTTTCTCATGCGAATAAGGCTCCTTTTGAGAGAGAGAGAGAGAGAGAGAGAGAGAGACAGAGAGAGAGAACAAATGAGATCCTTCATTTCATTGTGAAGAATACGAGAGAATAATGTTGGGTGTGAGCTATCCACTTTGTATCATATGCACGCACGCACGCACGCACACACACTGACCTGGGCATATAGAGGACTCTCTCGGCCACCACAAATCCCACCCTGAAGAACAGGTTGCTGGCAGGAATGAAGGGGAACACCAGGAACAGAATGCCCACCAACACCTCCCTATTCTCCTGTTTCTGAGAGAGAGACAGAGACACCGAGAGACAGAAGTAAGCACTAAGCAAACATTGAATATTTCCAATACGTCCTGTTAATGGCCATTGTAATAGAAGAGAAGCGCAGTCATTATGAATGGGGCCTCGTAAACATGGTTTTGTGTGCATGAAATACTACATCTACAAGCTCACACTGTGACGCCTTTGCGTCGCATCAAGTTGAAAGACCTTGCACACAGACACACACACACGCAGGAGGTTGAGCGAAGCAAAGCGAGCGCTCCCAAAAACAACTGGCTTAGGAATGGCTGGGATGCCGGCCAGATACTATGCATGATTTTCCTCATCGGATAAGCCAAGCCAGAGACCAATGATCTGGCACCGCACAAAACACACACGCACACACACACGCACACACACACACACACACACGGTTATAGTTTTTATGTCATTTTGACTTTTTAAATTTCAGTTTAGTTCCGATTAGTTTTTAAGTGGGTTTACTAAAGAGTCGGACATAGCATAGCATCTATAAGCTCACAATGCATCATATCGCGACGAGTTCTGAGCTTTTAGACTAAGGACAATTCTTTATGAATTTAGTCGGTTTCAGTTCGTTTTGTAAACACACAATAGTTTCAGTTAGTTCAGCTTTATTTGTTCAGTTAATTACAAAGTTTAGTCTAGTTTCAGTTTCTTCATCAACTTTCAAGAACATATATAACCACTTCAGCCCTATACAGTATATAGACATTTCGGCCATTTGAAAATAGCCGATCTACAAGCTCACAATGTGTCTCATTGTGAGCTTGTAGATCTGTTATTTTCAAAAGATTGTTATTCATTTGAAAACTTGTGAAATGGGACATTCTGCAGAATGAGTACTTTCTACTTTAATACTACATTTTTATACGAATACTTTCGTACTTGTACTCAAGTACATTTTGAATTCCGTAGGGTTAGGGTTAGGGTTAGAGTATATCTACATTGCAGTATTGATGCTTCGACTTAAGTAAAACATTTGAGTATGTTTTCCACCACTGGAGTCGTCTGCCCGTCCGTCCGTCCATGAGTGAGTGTGTGTGTGTGTGCGCGTGTGCATTTGTGTGTGTGTGTGTGTGTGTGTGTGTGTGTGTGTGTGTGTGTGTGTGTGTGTGTGTGTGTGTGTGTGTGTGTGTGTGTGTGTGTGTGTGTGTGTGTGTGTGTGTGTGTGTGTGTGTGTGCGTGCGCGCGCGTGTGTGTGTGGGTCAAGGACAATTCCTTGACAGCTCCTGGTCTAATCTGCCTTTTCCTCCAGGTGCTCCGGGTACCAACATGGAACTCTATTAACACCCAAGGAGCCAAACTCGTTCAGTAACGAGTTAAGGCCACTAGGTGTCACCCTGCCAAAAGGAGTTGTCTCGTCCCTGAACGAGTCAACGAAGGGTTAACTGCGTGCAGCTGCCTGCCCTCTGAATGACCCGAGTCCATACGTCACCCCGTAGCAGAGAGAGAGAGAGGGAGAGAGAGAGGGAGGGAGAGAGAGAAAATGTCACAAGCTGGTTGCATTGATTTCCATTCTACTCTGAAACATAAAAAGGGCGTTATCTCTGAATGAGGTGAAAAGAACGCCAGGGAAGCAGAGATCTGATTGTTTTCACGGCGACACTATAACGCGATGGCCGGCTCCCATTTGGATTTTAGTTTCGCGAGCGTTTGTAAACAAAGGGATTATCTTCCTCAATCGTCAGTGGACACCCACATGCACATGCACGAAGCTTCCGAGGCTCTTCAAAATAAAGCGTGAGTGAACGGCGGCAGCAGCAACAGCTAGAAATGTTATAAACCTGAGCAGCCCTAGCCTGACTGCAAGCGTCAGACTCAATCACACACTTCGTTTTGGGATTGAGTCTGAGCCTGGGGACGGAGATTCTACTTCAGCGGGGGCGGGGTAAAGCCTATTGACGTCACACACACACACACACACACAGCCCCGTGTGTTGCCGACGGCGACGTGGCGTGACATTGCAAAAATACGTTATTTCTCATAACATATTATATGACTGCATGTTTACGTTAGTGCAAAATGGTATTAAAAAGTAATGAAACGGCACTATTGTATAGTTTATTAAAAGAATTCGAGTCGAGTCTGACTCCGCCATGACAGTTTTCACGGACCAATCAGAGTCCACTAGCGGCTCACGTGGGCAGAAGAGCACCAATCAGAGTCCACTACGGAATCTCACGTGGGCAGAACAGCTCCGAAGGGAGGGGGCTGGGACCGGACCAGCATACCACGTGCCTCAAGTCTACAGCCCTGATTGGCCCATTCAATGCGCCCGCTCTTTAGGCGCGCTTGAAATAAAATAAAATATCTCCGGGTTCAGTCCACACTACACACCACCCACCAACAGGGGGTGGTGATGTGCGGACTGAAGTATCAGGCTAGAGCAGCCCATGTGTTAAAGTGATCCCTGACTAATACGACAAATATGCCTTAATACATTATAATTGTCCTCTATAACCACAATGTAAAATTAAAAACACCTTAATTATTTTATTTCTTCTAGAAATAGCTAATCTTTCACTCAACAGGGGAAATGCCCGTCGCAAGTTGATGATGTCATAAATGTCATGTGTGATCTATCCCTTTGGAATTTATGGCATGCATGTGCAAATAAAAACAAACTTAATACTTCATATGGTTAATATGAGCATCAACTCAATATTTCAAATGTGTTTTTTGCACATGCATGCCATAAATTCCATAGGGTTAGATCACACATGACATTTATGACATCATCAACTTGCGACAGGCATTTCCCCTGTTGAGTGAAAGATTAGCTATTTCTAGAAGAAATAAAATAATTAAGGTGTTTTTAATTTTACATTGTAGTTATAGAGGACAATTATAATGTATTAAGGCATATTTGTCGTATTAGTCAGGGATCACTTTAAAGAGTGTGACCTCACTGTGAACCGACTGTTAAAACAAGAAAGACCTCCAGCTTCTCTGTGAGGCGTCGGGAGCACTTCAATCACTTCCTGAAGGTCAAGAAGAGACAGACTGATCCACCGATTACTTCCTGGGGTCAGGATGGCATATGTGCAATGTAATGGGTGTAACGATATAGTAACTGAATCGAAAAATGGATTTTAATTTGATCTATTATATCGATATGCAAAAACATATATTGTACCGTTTTGGCTTTGTATCGTATTGCTATCGTTTTACAATGCAGATGATCGGTATCGAATCGTTTTGCAGTGCAAATAATTTATTGTATGGAAACTAAGTATTTGTGCCTTGTATTTAGCAATTTTAAGAAGGAAAATGTAAAAGAGGGGTTTAATTACTTTTCCATTCCATATAGCTACTACTCTTGGTCTATCGATAAATGTGTGTAATCTCTGTGTTCATGTCAAGGTGCGGGAGCGGGTCCATATGTGCTGAAATATAATGTCCATGTATTTGCTAGAGAATCACAATGTTTACTTATTTATATCCATAATAATATAATAATATAGTTTTTCCTTAAAAATATGCACTATTGCCACGTTTCACACAGATTTAATTTCTTTGCTACAGTAAATAGTTACTATATCGATTTTAAATCGAATCGTATCCTATCACCACGAATTAACCAATATTGTCCGTGTATCGTATGGTCAACCATGTATCGTGATGCGTATCGTATCATTGTTAAAATGTATCGTTACACCCAAGCCCCCAGAACGGCTTGTACATTTTGAAGCCGTCGATGAAAAAGCCGTCGATGAAAAATACATGCACGAGCAAAAAGAGCGTGCTGCTAGGGTCTGCCATGGGGTTCAATGGACGTCGTTCGACGTTTGGGACGTAATTATGTCTCGACGTAACACACGTTGTTACATCCATGTGCCAATTTCCCCCACAATGCACCTGGTTTCTGCTTTTTCCGGGTGCGTCAAAACGCCACGGAGCACTTGCATTGAAATGAAAAGCTGGGTGCGGGGCTATCCGTTCTCTATAATATATATATATATATATATATATATACATATATATATACTCTATGGTTACACCCCTAGTGCAGTGCAGTGGTTTGCGTGTACAGTATGTGTACATAATGCCTGTGAATCTAGCCCGGCTCTCCTGCACGGGAGGGAACACTAACTGGTTAATGGTGCATTTATATAGCACCTTTATCCAAGGCGCTTTACAGAGGTTGTGCAGTATATATACACACATTCATACACAGATGGCGGAGGAAACCATGGCAAGGCACCAACCTGCTCATCGGGAGCGACTAGGGGTTCAGAGTCTTGCTAAATGATGACACTTTGACAGTAACTCTGGGGGAGCCCGGGATCGAACTGGGAACGTTTCGGTTGCCAAGCGGCCACTCTACCGCTGAACCACTGCCACCCCCACTAAAACACATGCATTGGAGCGAGCGTGTGTGTGTGTGTGTGTGTGTGTGTGTGTGTGTGTGTGTGTGTGTGTGTGTGTGTGTGTGTGTTGTACAAAGGATAGAGAGACGCAGAGAGAGAGAGGGAGATTGTAAGTGTAAGTGATTTAGGGACAGAGAGAAACGAGAGTGTGGATGCCAATTAACCCAATGATGTTGTTACCACCGTGAGAATCGTGGAGTTTATGGTCTTATTTGTATTCATCATCTTTCACATCTCACCGGAGGACATACAGTGTTACCCTGACACTACTGCATCACTGCTTCAACACACACACACACACACACACACACACACACACACACACACACACACACACACACACACACACACACACACACACACACACACACACACACACACACACACACACACACACACACACACACACACACACACACAGGTTTGCAATTACTACTTTGTGGGGACATTACACATAGTCTACTATATTTGTGGGGACATTCCATTCATTTTTAACCCTAACCCTTAACCTAACCCCTAAACACCTTGTGGGACACTAAAAGTTGTCCCCACAAGGTTTTTTTCTCCGATTGTACTATCTTTGTGGGGACATGAGGTCCCCACAAAGTAGTAATTCCCTGTCCACACACACACACACACACACACACACACACACACACACACACACACACACACACACACACACACACACACACACACACACACACACACACACACACACACACACACACAGTAGGCCAGTTACAGTATGTGGAATTGCTCATCGTCATTCCCACCTAGTAACGTAAAGTACACAGTAAGAGAACAGCATCAGATCCTGTATGCCTCAGTCTCTCTTCACAATGAACTGTCGCTCAAATAATTGAAAGTTGAAAGAGGGAGCAAACAAACTAAGCGATCTTTCAGTTTCCATGGAAACGTGTGTGTGTGTGTGTGTGTGTGTGTGTGTGTGTGTGTGTGTGTGTGTGTGTGTGTGTGTGTGTGTGTGTGTGTGTGTGTGTGTGTGTGCGTGCGTGCGTATTTTCAAGATTTGCATTGTTACCGTACATTCCATAATAAGTACACACAAGTAAAAATCCCTGGCTTTCGGGTCTTGGAATTTCTTTTTCATGGTTTGATCTGTGTGTTGCTGCAGACAAACAAACAAACAAAAAACCCCAGCCCAGTTCAGTGTGTTGTTGAACAACTAAGACAGCTGTATTGTATTGCAGCCAGTCGCCTTCTAAGGGCTACAATGTTTAAGTGCTACAAATGTTATGTTATCCGGTTATTATTACAATAAACCCAAGGGTTTTCTTCCTCATTATTGCACGGCTTGTTTGAATTAGAGATGTTACCGATCAATCGGCAATGGATCGGATCGGGCCGATCAAAGCGTGATCGGCGATAATCTGTGGTTTAGATCAAAAGGTAAATTCACCGATCGGATCGGATCGGTGCATCCGATCAACCAGCCGTTCAGTATGCCCACTTGAGGCCATTTTGGGGTATTGATTTCCACAGTGCTGAAGGAATAATTAGTTACTGCTATGATAATAAATACATAGTAATGCTGGTAAATAACTATAAGGCAAATATATAAATGAATTCATGAGTGAATGAATGAATTAAAGTTAAAACATTAACATTTAGAAAATATAAATAATAACTTGATCGGATCGGTGATTGATCGGTATCGGGTGATCAAACTTTTGTGATCGGTGCTCGCTGATCGGTTCCAAAAAACCTGATCGGACCATCCCTAGTTTGAATGCTTGATTCTGATTGGTCAATCGCTGAAATCGCTGTTATTTCTGGATAACAGACCGCTCCGCTTGATAACAGACTGATGCTCAGAGCACCTGCTGCAGTGTGCTGCACTGAGGCTGCACTGCGTGAATCTTGTGCTGTAACAAACACACAGCGACATTTAGAACTAAACGTTGCTCCCAAGAATGTTTTTGAAAACATTTGAAGCGAGAAATAGACAATGCAGTAACAAAATACGGATTCTATTTGATCAACACTTCCTTGTTTGCGTCGAGGCGGTGTTGTGCTCTGCGGGCGGCCAGTGCAATACTTTCACTACTGTAAGCAAGGAAATAATGTTGTGTCAATGTTGGGTCAATCAACGGATTAATTTATTTTGTAAGTAAATATGCTCCGCGTCGGTGGCATATCAACCTGTCGGGCTCCTATCGCTCGATAATGACCGCTGCACAGCTACTTAACCACTTAAACCCCAGCATCCATATTCTGGAAAATAGCAGATCTACAAGCTCATAGCGTGCCACATTGCAACGCGTTGTGAACTTGTAGATCGGCTGTTTTCAAACATTTGGAATGAAAAATGGAGTGGTCACGATGAATTACACATAGCTTATTTACATGGTTAAGACTGAGATCTTTATAGAATAAAGGTTCTTTTTGGTACAAAAAATGGTTCATCTATGGCTTCACTCTGAAGAACCAGCTTTGGTTCCAGTTGGCACCTTCATTTTTCTGTGTTGGAGTCGAGACGCATATGAGTTTGCTTTGGCAATGTAAACGTATGTTTTCTCAGGCAAATAAAGCTCCTTTGAATTGAATTGAGTTTACTACATTACAACTACAGGATATTTAATTTAATTTCAACATTTTTAAAGCCTTTATAATTTTCCCAAGACGTCATGTAGTCTACACTCACAAAATACGGACTGTCCCAAAAGCGGCACTACTTTACCGGTGTGGGGTTTACTATTTGCTTGTTCATTCATCAATCCAAAATCAATTTATTCCATTTATCACATGCGTCAACCACATAACCAATTATTAAATCACTGTTTTGAACAACAGTGACCGATGGTAACTGCAGACAAAATCATAAAACTGTTCTAACCATCAATATCCCCATATTGGGACTCTTTGGGATTGGGATATATCATTGTTGTCAGGCAGAAACCGTGTATCTCCACATTTCAACTTTTTATGTTGCACAAAAGTAGCTATTTTAATTGGGCTTTTTCAAAATAATTAGGAAAAAGCACCCTTTGGGGTTCTGTCTCCTTCCTGTATTTGGCCCCGAATTTATAAAATAAATGAAATATGAAATATAAAACCTACCTCTTTGTACATCTATTGTGTTGTCCTGTATGAACAGCATAGCAACAAAAATTCAATCCAATATAGTTTGTTAAATTATTTATGTTGTCACTGCCGGGGCACATGGTATGCTGTTATACCTCTTTTGGTTACTCATCCGTTCTGTGATCCGTCTCCATTGCAGTGATGGGATGGCAGGAGAGGACAGGACATAATTCGATGGGTAACCAAATTAAGGCAGTGAAACACTTTTTGGGATTGGGGTCAATTGGTGTGCTGGTGTGCTGGCAGACCCCTGGCTTGGCCATTTCAATGTACATTTACAAATAAAAGTACAGTGCAGTGTAGAAATACTCTGTTACAAGTAACAGAGTAACCTACCTCTTTGTACATCTATTGTGTTATCCTACATTTAAAGCTATACTGTGTAAGTTGCTCAACTAGTGGTCAGTAGCTCTATAGCAAACCTCGGTCGCGTCCGCGTCTTTTGGCCGTTTTTCGCCGCGGACACCCCCGCGTCTGCCTCCACCTCGCCGAGATCTATCTTTAGAGGGGTCCCTGGTTCCTGTGCGTTCAGGCATTCCGGAGAAACAGACTCCTTCACCCATGCTTTACCGTTCACCCGAGTATAGAGACACACGGGAGACTACAAATATGGCCGCTCTAGCGACCCCACTTCAAGATGCGCTGTGCTTGGCCGGCAGTGTATAACCCTCGCTGTGATTGGCCGGTAGTGTATGATGACGCCATTTTGCCGCGAAATTCTCCCCCCCTCACGGCTCATAGAAAACATATAAAGAGAAGGCTTTTGAAGCTGAAAATAACGGAGTGGGTGTTCTAAAACTTTAGCGATTTAACAGTTAGGACAATTTTAAGATTTGTTTTATAAAAAATCAAACCTCGGTTCGAAGTGGAGCGGTGAATCTGTGTGTGTGTGTGTGTGTGTGTGTGTGTGTGTGTGTGTGTGTGTGTGTTTTGTGCCTGCACAACAGCGCCCCTCCTTTAACTTGTGTGGCCACTCAAGGTATTGCCAGGCTACAGACATACCCAGCCAGCCAGCCAGCCAGCCACATAGCCAGCCAGCCAGCCAGCCACAGACATACCTGTCTATTGGGAGCGCTTTCACTGCTCCAAAAAAGTTACATGGTATAACTTTAACTTTAGCCACTGCTCGACAGCGGCAATATATTCTTTAATATTCCTGAGTACCATCTGGCCCAACATATCACACACACAACACATTGTCATAGCACTTGTGTTCAGCGCCTGACAGGGTGTCAGAGCTAATAAACACATCCATGCAGCATGCGTGGTTGTGAATTTATGTTTAACACAAAATGTGACACCAGAAAAAATATGAACTGAAGTCATGACGAACAGAAGGTGACAAGTTTTGTTTCCTGATGTTTACTGTCCTGTGTGTTTCCTGCATAAATAGCTATATGTAAATAACGTTTTCATCCACGGCTAATGTTTCTTTATTACAGTAGTACCTTAAATTTTAAGGTACGCAAATATTTCCCCCTAAGATACTGTACAGTATGTGACGAGGAAAACATGAGAAAATATCAATTTTTTCCATTAGGACAGATTGATAATAACTTGATATTTAACCACTTGAACCCCAGCATCACTATTTGGGGGGAGGAGGGGGGACATTCTCCAAAAATAGCCAATCTACAAGCTCACAACGTGTTGCAACACAACATACATGAGGTGAGATAAGCGATATTATCGTGATAAAAAACACTCACGTTAATCGTATCGTCGAGTTTTAATGTATCGTGAAATCGTCCTCCGTCATGCACCGGGATCAATTCACCTTTTATTTGCTTATTTTTTTTTCACTCTACAATCTACAAGCTCACAAGCTTGTAGATCTGCTATTTTTGGGGAAATGTTCCGCCCCAGGATAATGGCTTTTGATTATCACGATAATATCGTAAATCGCGATTTCTTTTGTCACAATAATCGTGATATGAAATGTTCATATCCTCCCATCACTACTGAGGGCAGCCTCCTCCTACCTGCAAGGAGGAGACACAGTGCAGGCAGAGGGCCAGCATCAGCAGGGCCAGCAGGAGGGAGGCGGCGTTGCGGACGTCCCCCAGTGACTCCACCAGAGGGATGCTGCCCACCTGCCAGTCGTAGCACAGCACCACGGGGCACAGCAGCAGCCAGGCGTTGAACCACGGCAGGTAGCAGTACGTCAGGAACCTGCAACAAACAGGGTTATCAGAGTTAACTAAAACCAGTTCAATAACAAAAACTAGAACTAGAACAGAAAAAAAACATTTTAGTTAACTGAGAAAAGAAGAAAAGCAGAATTGTGTGCTAAAACTAACTAAAATCATAGAGAAAATGTCCTTCCTTTTAGTCTTTGACAGTATTGTATAGAGTAAGTTATTATTTGTGCAAGCTTTTAGGAAAAACACACACGCGCACGCACACACACACACACACACACACACACACACACACACACACACACACACACACACACACACACACACACACACACACACACACACACACACACACACACACACACACACACACACACACACACACACTTCTCTCGCTCGTGCTCGTTCATGCACGCCCTCGCGGGCTGCAAAAGCTGGATTGTGGTCATCTTTGTGAAATACCGGCCGTCGTTTACTCGCGGAGCGATTGTGTCTGCGTCTCCACCGCGGTGCGATCGCCGCTGATCCAAGCGAGAACGCCCGTGTTAACCGCCTCCCGTCTTAAAGGCGCTTAAATGGGTTGATAGAGGAACACAGTGAACTATAATAATCCTGACGAGAGGAGGGAGGGAGGGAGAGGTTGAAGGTTCACCTGAAGACAGTTGTATATTGATTGAGTGCCACACTCCAACATGACATTAACAGCCCAGGAACATGAGCGTATATGTCATTACACACAATGTACTGACTGCTGAAAGCTTTGCTGCACAGGAATTTAATTATAACCCTCCCGCCTCTCTCTCTCCTCTCTTCTGTCTGGGCCATTATGACTGCTAATCAATATAGCGCTTAACCACTTAAACCCCCAGCATTTGTGTTTTGGGAAAAACCTCAGCAGAAGATAGCCGACCTACAAGCTTACAACGCGCCACGAACGCGGCGCGTTGTAAGCTTGTAGGTCAGCTATTATCGTCGAAGATATCTAATGCAGGGCGAAAACAGAAAATACACTAGTATAGAGCCCTTAGGGACTACGCTGTGGGTGGTTTCTGTGTACTTTACTGTATAGGTGACAAAGACGATGAACAATTCTACGTAACTGGCCTACTGTGTGTGTGTGTGTGTGTGTGTGTGTGTGTGTGTGTGTGTGTGTGTGTGTGTGTGTGTGTGTGTGTGTGTGTGTGTGTGTGTGTGTGCGTGTGTGTGTGTGTGTGTGTGTGCGCGTATAATTGAAGCAGTGATGCACTAGTGTCAGGGGTAGCACTATATGTCCTCCAGTGAGGTGTGAAAGATGATGAATACAAATAAGACAATACACTCCATGTTGCTCACGGTGGTAACGACATCATTGGGTTGATTGGCTTCGGTGTGAAAAAGACTTTTCTCCCAGAAGGTATGGGAGTTTTCTGTCGTTGGTCATGTTTTCAAACTCACTTTGAAAATGGGGCGTGTGTAATCTGTGGGAAGTATGTGTCTCTGATGTCTTGGTGCAGTGGGCAGGTGGTTAGAATGTTGGAAGTATGTGTCTCTGATGTCTTGGTACAGTGGGCAGGTGGTTAGAAAGTGTAGCTCTGTTTCCACCACATTTTGTATGCAGTGGGTGCATAGTCTTTCTTCCCTTGGGAGTGAGGTCTGTTTATGGCGGCCTTTCTCTATTTGCTAAATAGCATTTCATTTTGTTTGGGTTTTGCGTTGTCTCTTTCCAGTATGTAGTAGGAAGCTTTCTTTTTGTTTTCTTATAATCTGGTTTAGTCCAATGGCTTTTCCATCTGGCAGCTGTTTGAGTCTCTCTCTGTCTCTGTCTCTCTCTCTCTCTCCCCCTCCCTACCTCCCTCCCTCCCTCCCTCCCTCTCTCTGTGAAGTATTGATCAGCCCATCATGTGGTATCAATCTGCAGCTATTATTAGATACACACCGGGGTCAGGCAGAGGAACACACATTCTGCTTGAATGAACTGAATAGAGTGAGAAAAACACAAGAGCAAGAAAATGGTCAGCGGAGAGAGAGAGAGAGAGTGTGAGAGAGAGAGAGAGAGAGAGAGAGAGAGAGAGAGAGAGAGAGAGAGAGAGAGAGAGAGAGAGAGAGAGAGAGAGAGAGAGAGAGAGAGGTGTAGAGCTGGGCAATTCACCAACAATACATCAAAATCTATACTTAGATCCAATAACCGACTTAATCTTGCTCAAATGGATGGTTGGGTGATTATTGTCCTTCCAAGGACCCCTAAATAATCCCTAGATAATTGTGTTGTACACTTGTATTCAATGACAAAATGAAATCATTAAATCAACCATCCATCCACTCTGTGTCTCAGAGGAGGACTGTGGACTGTTCAGAAACCTGCCCACCAGTGACATCAACGGTAGGCTGGTTTTTGTCATGCAAATTTTCCAGGTAGAGAAAGGCTGTAATTTCTATTAGCTTGGAATCCACATTGATGCCATTGGGAGGACAGGTTTCTTTACTGTTCATATAGTCCACCAATGAGACACCTAGAGCAGGGGTCTTCAACAGGGGGTCCGGGACCCCTAGGGGTTCATCAGAGTTACTACAGGGGGTCCTCCAAATCTTTGTGTGCTTGTAGATCGGCTATTTTCAGCAAAGCGGTTTTGTAGAGGGAATAAGTACAGAGTAGTCTAACCTAACGCGGACATTCTATGCTGCCCGGCAGATCTCGACGGGTCCTCCGACGTCTCGAAATGACGCGGAGGGAGACATGACTCCTGCTGCAGCGATTTTATAAAAAGCCTAAACAAAACAGTCCACATGAACAATACTGATAACGGCTCCTCTCTTCTGTCTGAGCCATCTGAACGACTTCATTTATTTTATATACAATTAAAATGTCATGAACCAGCACAGTTATAGGTTATTGACATGAATTCAAAATACACTGATGATTGCTGCAGTCAAACGATTAAACTATACGGAATCTATGAAAAGGCTGTGTGGGCCCCTGCTTCATCTCGCTCAACTAAGGGGTCCTTGGCCTGAAAACGTTGAAGACCCCGACCTAGAGTAGTACCATCTTATAATGAGCATTAGTGAAACAACAATATGACGATAAGCTTGAAAATGGTGAAATGCTTATTTAAGCTGAGGGATTAAAAGAAATTTCTTTTCATTGTAGTATGCCTTCCGGACGCACACACACACACACACACACACACACACACACACACACACACACACACACACACACACACACACACACACACACACACACACACACACACACACACACACACACACACACACAGTAAATTAACCAGTAAGACTCCCTAATCGGGAGATAAGCGACCGTAGGTCACTTATCTCCACAAATAGGGCAAAAATGTGTTTTGCCAAAATCTTCCTGATCCATGTTGATGACATGAGTGTAGACATACTGTGTAGTGATTTTCGTGATTTTAGGGCAAAATCTGTAGGAGCAGTGTCCAAAAATGTGTTTTTAAAAATCGGCCTGGAGGTGGCGCTATATGGGAGAGATTCATGTTGATGGGATGAGTGTAGACATACTGTGTACCGATTTGCGTGATTTTAGGGCAAAAATTGTAGGAGCAGTGTCCAAAAATGTTTTTTGCAAGAATCGGCCTCATGGTGGCGCTAGAAGAGGGCCATGTGAGAAATGAGGGGTGGGGTCTCCGCGCCGGCAAGGCGGACAAATAGGTACCGGCCCCGGCTGTCCCGGTCGCTCCTAGCCGGAGTTACGGCATTTTATGTGAGCTGCAGTGTAGGGGGTCCTCCACTGGGGGCGCCACCACTTTTGCATCCGTTCTGGAGCACCAGGAGTGGGTGGTCCCCGGGAATTCCCCGTGAGCAGCCCCGTTGGGGTGGTCATTTGGTCAGTTTAGCACATTTGGTCATTTTTTACATCTGGGGGTCCCCCAGGGACCTGGGGGTCCCTGGAGCTCCGGGGGTCCTTGGAGGTTGTAGTTTGGCAGGTAAGGAACGTGTGTGCAAAATTTGCCATGGATGGGGGCAACGGTTGCGGAGATATGAGCAGGGCAAGAGTGTGACGTGTGAGGTGTGACAGACAGACTGACGGACTTACACTTTGTGCAGGGTTTATCTGGGGGTCCCCCAGGGACCTGGGGGTCCCTGGAGCTCCGGGGGTCCTTGGAGGTTGTAGTTTGGCAGGTAAGGAACGTGTGTGCAAAATTTGCCATGGATCGGGGCAACGGTTGCGGAGATATGAGCAGGGCAAGAGTGTGACGTGTGAGGTGTGACAGACAGACTGACGGACTGACACTTTGTGCAGGGTTTGATAGTAAATGCGACCTACGGTCGCAACTAACCCTTATAAAAAAATAAAAAACAGATAATTCACAAACTGTTGCAATGAGTTATTAATGACCTGTTAAATGTTTAATAGCCATTTAATGATGTAAACCTAGCCCTTAATAAATAGTTAATAGATCGTTCACAAACTGTTAGTTAATGCATTTTTAATGATTTGTTTAATGTTTGTTAATAGCTGTAACACCAGCCGTGTGGTGAGGAAGGCCTCGTTCCCCTCAGGTGACTGGGGAAGTGTGGCACGCGGCCCAGTATCCTAGAGCACTGGTTCTCAGGTCGGGACCCCCAGGGGGGTCGCCCCTAAATGATTATGGGGGTCCCCAGATGATCAACTTAATGGGCAACGTTGATTTCACTCTCAACAGTAAACAAACCAACATCAATTTTAAGTGTATAGAGGGTATCTGCACATTTCTAAAAGGACAATTTAAGGACTTTTTAATACCTCTAAAATGACAAATTAAACATTGGCCAAATTGCCAAATATTAGAGGCAGAAAATGTGAAAATAGCCGATCTACAGTACATGCTCACAATGCCTCACACAAATTAGTTTGTGTGTCTCCCTGTCCCCCTGTCCCGTACAAATAGCTGCAATGCAGGCCTGGGACATCAAGTGGTGGGGTGCCATGGCATTGGTCCGAAGGTTCATTAGTCCGAATTTGTTAAGAATACTATGCCTAACTCTAACCCTAACCCTAACTAAATTCGGACTAATGAACCTTCGGACTAATGAACCTTCGGACTTATGGGCAGTCCCCAGTGGTGGAATTATGTCTCATTAGTACAACGGTGTGTGGCCAGATTTTTTAACTACAAAAACAGGAACAGCGGATTTGGCAACAATGGTTGTGTCAGCAAAGGCCGCAGAGTGCGCAGACTTATCAAAGACGGCAGCCAATCCCCAGAGCTATTTAAGGAGAGTTGCGTCACCTCCGTTAACTTCATCGGGCGAGGTCTTCTACACAGTTGGCGAATAGTGACAAAGCACTGAACCGAAAGTTTACGGAATGCATTGGAGGTGTTTTACACAATGTCGAGATACATGAACCACATGACTGGCGCCGTTTTCTGCCCCCGGGTTAGCATAACTCTCCAATAGATGGCTCTGGCCATCCCAACCATGGCCTGTTTCAGAGGCTGCCACTTGGGAAATGGCTTTGAAGCCACAGGACCACTTCGGAATAGCCAGCTCACCAAAGCGCATCAGGTCTATGAACGAGCAGGCCAGAAATAAAAAGGAAAAATCGCAAATTTAAAAAAGGTGCCTGTCTGTCTTCCAGTGTGTAGAAGCAGCCTGTGACACACACAAAATCCCACATATCCCCTTCTGGCCTCCTCACACAACTACCTCATATCTAACACATACCACACATAACTCTCTGTTAAAACATTTTCTGTAAATTAATGCTCCACTTCATCATACAAGAGTGTCACAAAAGTAGTGAGAATAGCAGATCTACA